>NC_143514.1:79791040-80091040 GCF_031878675.1 Megascapheus bottae
TTCTGGTGGCTAATTGGACATAAGCGTCTCATAGACTTTTCTGCCCAGACCATAGATCCTCTATGGTAACTGACCATATAAGAGAGAAAGAATCAAGCTGTGCACTGGCAGCTCACACCTGTAAGCCTAGCTACTCGGAAGGCTGAGGTCTGAGGATCACAGTTTGAAGCCAGTCCAGGAAGGAAAGTCCAGGAGATGCTTAGCTTCAGTTAACCAGCAAAAAGCTAGAACTGGAGCTATGGCTCAAGAGGTAGAGCTGTAGCCTTAAGAAGCTAAGGGACAGTGCCCAGACCCTGAGTTCAAGCCTCAGGAGTACTGAGATACACACATTTTTTTTAACGAAAAAAAAAAGTTGCAAGAAGGCATGACATTGCTTTTGGAATGTTTTTACTCCTATAAATGCTCAGCTGGATTTCAAACCCACTCGTTCTTTTGCAGCCTGGCAGGGTTACATTCTCCTCCCCAACACAGACTCACAACGCTGACAGGCCAGCACACAGCAGTGGGGTTCATTTTTGGTTGGTTGTTTCTAGATAAGTCTGAAGGCAGACCCCTCCACACTACCACCCAGACAAGGAGGGGCCTGGGTGAAGAACCCTGTCGAGGTTGTCTGCTAGCGTAGGTCATCAGAGCCAAATGTCCCCCAGTGCCAAGTGCCATGCTTTGCATTCCCTTTCCACCGTTCATCATTTCAGCACATAGAGAGGGAGCCATGCAAGGCCTCACCAGTGACAGAACTGCCCACTGAAGAAGCGACACACCTGGGCAGAATGCCTGAGCCAAGTTTGCTCAGGCAGATACTCGGCTCTCTGTCGTGGCTGAACTTGTCACCCGGGTCCTGGTGTCTGCCCAGGTGGCATGCCAGTCCCCAGGGTGCTAGCTGATCTCTTTGAAGTTGTGGACTTCAAAGCTCTTTGGGAGGCCAGGCGGAGGCTCTATTTTATAGAGACAGGCATGAAAACATTTCTATCCTCTCCAAACTGTGTCAGTACCACCAAGGGCCACTTGCTGTAACTGGATATTTGGTTGTTTGTTTCTTGCTGAATATAAAATTCCTGTAGTGATTTTAACAGGTTTCCTCTTGTCCAGATGTCTGAAGAGGAGGTAATCTACCCCGGGTTCCAGCCTGTCCCTTGTGTGGGTGACCTGCTGGGGGCTGCTGGCCAGCTGTGAGGTGTGTTCCTTGTTCACTGATGAGTTCTCCACCGGTTCTATTTCATGTTAGGCCATCGATGGCTGTTCATGGATCGAGAGGAAAAGGATGAACACATCTTCACCATGGAAAGCTTTTTAATCTATGATTCTGATTCAGCTCATTAGATTCAGGCATCGCAGAAGAGGGAAAAATCTAGATTTGTATGAGGCTACTTGAAAGATACTTCTGCTGGTCCTGTGAATCAACTCTGTGCCCTTTGAGCTGAGCTGCAGTCCCATTACAAACCTGGTTTGCAGGAGGAAAGCAAAGATTCAAAGAAGCACCGTGTGTGGAAGGCATGCACTCCTCACACAGCAGCGGCTCTTCTTAGCATCTTAGAGCCAATAGCCCCCAATATGGAGATCACCTAGTTCTTGTTCTGTTCCAATAATAAAAGTGGTAACTTCTTCAGAACTCTTCCACAGACAAAGACTGAGCTCATAGTCAAACAGGTGGAGCTGATGGATGGATAGATGGATGGATGAAAGAATGGATGGATGGATGGATGGATAGGTGGATGGATGGATGGATGGATGGATAGGTGGGTAGGCGGATGGGTGGGTGGATGGATAGATGGATGGATAAATGAATGAACAGGTGAATAGATGGATGAGTGGGTAAATGGATGGATGGATGGATGGATGGATGGATGGATGGATGGATGGGTGGGTGAATGTGGGGATGGATAGGTGGATGGAGGGATATGTCAATACATCCAGGAATGGATTGCAGAATCAGACATTAACTCTGTTTTAACTGCCTGTCCCCCTTTCTTGGTCGATTGTGGGTCTTGAACTCTGGGCCTGAGCTGAGCTCTTCAGCTCAAGGCTATCACCCTACCCCTTGAGCCACAGCGCCACTTCTGGCTTTCTGGTAGTTAACTGGAGATGAGAGTCTCATCGACTTTAGTGCCCAAGCTGGCTTTGAACTGCATTCTCCGATTTCAGCCTCTTGAGTAGCTAGGATTACAGGTGTGAGTCACCATGCCTGGCTGTTTTAACCCTTTTGTTTTTGAAAATGACTGCCATCCATCCATCTATCTATCCATCCACATTTCTATCTGTGTGTGTGTGTGTGTGTGTGTGTGTGTGTGTGTGTGTATAATCACCCAAGGGAAATGAAAATATACAGCCACACAAAAACTCATACATGAATTGAAAACATTATTTAACAGGGAGAAAATGCAGGTAGAAAGAACCCTAAGGTCCTTAGCTGATGGATGGAGACTGTGTCCCTGTGACAAGGTATTCTATTTGCCTTTAAGAAGAAATGAGCCAGCTGTGGTGGACCACAACAGGAAGCCCAGTTTAAGAGGCTGAAGACAGCCTGGGATACGTATTGAGACCCCGTTCCAAAGGAAAGAGGAGGAGGAGGAGAAGGAGGAGAAAGAGGAAGAGGAGGGGTGTGGAGGAGAAATACATGCTATGAGGTGGATGAATTTTCAAAACCTTATTCTTAGGGAAGGAAGCCAGACACCAAAGACTACCTATTGTCTAACAGTATTTATAGGGAATGTCTGGCGAGGAAGAAGCAGGCTATAGATTAGCAGTTGCGGGGAGGGGGGAGTATGGTGGGGGAAGGGGGAGGGAGTGTTCTTGGGCACAAGGATTCTTTTTGGAAGGATAAAAATGTTCCCCAGATGATTATGGCAATACTTGTAGAACTCTATGAATAAACCGTTGAATTGGATGTTTTAAATGGGTGAATTACACAGCATAATAGAGCTGTTTAAAAATCTACATATATTGAGGAATAGAAAAAACTTTGGGAAGTATGTTGAGTCAAAATGTGACTGGTTGTTGTTAAATTTCCATTTGTCTGCTGCCTGGTGCCTTTCGTGGTAAGCCAAGACTGCGCAGTTATGGAATCGGGAAAACAAGATCAGGTCTTATCATCTCCAAGACTGCTTTTAAAACTTTCAAGTTTAAGGACTCTCCCTCACACATACCCTGACCCTACACCCCACACCTCACAATCCAAACTTCACACTCACACCCCACAGACACATTAAAATGCATCCAAAAGTGCTATAGTAACTGGGCTACTTTCATTGCAAATACAAGAAAAATCCATATTCTAATTTTGCCTTAGAAATCGTTAGATTTGAAACTATGTAAATATGAGAATTTGTATATGGTAAACGTCTACAGACAGACTTCTGAGGATGAGACTGTGTGTGTGTGTGTGTGTGTGTGTGTGTGCACACCCGCACATGTGTGCATGGGAGCCCTCAGGACCCACCCCGTCTTCCGTAGGGGCTCAGTCCTGCCTTAGCACGGTTAATCCAATCCTCTGGAGTCACGCATCATGTGACAAGCAGACAGCAGAGTAGGTTGGATGGCTTTTTGACTTGACAAGCAGACAGCAGAGTAGGTTGGATGGTTTTTTGACTTATCTGAGAGATGGAGAAGAGGAGCAGGATTCTGTCTCTGGGACAAATGTTTATGAGGAATACTGTTTTTTTGTTTTTGTTTTTGTTTTTTGGCCAGCCCTGGGCTTGACAAGCTCAGGGCCTGAGCACTGTCCTTGGACTTTCTCAAGGCTAGAGCTCTACCATTTGAGCCTCAGCACCACTTCTGGCTTTTTTCTCTGTTTGTGGTACCAAGGAATCGAACCTGGGTCTTTGTGCATGCTAGGCAAGCACTCTACCACTAGGCCAAATTCCTGGCCTGGAAAACTGTTTTTCATACGCTTAATTTAACCGTTGATTGCTGAGGCAGTTCAGGTCCATTCAGTTGCCCTGGATTTCAAGTATCAAATTCATCATCCGCTGCCAATTTGACCTTATAAAAGCATATAACGCCCCCAGGTCAACAGATCCAGTCCAGATCCAGCCCCATCTACCTGCCAGTATGCATGCCCGTATTCATTCATTTTTGTGTTAGGATGGGGGATGAACTCAGGGTCTTGTGGTCACCTGGCTTTTTCACTCAAGGCTGGTGCTTTACCACTGGAATCACACCACCATTTCCTGCTTTTTGCTGGTAAATGGAATATAAGATTTGTCTGCTGGGGGCTGGCTTTGCAATCCTCAGCTCCCAGCGTCCTGAGTTGCTGGGTTTGCAATACCTAGCCAATGCACTTTTCTATCAAGCCAGCAACAACCCAGTTCTAGAGGATTCCACCCAGCAGTATCCTCCAAGCTCCCCACACAATGGTCCAAACACAGAACAGGTTGCCCACTGTAGGGAAAGGCAGAGGGGTCACTGCCAAGTGCCTGGATCACCATCAATTGCCTATCGAAAGCCCGCCTATCCTGCAAGCTGGCTGGGGAGTTCAGCCATGCTAAGAGCAATTTGGAATCACAGACTTGCTTAGTCCTGGCAGCCTGGTGCCGGAAGGCATGCCTTCCTCTACTTACCATTACAGAAACATCTGCTGAGAAGTAAACCAGGGTCCCAGAGTACATGGCACTGAACAGTAAGCTACTTTCCCATCAGCCTCTCTGATCAGCCTTGTCCTAATCACCCCAGGACTGCCATTCAGCCACTCACGATACGCATGACAGACTCAAACTCATAGCCACGTGATGGGCACACTTGCACTCTTCCCCCCCTTGTCTTTCTAAACTGCTCAAGAATACAATAAACAAGACACTTGGGTGAGGCTTACATCCCTGCTCGCCAAGTGACAGATCGCATCAAGCCTGAAAGAGCACCATCTTTAGATGTCAGAGTTTGAAATACTTATGATGACCAAGATGAGGGCAAGTGGCCAGGCAGGATGGATATCTGGAGCTGGATGCCTGTGGCTCACGCCTGGAATCCTAGCTACCTTGGAGGCTGAGATCTGAGGATCACAGTTCAAAGCCAGCCTGGGCAGGAAAGCCCAGGAGACTTTTATGTCCAATAAACCAGCAAAAAGCTGGAAGTGGAGCTGTGGCTCAAGAGGTATAGCACTAGCCTTAAGTGAAAAAAGCTCAGGGACAGTGCCTAGGCCATGGGTTCAGGTCCCAGGACCGCTACCACCTCCCTAAAAAGTGATAGGTATCTGGGAGAGGTTATTAATGATACCCTACCTGTTCAGCACATGACTGGTCCAGATTCCCCAGAAAAGAAGACTCCTCCAACTTAATCTCCGAACAAGTTAGCTCCCACCTACTCATGTGCTCTCACTCACCTGAGGGAATGCCTTATTCTTTCTGGCGAGCTTGCAGATCTGTGTTCTGATCTCTGAGTTCCTGAGAATGCATTCGCAGGACCCAAGTTACACTGCTAAGTGGCCTAAAAGGCGTGTGTAAACATCGGGCTCAGGCGCCAGCTGACAAACAGGCGGTGTTGACAGGCGTCTCTGCTGGCCGGGCGCTGGCAGGGAGAAGGAAGCATGCACATTCTGCAAAGTGTATGCACGTTTTGTTTTTCATCAGCCGGGACAACGCAAATTTTTTTCTTCACTTGCACCAAATCATCTAAGCCAGGAAACCAGAAAAGACTCCACAAGGGACTATCCCAATACCCATCGTGTTTGTACTGCTCCTTAAATGCTCGTGACCAAGTCCCTGGCAAGAGCAGGGCAAGAAACAGGGCTGCCTTTTGCCTAGTCCCTAGGCCTGGTGCCTCCACTCACTTGACAAACCCACCTGGGATGTGGACTGTCTCAGGTTCCACATAAAGACACAAAGGCTGCTGGGAAGTCAGAACGCAAAGCTGAGCCCGAAGCCCTGCTCCCAGCTCAGCACCATGATGCCTGCTGGAATTTTCCAGAGGAAAGTTTTGTGGCTCACATGACACCATTTCTTTCCCAAAGGCATGGTTCTCGGGCCACAGAACTGTTCACAGAAGCTCTGGGAGGAGGGGACAAGGGCAGTGGCACCTGCATGCGTTTAATGTTCTCACATAGCAATTTCCCTCATTAAGAGGGTAGAATCTGGGGCCGGGAGTTTGGCCTAGTGGTAGAGGGCTTGCCTAGCATGCATGAAGACCCACATTTGATTCCTTAGTACCACATACATAGAAAAGGCCAGAAATGGTGCTGTTGCTCAAGTGGTAGAGCTATAGCCGAAAGACAGTGTTCAGACCCTGAGGTCAAGCCCCAGTCCTGGCAAAAAAAAAAAAAAGAGGGTAGAATCTGTTTTGTTTTGTTTTCCGTCAGTTGTGGGGCTTAAACTCAGGGCCTGGGCCCTGTCCCTGAGCTCTTTCACTCAAGGCTAGCACTCTACCACTTTGAGCCACAAAGCTACCTTTAGTTTTCTGGTGATTCACTGGAGATAAGAGTCTCACAGAATTTCCTGCCTGGGCTCACTTTGAACTGCGATCCTCAGATCTCAGCCTCCTGAGTAGCTGGGATTCCAGGCATGAGCCACTGTACTGACAAAAATGCTTTGAACCCAGAAAGACTCATAGCTAAAGGACATGGAAACACTGGGAGTAAAAGAATGGAGAACGGCATGCATATGAGGATTGTTGACTCTAAGAAAGAGAACTATCTTCAGGTCACATGGGAGCTACCTTAATCCTCTCAAAAGGGGGAGGGCCTAACATGTGATGAAGACCCACAGTCACCCCGATGACAGAGATCCCACAGACTGCTGAGGAGACAGCTAGCCCCTCGGCAGAGAGTACTCAGAAAAGCCTCAGCCCAATGGTGGACTTAGAAAGATGAATCAAGTCAACCTCACCCCGGTGTGGGTGATCAGGATAAAAGATGATATTGACTGCAGGTCCAGCAGAAGGTGTTGAAAGTACAGTAGAGATTAAAAATGAGGCGGGGAGTTTGGCCTAGTGGTTAAAGTGCTTGCTTAGCATGCATGAAGACCCAGGTTCGATTCCTCGGTACCACATACATAGATAAAAACCGGAAGTGGTGCTGAGGCTCAAGTGGTAGAGCTCTAGCCTTGAGAAAGTCCAAGGACAGTGCTCAGCCCCTGAGCTCAAGCCCAGGACTGGCAAAAAAAAAAAAAAAAAAAGAGATTAAAAATGAAGAGGGCTGCTGGGTGTAGCTGGGTGTTAAGAGTGCAAACTGCACATGCACAAGGGTTAAGTTCCCAGCATCAAAGCAAACAACAGCAACAAATATAAAATTTAAAAAGTAAACATAACAGGATCATAAAAAGAATAAAAAAATAAAAGTGTGGAGGAAATGCAATCAATAATTAATGGGCGTATTTGAAAATTGCACAAAAGAGGTACACTTCTAGAAAATATAACTTAATGGTGACTCGAGAAGAAATAGACTTTTCTGAGATAGACTTCCCATTCTGGGTCGCCTTCAAATCACAATCCTCTGACCCTGGCTCAGATCCTGGATTTGTGATGAACTGGCCAGTGTGGATGGCTCTGGGCCTGGAGCTGGTGTTCAAATCCTTGGGCAGTTTGGCTATCTGGAGGCGGTGGCCCTGAACTTCAAGCCTGGCTATCACCAATGTCGCTAGCTGCAGCAACAGTGGCTGAAAAGCCCATCCTTGGGTTCAGCAGATACAGAAAAGGCATTGACACAACTCTCCATTCAGTTCAATGAACTGAAAAGAAAAGCCTTTGGGAGACTAGAAAAATGTCCTTTACTTGTTAAAAGAGAACATAAACAGCCGGGTGTGGTAGCTCAAGCCTGTAATCCTAGCTCCTTAGAGACCAAATAGTTCAAGGCCAGCCCAGGCATCAGAGTTTTTGAGACCATCACCAATGGCTGAGTGTGGTGATCTGAGCCTGTCCACCTAGCTACGTGGGAAACATGATGGCTGGGTGGAGTGACGTGTGCCCGTCATCTCTAGTGACACAGGAGACATAAATAGGAGGATCATAGTCCAGGCTGCCCAGGGTATAAAGTAAGGCCCAACTTGGCAATACCAACACAAACAGAGGCTTGAACCTTGAGCTTTCTGATCCCAGTCTCCTGAATAGCAAAGATCACAGTCCTGAATCCCTGGCACTCAGCCACCACAAGGCATGGCTCAAGTGGTAGTGTGCCTGCCCAGCTAGCAGGAGGTCCTGAGTTCAGTCCCCTGCACCAACAAAATATTTTTTAAAAGAGTATATAAATAGGTAGAATAAATATTAAAGTATATTTTATGAGATGAAGACACTACTACTATTTGTTTTTCCTTAAAATATACTGGCATTCTAGATATTACAAGAAAAATTGGTTCAAAGCCAAAAATCGGTAAGGAAAGCGCAAGACAGTTATTTGTAGGCAGGATTTGCTAGATATAAATCCAAAGGGGCATAAAGGTCTATTACCATGTAAATTGGTTCAGATAGTTTAGTAGAGTGGCTGCTTGGAAAAGCTATCTTAGGACATTATTTGTGATTTATTAATCCTAGAGACAAAATGTCAAGTGTGTGTGTGTGTGTGTGTGTGTGTGTGTGTGTGTGTGTGTGTGTGTAGGGAGGGTGTTCCAGGATATGACACATAACATGTCATGTCAATAGAACTACAAACCAGACACGAGAACTAATAAATGAGCGTATATTTGAGTTAGAACTCTATTATTTGGCTGGGCACGAATGGCTCACACCAGTAATCCTAGACATGCAGGGGGCTGAAATCTGAGGATCGCAGTTCAAAGTCAGCCCAGGCAGGAAAGGTCCAAAAAGCCAGAAATGGAGCTGTGGCTCAAGCAGTAGAGCACCAACTTTGAGCATGAAGCTGAAGAACAGTGCCAAGCCCTGGATTCAATCCCTAGTACCAGCACAAAAAAGAAAGAAAGAAAAAAATAACAGTGAGACCAAAGGAGGAGCTGTTAGGGGAGGAATACAGATGTGCCTCTGATCACACAAAATACGTATCCAGCCATGATCCTGCAGCTCTCTGCAAGCTGGCCCTACCAGTGCTCCCTTTGGCTTTGGTTTCTCCATCATGTCCTGCAGTCCCTCCCTCTCCTTCCTTAGCCACTATTCTAGGCTCCCCGGCCCCCCCCCCCACTCAGATTCTTCTCCTTTATTTCTCCTTGGGGGAAAGGGCTGCTGAAGTCTCATGCTGAAGGGAGGGTCGTGCCCACATGGCATTCTGAGCCCCTTGCTTATGGTACAGACAGTGCCACCTGGCCCGGCTCAGTTAGAAAACTGTCTGGGGATGGGGTGCCCTGGGGTCTCCTGGGGGGACAAATGGAGGAGCTCCCCAGGGAGGAGGCAGCCCCCTCTACCCAAGGAGGATGAGGCAGAACAGGATGGAACTTCTGCCTTTGTCACTTTTATTTATTTTACATTTTTATTGTTATGATAAAGCTGATAACATGGAGGTTACAGTTACATAAATCAGGTAATGAGTACATTTCTTTTTGGACAATATCACCCTTCTCTCATTCTCCCCCCACTCATTGTTTTAATTAAATTGCCAGGGTCATTGACACCTGGAGACTGGCAGTTTGTTAATGATCCACCATGGGTTTGCCTGCCAGGCCTGGTGGGGTCACGTGATCTTTGGTCTGTTGGGAGCCCTGTCTCACTGGCCTAAACCCCATCTGTGGGTGAGATGCATGGGCCCTCCTCTCTCTCCTCCCGATCCTTTCCCTTTCCTTCTCCTCCCTTTCTACTCTCTTCCTTTCTTCCCCTCAACTCTCCTCCTTCTCTTCACCTCTCTTTCCTCTCTGCCCCCCTTTCCTTTCCAGCTTCTTCCCCTGCTCCCCTTCCCTTTCTTCTCTCTTCCTTCCTCCTCTCTCCTCCTCCTCTGCTTCCCTTTCTCCCTCTCTCACTCATTTCAACGTTTCTGTGTGACCCGTGGGTGACTCTTGGTCACCTTGTTGGCTTTCTACTGTCTTAGTCTGATCACTGAGAGGCACCTTGAAGACCAGAGCCAGTCGCCAGTCCTGTGGGGGACAAAGAGGGGAGGATCCTGAGTCAGGGGAAGCTGTGTGGTGTGTGTGTGTGTGTGTGTGTGTGTGTGTGTGTGTGTGTGTGTGTGTGAGTGTGTTCATGTGTTGGGGTCGGGGGTGGCAGAGACCAACAGCACCCAACCAGGCTCAAAGGGAAACCTGGACCTCAGGGTCCCTACCTGTGCCATGGCGCCATGAGTCACCTTCCTTTTCCCTAGGCATCAGCATCCCTGACTCATCCCCAGGGTTGAGTGTGTTTCCTCCTGGTGCCGAGCAGCGCTTGAACTTTCATCCATTCCAGCCAAGTCTGGGCATCAAAAAGAAAAAGTAAGAGAGGCTGAGAGCCCCTCCCTTGGGTGGAAAATTCCATCCATCATGGAGCCCTCCCTCCACCACCCACGAGAAGAAGCCGCACTGGAGGCTCCATGCAGCTGCGAAGTCTTGTTTACAAAACACGCAGGACTCCACCACCTGCACACTGTGTGGGCTGGCGCTGGAGCTCCACCACACAGCTCTGCCAGCCACAGAGAGGGCGACATGCCACTGTCGGCAGGGACTTCAGGGACTTCGCCCTGGGAGTGCCCTGGAAGGGACCAGGTGACCCGAGCACGGAGGAAGTGGTGGCTCAGCTTGAGGAAGAGTCTGCTCAGCGCAGGCGCTCTGGCCCATGGCTGTCCCTCATCCCGTCTCCTCCCTGCCTTGAGGAGGGCTCCCCGCTGGCTCTTCTTCAACCACATTTCACCTTCTGGGGCCACTGGGACTGGGGTGGGCTGCACTCTGTCTGAAAATTCCACCTCTTCCTCCGAGACCCTGATTGGGAGGTGGAAGGTCGGGGTGTGTGTGGTGTTTGTGCCAACAGACACATCTTCTGGGGGTGGGGGGCAAGGCCTGGGGTGATTCATCCTTAGGTGTTTCACACTCTGCGCTTAGGAAATCTGTCCTCCAATCAGCAAGGAGGCCAATGGCCCAGAGCCTCTTATCACCTCCGATAGGAGTTTGTAGCTCATAAACCCCTAAAGCTCCCTGCATCCAAAGCAACACAGCTGCACCTGGACTTCTTGGCCCGGAGAAGATGTTCAGTCACCTGTAGGGAAGGGAAGCCATTGGTCCGCCTCCCAGAGAGCCAGCCTCCAATTGGCATCCAGATGACTGCCCCAGGGCCCCTGCCTAGGAGCAGACTTCCTCTGTTTTATCTTTAGCCCCCAAGTAAAATAACAAGGATGGCTTTCCTGGCCCAGCAGGGAGCCATGAGCTTTTCTGCAACCCCTCTCCTGAAGGAGATCAGGACCCAACCAGAGGGAATGCCCACATGGCTTTGTGGGAGGCATGAGATTCTCATGCCTGGGAACACAATTGGGAGGGCACCACGGGATCTCAGAGGTGACTCTGCACTGAGGACCAGAGATGCTTCTGCAGCCTGGACCATGGATCATCAACCTTTGTCTTTTACTATGGGCGGTGGTCACAGGGCAAAAATCCCAGATTCTTGGTGCCGTCCAGCAAAGAACTGAATGAGGACACACACAGAGACATACACATACATACCCCACCACACACACACACACACACACACACACTCACACACACACACACACACACACACACACACACACACACACACACACACACACACAAATGTAAATAAAGCAGCAAAGCAGGAGGGGCCGAGAAGGGTATTAAAGAGACTGAGATCGGAGGATAACAGTCCAAAGCCAGCTGGGACAGGAAAGTCTATGAAACTCTTATCTCCAACAAAAAATGTCAAAACCCAAAACAAAACAAAAACCCAGAAGTGGAGCTGTGGCTCAAGTGGTAGAGTGCCAGCTTTGAGTGAAAAAAGAGACAATGCCTAAGCTCCAAGTTTAAGCCCCAGTTGAGGCATACAAAAATAAAAACAAAAACCTCAAACTTCATTCTTTCTGTGCTGGGGTCAGGTTTGTCTAGCAACAATTGGGGGTAGCCAATAGGGGTGTGACTTCATTCTTCTAAAATCTGGAAGTGTCTCTGGGTGTGGACAATAATGAGTGACTTCTGTTTCTCCTGTTAGCTTCTCCTCTTACTGTCCAGCCACCACAGAGTAGCCAAGTTTTGATAGGAGACGTCAGTGTTCATTAGCTGGCCGCACTTTAGGTCGCCCTAAAGCTCAAGGGCAGTGCCCAAGGCCCAGAGTTCAAGCCCCTCAACCGATGTAAAGAAAAAGGGGGAGATGTTGTGGGTGGAGGGGTCTCCTAGGGTGTCAAGTGTCACTAGTTCTCTCCTCCTTCTCTTCTCTTCTTTCTGCACAGGAGCTTATATTATGCAATCTAAAAAGAACCAAAGTCTTTCTGGCCTAGTCTATATCAAAGATCCAGCAATGGGCAAAGCCAGGCACTGGTGGTGCATACCTGTAATCCCAGCTAGCCACTCAGGAGTTGGAGATTTGAGGATCAACGTTTGAAGTCATCCTAGACAGGAAAGTCCCTGAGACTCTTTATATCCGATGACAAAAAGCTTGGGTCCAGGAGTGTGGCCTAGTGATAGAGTGCTTGCCTAGCATGCAAGCCCTGGGTTCGTTCCTCTACCACATACATAGAAAGAAAAGCCGAAGTGTGGCTCAAGTGGTAGAGCGCTAGCCTTGAGAAAGGTCCAAGGACAGTGCTCAGGCCCTGATCTCAAGACCCAGGACTGGCCAAAAAAAAATAAATAAAATAAAATAAAATTTAAATATAAGTGCCCTTCTAAGAGATTGTAATGTACCTTGCTATCTTTTTGAACTTGGCCACCTTGTTGATGGGATATTGTTCCTTTAATTTTTATCATTTATTTCTCTCTTTGGAAACAATTTTAAAAGCCTTTTATCTCATTATTTATTCTTCTTGATATCGTTAACTGAGTAGAAACAACTTTATCATTATATTTAGCTTTCCTCAGTAGGGAGGGCAGTAGTCTCTGCAAGTGACAGCTCTGCTCTGGTTCCCTCAGGCAGCACCCTCCGCGATCCTTCTGCTCCTTTCTGGTCCCCTGGCCTCCCTGGCCCTCCTGCCCCACACCCACTCCCCACCCCCGACTACCCTGCCTCACCCATCCCTGGGTCACCCCACCTCCCTCTGCCAAACTCCCACGGGACAGGCAAAATCAGGTCACTGTTCCCATACTGCCTGCCCAACAGGATCCGGAAGGTTCTGGTTGGCAGGGCTGCCCAGGTGGAGGGAGGCACCATCTGTCACACTCCTACATCCGCTGGGACATGTGAGAGGAAACAAGGCAAAGGACACTGGGCTGGAGAGGGATGGCTGCCCAGGTCACAGGCTCATCCAGCCACACAGGGTCCCCACAGCTTGGAAAGAATGCTGATGACTCCTATGAGGTCCAGGCTGTCACCTACGATGATGCCTTCCAGCCAGGATCATGGCATCCAGTTAACGGTATTACCACTGTGGTGTCTGCCCAGGCTTTCTGAGGGAGAGGAGGGGCAGCAGCCGGCTCAGGCCCCTCTAGTTTGCAGTCCCCGGTGACTGCTGTGATGCTGGGTATAAATAGGTGCTCAATAAATACAGCTCCAATGCTGAGTTCCCTCAGGATCTCCCAGGCACCTGTGCCACAACTGCACTTGGCTGTAACACAGGATGTGAAGAGGAGAGACACTGGCCTCACTGTCTCCAAGGGTTCAGACCCAGTCCAGGGTGAGACCCACATACAATCCCTTGGGAGAGGAAAGAGGGGTGTGGAGGCCATCTAGAGGGCCTTCCCCAAGGAGAGGAGAGGGGATCCTGCTCTTTAGAAAAGAGGGAGGTAGGGAAGAAGTCAGGCAGCTGCACTGCAGACAGTGGGTGAGAACCCCGGGAGAAAGCAACAGACAATGAATACTCTAGGCATTGTGGGCCACATAGACTCTGCCATGCACTCATGTGCACATGTGTTAGTGTGCATATGTGTATTTGTATGTTTGTGTGTGCATGCGTGAGTTGGTGTGGTGTGGTGTTTGAGAATGTGTGTGCTTGTGTATACATGAGTATGTGTGTGTGGCATATGCCTGTGAGAGTATGTGCATATGTGTTTATGTGGTGTATGTGCATTTGTGTGTATGTATAATTGTGTGGTAAATACGTTCCTGTGTGTTTGTGTGGCCCGCGGGTGGGAATGGAGGACCTGTGGCTACCATTGGACAGTCTGCAGTTAAACGTAGAATTACCACTCCTCCGTACATTTACATCCAGAATTCAGAACATATGTCCATGCAAAAACTTGTAGGTGAACATGTTATTTGTAGCAATAAGAGCATTCATTATTTATAATAGTCCAAGAATGAGCTGGGAGCAGTGGCTCATACCTGTAATCCTAGTTACTCAGGGGGCTGAGATCTGAGGATGGCAGTTCAAAGCCAGCCTGGGCATAAAGAATGTGAGACTCTTATCTCCAATTAACCACTAGAAAACCAGAAGCGGCACTGTGGCTCCAGGGGTAAGGTGGTAGCCTTAAGCTAAAGAGCTTAGGGACAGCACCCAGGCCCAGAGTTCAAGCTCTACCTCTGACACACACACACAAAAATAAAAAAGAATGGTGACCACCCAAGAGGTTCAACAACTGGTGCATGGATAAATGTAGTCTGGTATGTCCATAAATGGAACATTATTTAGTCTAAAAACAGAATGAGGTCAGGAGTTTGGCCTAGTGGTAGAGTGCTTGCCTGGCATGTACAAATACCTGGGTTCGATTCCTCGGTACCACATACATAGAAAAAACCAGAAGTGGTGCTGAAGCTCAAGTGGTAGAGCTCTAGCCTTGAGAAAGTCCAAGGGCTTGCCAAGCTCAAGCACAGGACTGGCAAAAAAAAAAAAAACAAAAAAAAGAATGAAACTAGCACAGGGCACACACTTGCTAATCCTAGCTACTCAGGAGGCTGCGAGTGGAAGGACCAAGGTTCAAGGTCATCCTCTGCAAAAAGTTCAAGAGCACCCCCTCCACATTTCAACCAGTAGCTGTGTACAGTGGCATATGTCTGCCATCCTAGCTATGTGGAAACTGTAAAGAGGAGGATCAGTGTCCAAGCATGAACCGTGACAAACAAGACCCTATCTCAAGTGCTGGAGTCATGACTCAGTGATACAGTGCCTGTCTGGCAAGCACAAGGTCCTGAGTTCAAACCACGTAACCACCACAACACATACACACACACACACACACACACACACACACACACACACACACACACACACACACACACCTTTACTAAATAACGAACAATCACCAGTTAACGATCCTCTCATATGAAATGTCTCAGACAGACATTTAGATAGACAACAGATTCATGGCTCTGTGGGCTGAAACATGAGGACTGACTGCTAATGGGCTATGCTAGAAGAAGAGCCGTCATTGGATTTGCAGAACTCTGTGAATACATGGAAACTGTAGAATTGTGTACCTTAAAAGTGTATTCTATGGCATTTCTACTTTTTATATTTATTTACTTATTTATTTTGCCAGTCCTGGGCTTGAGCTCAGGGCCTGAGCACTGTTCTTGGACTTTCTCAAGGCTAGAGCTCTACCACTTGAGCCTCAGCACCACTTCTGGCTTTTTTTTTCTGTGTATGTGGTATGGAGGAATCGAACCCCGGTCTTTGTGCATACTAGGCAAGCACTCTACCACTAGGCCAAACTCCCAGCCCCAAGGCATTTGCACTTTTTGAAAAAAATGTGTGGTGTACAGAGGGCGCGATGGCTCATGCCGGTCACCTTGGCTCCTCAGGAGGCTGAGATCTGAGGATCATGGTTTGAAGTCAGCCCTGGCAGAAAAGTCTGTGCGATTCCTCTCTCCAGTTAACCAGCAAAAGGCCAGAAGTGGAGATGTGGCTCAAGTGGTATAGTCCTGAGCCCCAGAGGCTAGCAGGTGCCCCTTGAACATCCCTGTGGAGGTTGTCCCTGTCACCAGGCAGCCCTGAGCATCGGAGCAGTGGGTGCAAAGAGTCTCAGCCCTGCACTGCTGAAGCCAAGGTGCACTGAGGGGCTGCTGTGCCTGTTTCTGGAGTGTGCCCTGCCTGCAGGAGGTTCTGTTGGAGAATACTGTGGGAGACCTCAGTCCAGGGAGTTGGAAGATGCCAGAGTTCAAGGTCCCAGAGAAACCCTTCTGCCTCCAGCCTCCATGCCCCTGGCTTCCATGGGTGAGAAAGGAGGGCCAAGGAGCTTGTGTGTTTTGGCCCAAAGTCTAAGTTGGGGAGGATTAAAAACTTTGCATGAATGCATGGGTCGTGGTGGTCACTCCAAATGTGAACCTGCCTAATGCCACCACTGAGAGAACCGTGGTCAGGATTGAAGTCCTCTCCCTTCCTTTGTTCCTCTCCCCACTCTTTCCCTACCCTCCCTCCTTCCTCCCTCCCTCCCTCCCTTTCTCTCCTTTCTTTGTTCTTCCTTCCCTCTCTCCCTTTCTTCTCCCTCCTTCCCTTCTTTCCTTTCTCCTTTCCTTCCCCCTTCTCTTTCTCCCTCGCTCCTTCGCTCCCTTCCTTCTCCCTTTCCTTCCTTCCTTCTTTCCTTCCTCTTTCCCTCCTTCTTCCCTCTCCCTTTCTCCCTTCTCTTTCTTCCCTCCCTCCTTCCCTGCCATTCTTCCTCCCTTCTTTGTCTTTCCTGTTCTTCTTTCCCTCCCTTCTCTCTCTTTCTTTCCCTTCCTCCCTTCTTCTCTCTCTTGTCTTCCCCACTTCCTCTTTTTGCCACAAGCTAGGTATCTTAGGCTGGATTGGGAGTAGAGATCCTCCCTCCCACCTCGGTCTCTTGAATGCTGGGATTACAGGTGTGTGCCACTGCACCCAGAATGTAGAACAGAGAAGTCTTCCCTAAAGACGAACCTGACATCTACAATGCTCCCAGGAGCTGTCTGCAGTACAGCCAGCGGTGTGCACGGCAAAGTAAGTCTTCATTGATTGTGCTGGTTAGGAAATGAGAAACTAAAGGATTGGGGCAGAATTACAGCCAAGAGGCAAGAGGCGAGGGGTCTGCCCTGGAGGCCACAGGGTGTACACAGGGACACAGGCAGAAGTGACTAAGATGAGGAGCCTGGGTGGGGCAGTCCTTCTAGAGTCCTTCTAGAGCTAACCTGAAGCCAGGGCTGTGTATGGAAGCTTACACACACACACACACACACACACACACACCACATTCCACGAGAGGTGGAGTCTGAAACCAATGGCTCCTCTAGGGTTGGGTGAACAAATGTGGGCCTTGTCCCTGCAGCTTCATCTTCAAGGATTTCCAGGAACCAGGAAGCCTAGTTGAGGAGCAGAGAATGACATGAAATCTCATTGTAAAATCTACATTGTCCTCAAACATTTTTAAGCATAGTAAATTCCAGTGGGGAACTCAGCTGAGGAGCCCACACCCACCTCCCGGTGCCGGCTTGCACAACTCTGCATGCACTGCTGGGGAAGCTTCACCTAGACTCACCTGGGGAGGTTTCTAGTAATCAAGTATGCGCCATTGACTGACTTTTCCATGTGTATTCTACTGTGTGTGTGTGTGTGTGTGTGTGTGTGTGTGTGTGTGTGTGTGTGTGTGTGTTGGTCCCAGGGCTTGAACTTAGAGCCCGAGCGCCATCCTTGAACTTTTATGCTCCAGGCTAGTGCTCTACCGCTTGATCCACTTTGCTTCCTGCTTTTTGCTGATTAGTTGGAGATAAGAGTCTCAGACTTTCCTGACTGAGCTGGATTTGAACCTCAATCCTGAGATCTCAGTCCCCTGCGTAGCCATGGTGACAGGTGTGCGCCACCAACGCCCAGCTATTCTGTTACTATTATTTTAAAAGTATTTCTACTTTTCAGTACATACAGAATTAATTTTTTCTGGTGGTACATAGAGTCTACATCTTTACTTCTGAGACCAGCCTATCTGGTAGTAGTGAGGTTTGAGCTCAGAGCCTTGGCACCAATGCCACTTAGCTACACCCTAGCCCAGGCCAACCTGAACCGTGGCTCTCCTACTTTATGCCTTCTGTATAGCTCGGATGACAGGCGCTGACCAGCTCTGAGATGGGATCCTGCTAAATGTCTATGCCTGGACTGACCTGGAACCGCCATTCTCTCGATCTTCACCTCTGCTGTCCACCTAGCACAGCGAGGGGCACGGCCACTGGCCTCCAAACCTCCTGTTCCCTTTGTAAGACAGCTTCACTGACCTCTAACTTATGAGCCTCCTTCAGCCTCTCAAGTGCTAGGGTTACAGGAGTGCATCACCATGCTCGGCTAGAAACTGAATTGCTTTCCACAGAGCAATACCTTTTATACTTATCTGAAGAAAAGGTGCTTGAAACCTGCTAGAACCCCAAGAACAAAAGGATGTTTTTGCCTGCTTTTAAAAGGTTGAATGCAACCGACATTTCTAACATCTGAATTATTCAGTACTATTAAATATCTATTTAATATTAAATTAACGTTTATGCCTGAAATTAGCCTTCAGAGAGAATGTTTGTGAGAAGAATGCTTTAATTTGGGCAATCTGCCCTAAAGTGGAAGAAGTGGCCCCAATAACAATTCCCACCCCTGGGGCCATGATGGGGACAATCACACCGGTGCCCTAGGAGCTGCTGAGGGCAGGGCAACTTCTCCTCTGTCACCCCCATGCTCACAGACAGGTTCCCTCTGCACAGGCAAAGCAAGTGTAAGCCCTCCTTTACTCTAGAGCTAAGGGTTAGAGAGAGATTTCTATGTCCACGTTTACAAGTGTCCTCTCAGAGCAGTGAAGTCAGGGTAGGAGTGTGGCTCAGAGGCTGGGCACTGGGGTAGCACGCATGACGTCCTGGGTTCTATCCCCAGCATTGCACAACACTAACCATCAAGTCACTGACTGAAGAATCGATGCTTTAAAAGCATGTTTTATTAACTGGGTTAAATAGTTTCATATTTACTGTCTCCTGGTTACCAAGAAACATTTCAAGCCAACTTTGAATCCAAAAGCCTCCCAGTGAGTGTTCTCTGTTCTGCCAAAGAAACACGAGAAACACACCCACCGGCAATGCCAGGGGGGTCATGGGGAGAAAGACCTGGGTTCTAGCCACCAGGAATTTGCTGACAGTGCGGTGCCCGCCCCTCTGTCCACCCAGAAAGCTCAGCAGAGGCCAACGGGAAGAGTCACGGGACTGGCCTGGAGCAAGCTTTTGCTGACTGGGGTGTAAGAGTGGAGGATCTCGGGGTGCACTGGGCTAGGATTCCCTAGTCCTTCTAAACGCCTTGGCAAGTGAGCAGGACTAGGAGATGGGGCTGCCGGTGGGAGGGCGGTCACGTGGCCTCCTCCCTCTGGAACATAATGACTAATGCCCTAGAATATGGCCTGACACAGAACAGTGGCTTTATGACAGTGTCAGGCAGGTGTGTCATGTACCCAACACACAGGAACCCAGGCCTGGTTCTCGAGATGAGTGCTACTGAGCGAGCCATGTCTGCACAGGTCAGCATGGGGGGGGTCCCCAAACCCTCAAGGACTCAGTCTTCTTGTGATGTAAAGAAAGGAATAATAACACTTGCACCCATCTATCCTCCTTCTGTCTATCTGCCTATCTACCTATCAACAATATTTATAATAAGTAATCCTGTAATCCTAGCTACTCAGGAACTACGATTTGAGGATTGCAGTTCCAAGTCAGCATGAATAGGAAAAGTACATGAAACCCCTATCTCATTTTAGTCACACACACACACACACACACACACACACACACACACACACCAAAAGCAGAGCTGTGTATCAAGTGCTAGAGTGCCAGCCTTGAGTGAAAAAGCTAAGGAACAGCATCCAGGCCCTGAGTTCAAGTGGCATTGTCACTGCCAGAACACACACACACACACACACACACACACACACACACACACACACCAATGGCCCCATTTTTAAAAAGAAAAAAATTAGCCAGAAGGGGATATAGTAGTTAGCATATATATGCTATGCTATATATAATATAATATAATATAATATATGCATATACTACATGTTGGAGTTTTCAAAGCAGGGGTTGACAGGAAATTATAATTGTGGAACTTCTTTTGAATATTTCCACTCATCACCCAAGGTGCTGTTTGTCCCTTAAAGTTAAATGCTATGGGATTAGCTTGGGTTGGGGTTGGCTTTCCTTCCTAAAACCAGATGTATTTTCTTTTCACGGACACTGGCTTTGTGTAGCCACCCTGATATTCCACCCCCAAGCCCCAACTCTCTTCTCCATCTATCATCTTGGCCCAGGCCATGGACAAAAGTCAAGAACCACAATACTCTCTTTCATTCTTCCTGGAATTAAGCACAAACTTCTTCTTATTAGAAATTAGCCAGCAGACTTCCGTTCTGCTGTCAGCAGAATTCATCAGAAGCAGTGTCTAGTGATGCGTTTATTTCGAGTGTGACTAGTCTGGCAATGGACCAGAGAGAGGGTTGGAGATCTGGAATCTCGATGCGTTAGCCTTGTCTTCGGGAACATCTAACAACATCTGGGAGCTGAACACAGGGCAAAGCTTTGCCTATGTTTGTTTTCATCACGTTGAAACACACGTTTCTAACTTGCATGGCTGAGAAGGGTTAGTGATGTCCCTACTTATCCTGCAGTCACCCTCGGGACCCAGGGGCTCCACACCCACGGATTCAAACAACCACAGATGGTAAACATTTTCTTAAAAGATAGAACACCATATCCATCTTTTTTTCCCCTTCCTTGTCACTATCTGGTAAAGGACCATGTACTCTGCATAGGAAGTCGCCTAGACAGGCTTCCAGGGGCGTGGGAAGAAGGGGGTTAGCTCTGTGTAGATCCCCATCACTTTATCTTCCGGGGGCCAGTCAATCTCCATGAGTCCTCCCTGGACTTCACCCCTCCCCATCTCCCCAGCACACCCGGCCCTCCATAAAGAAGTACACCACTCACAGAGTCTTCTCTGAAGAAGAAACAAAAATGGCCTATAGACACATGAAGAAATGCTCAACATCTCTGGTCGTAAAAGAAACGCAAATCAAAACAACTCTAAGATTCCACCTCACTCCAGCTAGAATGGCCAGGATCAGGAAAACTAATAACAACAGATGCTGGAGAGGATGTGGCCAGGAGGGATCACTACTACACTGTTGGTGGGAGTGCAAACTCCTTCAACCACTATGGAAAGCAGTATGGCAGTTCCTCAAAAGACTAAACATAGAACTCCCCTATGACCCAGCAATTCCACTACTTGGCATTTACCCAATCATCCAGAAACAAGGACATACTAAACCCACTAGCACAACAATGTTCATTGCAGCACTATTTACCATAGCAAAGATATGGAACCAACCTAGATGTCCCTCAGTTGATGAGTGGATCAACAAGTTGTGGTATTTGTACACAATGGAATTCTATGCTGCTGTCAGAAAGAATGACATCGCCCCATTTGTTAGGAAATGGAAAGACTTAGAAAAAATCATATTAAGTGAAGTAAGCCAGACTCAAAGGAACTTAGGCTCAATGGTTTCCCTCATTCGTCATAATCAGTAGAAACCTTGGGCTCTACTAGCAGAGATTTGCAATAGAGCAAAATCTTGATACATAAGGCCATATAGTATGAAGCTAATTGAAAGGACCTCCAGGATAGTGAAACAAAAGCCATATAACGAATGATTGTTGTCCTTAATGTACTATGTTGTCTCTCATCTCCTTTGCTGTCCCTTGGGTATCTCATATTGTTACAGCATCTCACTTTGTTATCTGATATATTGGATATATTTGTATTTGGTCATTTGAAATTTGATAGGGAAGGGGGGAAAACCAAGATGGGGGGGAGGGTAAAGGGTACCAAGACATGTGAAAGGGTATCAATGTACGTGAATTAATGCACCTTCTATCTGGCAAATATCATGTAACCCTTTTATTAATTACAATAAAAAATTAAAAAAAAAGAAGTACATCACTCTGCGTCACGTCTGTACTGAGAACTTCTTCTGTCCAACACAGCACTGCCACACAACGTAAATACGAGGTAGCAACATGTCAAGTAACAAACCAGGATTCCAGATTTCTTTTACAACTTTCTGTTCCAAAATTGATAGTTGCCTTTCTTTTGGGTCTTGCTCAATGTTAACTGGTATCTGAGGGGTCTCCCCACACCTGCTAAGACTTCTCATTCCCTTGGGGTTCAGTGTGTGTGTGCCTGTACGTGTGTGTGTGTGTGTGTGTGTGTGTGTGTGTGTGTGTGTGCGCTTCCAGGACACTTTTCCCTGGAGCTTGTGCACACAGATTCCAGTGTCATTCTGGGGTCCTCCAACTGCAGCACAACTTTGTCCCCAGACTACCCTACCTTTCAGCATCCCTCTGGGGTTTTCCTGGCTTCTAGGATTTGCTATCTGCCTTGTTTTACCTGTTCTTAGCCACAACATCTTCCTCCCTCTCTCTCCTCCTCCCTCCCCTTCCTGTCTGCCAGCCTTTCTCTCCTCCTCTCTCTCTTTCTTCCTTTCTTTCCTCCTGTTTTATCATCAGCTTTCCACCTCTTCCATTTCCTCTTCTTCTTTTCAAGCCCCATTACTGGGGCATGAAATCAGGGCCTGAACCCTATGCTTGAACTTTTTTTTTCTCCCAGGGTTAGAGCTGTACCATTTGAGCCAGAGCTCCACTTCTGACTTTTGGTGGTGAATTGGAGAAAACAGTCTCATAGACTTAGGCTTCAAGCTATGATCCTCAGGTCTCAGCTTCTTGAGTAGTGAGGATTACAAGTGTGAGCCACCAGCACTCAGCACAGCCCTATTCTTGTGAAATGCCCTGGCAAGAAACAGAGTTTATCCTGACGGACTTGGGGAAGGAGCTTGGGGCAGGTGGCTCCCGAATCCCAAGCTTGGGCACAGGCCGGGGCTCTGCAGGCTGGGGTGGCAAGGTGGGGTAGCCCCAGGGTTCATTTCCAGAGAGGATGTTTTAGCCTTGTGCATGCCAACTTCCTAAATCACTTCTCACTTGTGTGCACAACTGCTGTCCCTTCCTCTGTGAATAAAAACACCAGTCCTATTGGATTCTCTCATGAGGCTGCAACTGGAGGATCAGAATTCAAGGCCAGTTTGGCTACATAGTAAGTTCTAAGCCAACCTGGAAACATGAAAAACAACAAAGGAAACTACAGCTTGATACGTATCTAGAATTCTGTCACAAATGAAATGTACTGTCAGGGTAGGAAGACAAGATCTAGCACTATTGTAAATTCACTATTTTTATCCCTATTGCTTCATGCAGCTGCCATTACCCTTAGAGCCCTGTCCCCCAGTCCAGTCACACTGAAGGCTGGCTGTGATCCTGGGGACCCAACACAGCCTTGCATGTCACCTTGCCCCCATGTGGGTGGTCTCCCTGAATGGAGGGGGGGTGCCTTCTGTGTGCTCTTGCCCAGCCCCTCTTGTGTCTTCAACAACAAAGCCAGAGGGTGCAGCATGCGGAGCAATGGAGGCAGAGGACCCACATGAAACACTGCTCTCTCCAGGCTGTGGTCACTGGAGGACAAGCGAGGCAGAACAGCGCATGCCTGCCGTCCTAGCTGCTCGGACACTGGGGATGGGAAGGTCAGTGGATCTATTTAGGAGCTTGGGTCAGCCTGGATCACAATGTGAGCCCCCCGCCCCCCCAAAAAAAGCCTACACAACTGGGAAGAATAAAAAACCTGCTGAGGGCCTGGCGTAGGGGAGCGCCTGCTGCCAGGGCAGCCTGCGGTGCAAGGTGCAAGCCCAGCCCTGGTCAGAACTGGAAATGAACTGGAGCCCCACAGAGCTGAGGGCAGAGGAGCCAGGCTGGTCTCACAGGCCTGCTGGGACTTTCTAGGCTCTGCCGCATGGGTAAGAGCTGTCTCCTGAAGGCCCCAGGGGCATGCCGCGCATACTCTTGCTCTCAGTTGCATATGAAAGCCTGTATACTTCCCAGCCCTCTCCTGAAGTGGAGCTGCTCATAGGAAGAAGGTTCTGGAAGCATATCCTTTAGCAACTCACAGGAGAAAGCTATGGAAAGAATAGATCTCAGTGTCTGAAACCACAGGAAGACTGCAGGCTCTGCACACTGAGATCCCGCCACCATGAAATTCAGCGTTCCTTGTGGTTTGACATAATAACTACCCATGAGCTTTGCCTTGAGTGTGACCCGCCCGCCCAGCTGCTAGTTAGGAAAGGGAAAACCATTATCCACTGGGCTAGCCGTGACTTACAAAACTGTTTCTGTAAGCATCTGTCTTGGGTCAGTTTCTAGAACCTGTAGAAAAATGTGCAGATTATGTGAAATTAGCCTCATGCTAGACCCAGATCCAAACTATCTTTCCAACAAACCAGTTGTATTGTGCTTATCTCGAGGACACCAATCGTAATGAAATAAGCCCAAATTCATGAAGAAAAGAACCTCTTGTTTCCATATCCTGGAGTTCATTTCGATAATTATTTTGTATGATCAGATGCACATAGGCGTTGTGCCTTTGTGTTCCTCTAGTAAGAGTGTCCTCCTCTGGTCTGTGTATGAATGCCTATAGTCCTGTAAATTTATCATGTCCCAGTGCATTTTAGACCTCGCTTCCTCATGGGAGAGAAAACATGCTACTGGTGTTTATGAGCTTGGCCTACCTCACTTAAAAAATGGTATGTTCTAGTCCATCCATTTCCTTGCAAATGACATAATCTTATTTTTTCTAATGGATAAGTAAACTTGCATTGCATGTAGGTACCACACCTTATCCATCCTCTCACCTACTGTTGGGCACCTGTGCTGTTTAACAAATTTTAAAATGTTGTGTTTTGTAACAAATGGAGACTGAAAGTTAAATACATATAATTAATGGCATGGTGAGGTGGGAGAAAGAAGAGAAAACCTGGTTCTAGGGCTAGGGGGAGCTCAAGCAGCAGATGCTTGGAAAGCAAGAGGCCCTGAGAATTCAATTATCCCACAATAAACAAACAGCTGTAGGAACTCTGGAATTTTTCACATATTTTCCCCTTAGTGTCCAACAGTTGGACAGGAAGACTTCATTGTGACATCCTCACACACGTGTACAATGTATGATGAACAACCACCTACTTCTCTGCCAGTCTTCCTGTCCCACGCCCCACTCATTCAACAACCTCAACAAGTTTCACTGTTCTGTCTCCATTCGTGCAGATAAACTGCCTGGACCGCATTCATCCTTGCTCACCACTGGCATTCTCCTGGATCCTCTGCTGCACCTCCTTCTCCTGTCTGAGTCCACATAACCCTCTGTCGTTGTTGTTTGTAGTGTGTATGAATTGTAGCAAGGGGTTACACAGTGGTATTTCAGATGTGCATAGATTCTATGTTGCTCAGAATAACTCCATTCTCTTCTGACCCTGCAAACCCTTGCTGTCTTCATATTATAGTTGCACTTATTTCAACATTTTTCCTACTTCTCTTCCCTCCGGTCCCCCCTAAATGCTTCACAGTTGGAATCATGCTTTCTGTGTGTGGTATGTGAATTATATCCACAAGCATGTGTGTCTTTTCTTTCTTCTTTTCTTTCTTTTTTTTTTTTTAAGCCTAGCTTCTACCTCTGAGGG
Organism: Megascapheus bottae; assembly: GCF_031878675.1. NCBI lineage: Eukaryota > Metazoa > Chordata > Mammalia > Rodentia > Geomyidae > Megascapheus > Megascapheus bottae. The sequence goes on from NC_143514.1 coordinate 79,816,474, forward strand.
AAAACGAGATATTTGACTTTTTGTGTTTGACATATCTTGTTTAAATGGATTTCATCCATTTTCCTGTAAATGTCAGGACTCCATTCTTCATACAATGTAATGCTCTGCAAAAAATGTGTATTTTGGGGCTGGGAATTCGGCTTAGGGGTAGAGTGCTTGCCTAGCATGCACAAAGACCCGTGTTAGATTACTCAGTACCACATACATAGAAAAAAGCCCAAAGTGGTGCTGTGGCTCAAGTGATAGAGTTCTAGCCTTGAGAAAGTCCAAGGACAGTGCTCAGGCCCTGAGCTCAAGCCCAGGACTGGCAAAAAAAAAAACAAACCAAAAAAAACAATGTGTATCTTTATACATTCACCTGTCCATTCATCTTTTTACTCTAAGCCTGAATTTGTCTTTGTCTGTGAAGTGTGTTTTCTATAGGCAATAAATAGTTGGGTCTTTTTTTTAAAATCCTAGTTGTTGTTCTATATGGTTCATTTATTCATTTATTTATTGCCAATCCTGGTGCTTTTTCTATGTATGTGGTATTGAGGAATCAAACCTGGGTCTTCGTGCATGATAAGCAAGCACTTTACCATTAGGCCAAACTCCCAGCCCTAGAGGTGGCCCTTATCTGAACATGCCTGTTTGGTGTCCTGTAGAGCTCCTGCACATGATTGACCTTCAAGGTTGAAGGTGCTTTCTGCTATAATTGTATTGAATAGATTCTCAATATCTATAGTTTGCCTGGCTCTCCTCCTTAGGGTGGGTAATTACTGAGCTAGGTGAAAACAGTGACAACAAGACCCATGCCTCTTCAGTGTCACCCATGCTGCTGCTTTCCCAAAGGAAATACCAAACTTTCATCTCCAGCTCCCCAACCCTCTGGCATCTAAGTGGACTGTGTCACTTCCTTCAGAGCTCTGGCAGGCGCTTGCGGCTCCTCAACCATCTCTTACGACTGACTTACACCCAAGTTCTATAACAATGTGTCCTATGATTGAGTTGTGAGTCCCCTGATCCCCAGAGGACTCAGTCCAGACAACAGGCCCACTGCCCAGCTGGTGACTCAATGTGACTCTGGGAGCTGGAGAGCCCCAGAGTGCCTTTCTTCCCCAGGTCCAACCTCTCACACGGAGGTGGCTGCTGCCTCCCCAATCCCAGCACTTTCAGATGGAGGCAGCGGCTTTCCCACAGCGGGTGCTGGCAGTCTGTCAGCAAGACTGACAAGACCACCTTGAACTGAAGTCTTCCACTTCCCCTTCTCCAGTTTGGGGAGGATGGGCTGTCTGGGGACCCTTGCTGCTTTCCCTCTGCAAGGGTAGTTTCTTGACAACTCCCTGCCTCCCTGTCACCTCGCTGGTTGGTTCTCAGCCCTCTCATTCTTGCTTCAGAATCTACTCTCTCCTGGGTACCAGCTTCTTCTCATTCACAGAGTGAAAATGGCTGATACTTCTAACCGTAGTTAGAAGTTGCCCTATCCTTTCCATTGCATATATTTTTAAGCACCAAGCTCCTTTGTTTGGTTCCAGTCCTCACACATACCTAGCATGAGCTCTATCACCAAGCTCCATCCCCAGCTCCAACACACTGTTTGAACAATGGAGGTTGGTGGGGGTTTTTTGTTTTTGTTTTTATTTTTTGTCAGCATGGAATTTGGACTCAGGGCCTGGGTGCTGTCCCTGAGCTCTTTTTTGCACTCTACCACTGTGAGTCACAGCTCCATTTTGGTTTTCTGGTGGTTAATTGGAGATAAGCATCTCATGGACTTTTCTGACCCGGCTGAGTTTGAAACACAATCCTTAGATGTCAGCCTCCTGAGTAGCTAGGATTGCAGGCTTGAGCCACCCATCAGCACCCGACTAGCAATGGAAGTCTTTGTGTATTCATGTTTCTGAGTGATGGGGAGAGACTCAAGGATTCTGCGTGGATTCTAAAATCCAGCTGCTCAAGCCCTCCCAGGTGCAGATGCTGGTATGTAATCTCCCTTTTATTTTCAGCCCTCTCTGGATTACTTATGTCTACTACAGTGTAAGCGCTGTGTAATTAATTGTTATACGAATTGCTTAGGGAATAATGATGAGAGAAAGGTCTGCACATATTCTGGAGTTTTTTTTTCCTCCTGGCTATTTTCCATCTGAGGATGGTTGAATTTGCAGATGTAAAACTCTCAGATGAGTGCCAAACATATCAAAATTTCATATTTTTCTTTCTTTTCTTATGGTTCAGGGGGATCGAACTCAGGGCCTACAGTTCTCTGCCATGTGAATCATGTCCCAGTCCTTTTGCATTTGGTTTGCTTTTTTGATAAGGTCTTTCAGTTTTTACCTGAGGTCACCCTCAGCTCAAACTCTTTTTACCTCTGCCTCCCATCTAGCTGCGATTCTAACTGTGGGCCACCATGCCTGACTCCTTATATTTTAATTCTGAGTGACAGTTAAGAGAGAAGGTTTAACACCAAACGCCCTGGAAAATAACGTAATGTGGGGCTGGGAATGTGGTTTAGTAGTAGAGTGCTTGCCTAGCACCCATGACGCTCTGGGTTTGATTCCTCAGTACCACATAAAATTTTTAAAAAGCCAGAAGTGTCACTGTAGCTCAAGCAAAAAAAAAAAAAAAAGTAGTTCAGGGATACTGCCCAGGCCCTGAGTTCAAGCCCAGGACTGGCAAAATTTAATTAATTCATTAATTAAAAAATTACATAATGTGGGCATGGGCTATCTTCCTAGAAAATGAAATTTCATCATCATATTTTTAGTTTTTAACATTTAAAACACTTGACGGTTGGGGGAGAATGATGGAAAGGGTGACATTGATCACCATGTGTTGTACTCGGCACCTGACATGCTCAATTTAAACCTCTTTGTACAACTTCTTAAAGATAAGCTTAAAAGCTTAGAAAAAACCCCAGAACCCTAAAAAAATGGAAACAATGAGGAAACCTGAGCAAGTTCATGATGGGCCTGTTGATAGTTTTATTCAGAACAATGTTGTTCTTGTCTTGCTTTCTCTCTGGAGTTTTAGTGGCCTGTCCCGCAAATCTCCTTTCATCAGAGATGCTTGAGGGATGTAAATTAAGAAACGAGAACATTTTAAAGCATGTACTAGCTGCTCTATTGGTCAGCTCAACCCACAGACTGAGGAACTGAGTCATAAAGACTTTGGGAGTAAAGAGAAAAGCGGTTTAATAACTGTGTTGTTGTTTTATTTTCATAGACAATGGAAGCACTTTTCTTCCTTCCATGATGTGAATGTCTGGTCCACCATGACAAATGTCATTTCCTCCAAGTCTCTTTGTTGCTGCCTCACGTCCCCGCATTGAAGAACTGTAGAGTCATCTTTAACAGTTGGCTGCCTCGTTCCCAACCCTTAGCTGGGCTCAGCTGTCCTGACCAGGGCAGTGGAATTCCTGTGACCCAGAAATCAGTCATGCAGTCCCTCAGCCAACTTGAATGAAGCCTGCAATCCCCCAGAGAGTTGGGAAACCCACCCGCAGCTGTAGAAACACAAGATTCTGGGTTTCAAAACTCAACTGAGCACATTTCCCCGGCCCTGGGCTCTGCCTAAGAAGGATGACAAATCCACCTTCGGAATGTGCAAAGTTGAAAAATTAGAAACAAATGCTTCAGTCCAGTAACCTATATGCTGGCCTTTCATGGTATTGTATATAAAACGGAGTTTTAAGCCATCATTTCCTTTATGATCAAGGTTTTAGGTTCTTTTCTTTCTCCTTCCTACCTTCTTTCCTACTTCCCTCCCTCTCTCCCTCCTTTCCTTCCTTCCTTTTTTCCTTTTTCCTCTCTTCCTTCCCTCTCACCCTCCCTCCTTCTCTTCTTCCTTCCTTCCTTTCTTTTTCCTTTCTTGTGTGTGTGTGTGTGTGTGTGTGTGTGTGTGTGTGTGTGTGTGTGTGTGTGTACTGGGGCTTGTCAATACTCAAGGCCTAGGTGCTGTTCCTTTAGCTTTTTCATTCAAGACTGGCACTCTATCACTTGAGCCATAACTCCATTTCCAGATTTTTTTTTCTGGTTAATTGGAGACAAGAGCCCCATGCACTTTCCTGCCCAAACTGGCTTCAAACCATAATCTGCAGATCTCAGCCTTCTGAGTATCGAAGATTACAGACATGAGTCATCAATGCAAGGCAAGGTTCTTCTTATTTTTAAGCCCAAACTCTATAAACTGTTTCATACGAAGAGGAATCTGGTTGTCTGCTTCTGATAGGGAGGCAGGACCTGAGCACCAGCTGTGGGAGAGACTTGCAGGCTTTGGTTGCTCTGTGTCCATCCACCATCCAAGTAGCCCTTGAATTGCCTTTTCAGGCATCCTCTCCTTTTCTCTGCAGTAATCTGGGGAAATCCTAAATCCAAGTATGGACTTAGCACAGTATGGAAAGAGGCAGAGTTGCAAGACTTCAGAAGCCACATTAGTTGCAACCCATGTCCCAACTTAGCACCACCAACACCTGTTATGCATATCCCTGAGACCTGCCGTTACTTTCCCTGTGCTCCCGTGAGACCCAGACAGCCCTGACGTGCACACGAGGCCCTCACCCCCATCACCTGGACCCCGCTTCCTGAGCAGACACTTGGCTCATCTCAGTGCATATTCCTCTGTCAAAACCCAAGTTAGCTCTGACCCCCGGGTGTATTCTCACTCATCTATGAGTCCTTTTAACTATAAAAATCTGGAGAAGCTGAGCATGGTGGCTCACTCCTATAATCCTAGCTACTCAGGAGGCTGAGATCTGAGGATCAAGGTTCAAAGCTAGCCTGGGCATAAAAGGACCTAAGACTCTTATCTCCAATTAATCTCTAGAAAACGGGAAGTGGGGCTTGGCTCAAGGCTAGGATAGTAGCCTTGAACTGAAGAGCTCAGGGACAGTGCCCAGGCCCAGGGGTAGGGCGGTAGCCTTGAACTGAAGAGCTCAAGGACAGTGCTCAGGCCTATTTCAAGTCCCATGACTCCCCCTCCCCCCCCACAAAATCTGGAGAAAGAAATTCAAGACAACATCAGGAAATGGAAAGACTTCCCATGTTCCTAGAGAGCTAGAATTAATATTGTGAAAATGGCCATGTTGCCAAAAAGTGATCTACAAATTTATCAAAATCCCAATGATGTTCTTTATCAAGATAGAGAAAACAATCCAAATGGAACAACTAAAGACCTCAAATAGCCAACGCAATTCGAGGTAAAAAACAAACAAACAAAAAACATAGTATCATAATACCAAACCTCAAGTTTTACTATAAGCTATGATAACAAAACAGCTAGGCATTGGCTCAACAACAGGGCTAAAAATCAATGGAACTTGCTAGAAGACCCAGAAATAAAGACATATATAGTACTTATGGTTACCTGATATCTGACAAGGGAATCAGATAATCAGTAGAGAAAAACGCAGCCTCTCAACAGCGGGTGTTGGGACACCGGATATTCATATGCAGAACACTGAAAGTGGATCCCTGTTCTTCACTAGGCACTGATGTGAACTCGAAGTGGACCAAAGATCTCAATGTCAAACCTGAAACTTTGAAACTAGTACAAGAAGGAATAGGAGAAATACTAAAACTTCTAGGCAGAAGCAGGAACTTTTTGAAGTCCTAGGGGCACAGCAGGTAAGAGAAAGACAACAAATTTTATCAAAATAAAATGTGCCTGCATAGCAAAGGACATACTAAACTAGAAAGACAGCCAACAGACTGGGAGAAACCTTTACCAACAATATATATACATGACAAAGGCCTAATATCCCAAATACACAAGGAGCTTAAGAAATTAACCCCTTCTAAAACTAATAACCCAATCAATCGATGGGCAAAGGAGCTTAATAAAGACTTCTCAGAAGAAGGAAGAATGGCAAATGGACATATGAGGAAACGTTCAGCATTCCTGGCCAGAAAGGAAATGCAAATCAAAACAATTTTGAGATTCTATTCATCACAGATAGATTGGCCAACACTGAGAAACTGAACAACAATAAATGCTGGTGGGGATGTGGGGAAAAGGAGTCCTGTTGCACTGTTGGTAGGAATGCAAACTAGTACAACCACTCCGGATTGTGGTCTGGAGATTCTTTAAAATACTAGACGCAGAACTTCCCTGTGACCTAGCAATACCACTCTTGGGCATCTACCCAGAACATCACAAGCCAGGATACCACAAAGACACTGGCACAATCATGCTCACTGCTGTGCTAGTCACAATAGGCAATTTATGGAAACAGCCCAGATGACCTACAACAGATGAGTGGACCATTAAATGTGGTGCCTCTGTACAATGGAATTTTATTCATCTATTAGAAAAAAAAAGATTATGTCATTTGTAGGGAAATGTCATTTGTAGGCCTAACTTATAGAGACAAAGGCACATGTTTTCTCTAGATCTAAAATACACTGGGACATGATAAATTACTCAGGTCTCTAGATATTCACACACATGAGATCAAAGGAAGATAGTCTTAGGGGAGGAACCCAAAGCCATAATGTCTCTTAACATTTAAAATACTGTTCATTACAATGAGATCCAGGAAATGGAAACTTGGGTTTGTCTGTCAGTGGTGGTGGTAGTAGTAAGTAGTGTTGTTTGCTTTGTTTATTCTTTTTTTTTTATTTTTTTAATTTTTTTTTGCCAGTCCTGGGCTTGAGCTCAGGGCCTGAGCACTGTCCTTGGGCTTTCTCAAGGCTAGAGCTCTACCACTTGAGCCTCAGCACCACTTCTGGATTTTTTTCTATGTATGTGGTACCGAGGAATCGAACCCGGGACTTCATGCATGCTAGGCAAGCACTTTAACCACTAGGCCAAACTCCCGGCCCCGCTTTGTTTATTCTTTTTCCTGTCTTTTGGGGACCCCGAGGGGTGCAGACTAGAAAGGATGAACAAATGTGAGCATGGTACTCAGTAAATACTATGTGGAAAATGACCTATACAACCTGTGTGCAGGGGTGAGAAGGGGAAAGCAAAGAAGGGGGTTACATTGTCCAAAAAGAAATGTACTCATTACCAGATTCTGGACAACACCTTAATAATAACGAAATATTTTTAAAAACCCACTTTTGTTGTTTTCTATGAGAATCTTCTAAGGAGCCATACCACGAGTCATCCTGTGGTCTTCACACCAAATTCTGTAGCAAGCATTCCCACAAAATGCAACCAGAGTTGGAGAGTAAACTACTGCCAGGAGACAGAGTCCAAAGCAGTGGGAAGCAGGAGGTAGAGAGAGGATTCAGGCAGTACTGAGGCTTGAATGGAAGGCCTTGCACTTGATAGATAGACATTCCACCAAATGAGCCAGGCCCCTAGTCTCGGATATTTGTCTCGGTTATTTTTCAAGTAAGACCTTGTGGTTTTTGTTTGTGGCTGTGGTCAGCCTTAAATGTCACTCTTCCTACCTATGCCTCTGGGTAGCTGGGATTACAGACCCATAATATACCACCACACTGACTTGTTCATTGAGCTGGGGTCCCATTAATCTTAAAAGAAGTTTTTTTTTTTTTTTTTTTTTTAGCCAGAGTTGGCCTCAAACCACAACCGGCTGTTCTCTACCACCCCATTTGGGGGGGGGGGTATTTGGAACTATAGGTATGAGCTACCACACCCAGCTCATACTCTTCTTGAATTATGACAATATTTTCAGATTACACAAGCTTAAGGTCAAAAAAAATAAATTACAGACAGTGTTGTCTGGACCCTCAGGAAGTCTTCAAGGACTCCATGGTGGGTGCTGGGAGGGTAGGGTCTGGGGGCAGATCACAAGCTTCTGTCTGAGAGGAGGGGGGCCCTGCTTCCCACCAGCTGCAGGGAGGGGAGGGGGTCCTATGAAGTGGTCTTGTCCTGCTAGACGTGAATCCAACCAAGTGGTGGGTTTGTGTCACAGCGAGCCTGGCATCAAGGCGCACAGCGCGCTCAGCAAGCTGAAAGGAGAAGCAGAGAACCGGCTCTGAAGGAAGGTGGGGGCAGACCAGCTCCGCACGGGTGTGGATGATTGCTGAAAGCCTATGGATGGGATCTGTCCATGAGTCTTTCTTCCCTCCATGGCCCAGGGGTTGGGAGAGCAGAGCTGTGGCAAGGCAGATGGCAGGCTGCTCCCTGGCTGCTCCCAACCACAGCAGCCAGCAACACAGGGGTTACTCAGGGTCCAGAGGGAGTTGAAAGCTAAGGCATCTAGGGCCCTCTTACCCACCCACCCCCAAATAGATAAATAAATACATGTTATCTGCCTCTACAGCCACCATCACATCGGGAGCCTGGGGTTGGCCAAAGCCAGGGTGTGGGGAGCTGCCACAGGACAAACACCCCAGGTCTATCAGCAAACCCAGTCATGGGAAAAGAGGGGGAGGAGATAGTAGAGACGAAGAGAGAGCCATCACAGGCCGTGTGAGCTATGCTTAGACTCCACTTTGAACAGATCAACTGCTAAAAACTCCGGGATAACTGGGAGCAGTGACTGGGTACACAGCAAGTGGAGTGGTTTGTGCTGTCAGCTTGGCAGCTGGGCCCAGTGTCCCCAGATCCTTGGCTCAGTGTCCTTCCAGGTTAGAGGTCACCCAAGAGGAAGTCTCGCGAAATTTTAGGCGAATGCAGCGGACACAGAAGTGTCCACAGATTCCAGCATGACCTTCTTCTCCAACCACCGGCTCTGCTGGACAAGGGCAATCTCTGGACACCCACTGTGGTCCACTCCGACCACTGCAGTGATTGCCCAACAGCTTCTCTTCATTTGATTAGGCTCACAATGGAATCACAGTCATAATAATAAAGGCTTTATCTGCTGCAGGTACCTGCCGAAGTATTTAAGGACAGAATTATATTGTGTCTAGGACTTTTGTTGGGGCATGTAGAATAACTACGGCACTGAAAATGGCAGTGATGAAGAAATCTGGGGGCTGGGCTTGCTTTAGTTGCCCTGCTTCCCCTGTGCTTAAAACTATTCATGATAAAACGTCAGGTGGAGACTTGAGAAAATGGATCCAATCTTGAAGAATGCCCAGCCCGCCACCCCTCCTCCCATACCCGCACCCAGCCAGCACTGGGCAAAGTTGCATAACTGGAAGAATTCTTCAGTTCTTCCCAAGGATGTGGGTTAAGAGAAGGAAGAAAAAAACAAAGGGTGCAAGGCGTCGACGAATGCCACTCACATCACAGAGGAAGAAAAAAGAGGCCAATTAAGCCTTACTGTTACTTCTGACTGACTAATTCACTCTGACATGTGTGAGCTGGTCTTGTTCTTCTAAACAAGAGTGAAAACTTTGTGGCCCTGGGATTCTGAGGTTCATTATCTATGCTACTGAAGTGTTTTAAGAAAAGATTTTCAGAGGGCAGGATTTCATATTTAAGTATCTTTTTTTTAAGGTCACTAATAAACTGAACACTTAAATATTGAGATAGAAAACTTTTTAGAGAAGAAAAACACAGAAACCTCTCAGTATCCCAGGCATTGTTTTGGTTAGGAGGGAAGGCCAACACAGGCTTGGAGCCAACCAAAACAGGAGGCCGGAGGAGCAGGAGGCCCACGGGTCTGTCCACAGATGTTCTCCAAGGCTGAATGTCTTGGAAGGGATTTATTTTATTTCATTCTATCTTAACACCACATTTGAGTCACTTAAGAAATCAGTTGATCACAGCTTTTAGGAGTTTGAGACAAACTCTTTTTCTTCCTTTCTTTTTTCTTTACCCTTCCTTTCCTCCTTTCCACCCTCCCTTCCTCCTTTCTTTCCTTCCTCTATTCTTCTATTAGCATGCCCTCCCTCCTTCCTTCTTTTCTTTCTTTCTTTCCTTCCCTCCTTCCTCCCTCCGTCTTTCCCTCTCTCCCTCCCTCCATCCATCTCTCTTTTTTTCTATTTCCTTCCTTCTTTCCCCCATCCCTCCTTTCTTTTCTTTCTTTTTGAATACTTTAAAAGATTTTTTAATGTAGAGAGATATTACATGACAACATTAAACACAAGAAAACTTTGCATTGGAAATATTTATCAGAGTTTCTAAAAATGTACAAGGTTAGTTAATTTAGGAAAAACCCACTATGAAACTCTTAGAAAACAAAAGTAAAAAGTAAAAGACTGTAGAATGTTTTCAAAGTAGGAAAAGCTAAGGGCAGGGGTGGGGGCATGTCTCAAGTGGTCACACACATGTCCAAGAAGCACAAGGCCCTGAGTTCAAACTATAGTGCTGCCAAGAGAAAAAGAAAACTGTGGAGGAGGAGGAGAAGATACAGGAGGAAGCTATTCCTAGAACTCTGTCTCAGGTTGGAAAACCAGAGTGGAAGGGGATCAGGGATCAGAATCAGCTGATTTGGACTGGAGGGGGGTGATGCAGGCCCCAGAACAGGAAAGTCTTGGCTAAGCCCCAAGGAAAGATTCTCAGTCAGTGGTTTCAAAGGCAGCTGGTTGAGCGTCTCAGTCCTTCTGTCTGCACAGTAAAGTGCCAGGAAAATGGTGGGGGATCAAGGGAATGAATAGCAGAGAACCATGTCCTCTAAAAAAGTTCAGTCACACACCGTCTTCCCTATGAAAGGTATCAGAATGTACCACTCACTCCCGCCCCCTCCCTCAAAGTATGTCACTGTGCATATTTGGAGCTGCAGGCACTTAGCAATTGATAAATGCAAAAAGAGTTCTCGGCCTGCTCCTCAGTTGCATAAAATCAAGGTTAACTGTCCTTCAGGGGGGTTGCCCGCTCTTCCCTGGTGCCAGGAAGTACTTGTCCCCAGGGACAGAGGGTAGCACCTAGGCAAGTCTGCATAAACACAGCTGGACTTGTCTTCCTTCAGTTCCCCAAGAATTTCCAGCCCCATCCCCGACCATGTAATCCTGGAGTCCAAAGCTCCATTGCATGGGGTTTTGCTTTTTCCTGTGAAATGCCATGGTTGTATTAACAAAAAGTATGTGTCTTTTCTCCTATTCATGTTTCTTTGGTTAGTTTCATTTCCAGACCCATAAATGTAGTAAAAACCTGGCTTCTCTTTGGGTTTATTCCACTCCATTTTGACCAAGAAAGGTCACACAGAAGTAATCCAACATCCACAGTGCAGGGCTTCACTTATGCCTGGTGTGCATGCACCATCTCCCTCCATGGCAGCCGACTGAATCTAAGACATCAAAACATCAAACAGAGACCTCTGGATGGACTACTAGTCCCCTTGAAAACAAGCCACCATCGCATTTAGAAATGAATCACTGAGCCGGGTGCAGTGGCTCACACCTGTAATCCTAGCTACTAAGGAGGCTGAGATCTGAGGATCAAAGTTCAAAGCCAACCTGCGCATGAAAGTCCAAGAGCCTCATCTCCAGTTAACCACCAGAGAACTGGAAGTGGTCCTGTGGCTCAGGGGTAGGTCCTTTGAGTTGAAGAGCTCAGGGACAGTGCCAGGCCCAGAGTTCAAGTTCTAAGACCAAAAAAGAAGGAAAAGAAAGAAGTCACTGGGGCCTAATGTCTGTGAAGGGGGTGAGGAGTGAGAGCTCGGTGACAGAACACTGTGCAAGGCTCTGGGTTCCATCTCCCACCCAAAACCACTTGAGTTACTGGCACAGGTCCTTCTCATTTCCAATGGGAAACCTATGCTGACCTGTGGCTCCTTCCTGCTGCTGTAACAGGGTACCTGAGGCTGGGTCATTCATAAAGAAAATACGTCTGGGTTGTAGCTGGAAAGTCCAAGATCAGGCAACTTTGCCTGGTGAAGACTGGGTGCTGCTTTTAACACACAATAGAGATTGGAGGGGGAGAGAAGGCAAAGGTAAGACAAAGGGGGCAAAACTCTCAGACTGCCCTCTCACTCCTGCCCCCCACCTCTGCCCAATAAAGAAAGGCATAGATCTGTTCAGGAGAGCTTCACCCCAGGAGAACCTATCTCCCAGCACTGCCACACAGAGGAATGAACCTTTCCTTGCATGAACTGGGGAGGGGGGGCATTCTCAGCAACTTGTTTATATGTTGACCCAGCTGGCAGCCATAAGTGCCAACCTTAGCATTTGCATACACCCTGGTGCTCTTAGATGCACATGATAGGAAGTGTGTAGGCCAGTTATGACACACATCCACACCTGTGGAGCCAGGGCCACCATCAGACAGTGGACATGCCCACTGCCCTCTGGGACTTCTTCTGGCTCCTTTCAGATCAGAGCATCTTTTAGTATCAAAACAAAGTAGCAAGAGGAATATTTATTGCTACGATCTGACTGTACATTGGCGGTATTGAGTTGTCATATTGCATGTGGGAAGATATACATACATACACACACATACATACATACATATTATTGTCAGTTGAACAGTAGAACTAAATGTGCAAATATAGCAGCACATTTGGGAGTGTAGCCATTTTATCAACTCTATCTTTGGCTTTCTCCTCAATCTCCTTCCTGCAGTGCTCCCTCCAGGCCCAGCCCTCCCACCTCCTCACCACCTACCACCCACAGCTCACACCTCATCCTCTCTACCCTAGAGCAAAAGCTTTCCCATCCCCCAGGACAAAAGCAACACCTCCTACACAAACACAGCCACAGAGTGTCTCACCTGGGCCAGCCCTTAGAGCACCTGGGAGAGACTGGAAGGGAAGGCTACAGCAGAGCCCTTTCATGAATTTGAAATGCTTTCCGTAAAATACTGGTGTTTGATCAGGCAGTGTTGTAATACTCCTTGGAATAAATACTATGATTCCAGCACTGTTTTTCATCTGTGCTTCCTGCCTGATGCTTGTATCACTGGGACTTAGTGAGTCCACACTCAACCCATGGAGCTGTGCTTGTATGTGGATGTAGGACAAAGACTGGACGGAGGGAGCTGGATGGATGTGCAAGTAGCACTTCTGTAACCAGAATACTAGGCCCAACTGGGAGAGAACAAGGGAAAGGGACTACTCAGGAGGCTGAAATCTGAGGATCGCGGTTCAAAGCCAGTCCAGGCAGGAAAGTCCATAAGACACCCACCTCCAATTAACCACCAGAAAACCAGAAGTGGTGCTGTGGCTCAAAGTGGTAGAGCACTAGCCTTGAGTGAAAAAGCTAAGAGACAGTGCCCAGGCCCCGAGTTCATGCCCCTCAACAGACAAAAGAAACTTACACATTACCTGGCTTATGTAACTGTAACCTCTCTGTACATCACCTGGATAATAACAATTAAAATTCTTTTTAAAAATTGTAGGTCCAGACACCCAGCTCCAGGGTTTTCTGTGTCAACATCCACTGCTCACCTCGACACACCAAATGAGACAAGAAGTGGTGAAGAGCTGAGAAAGGAGATGTCACGCAGCACTCTGGCTGCTGGGAGAAGAAAAGCAGGCGTTTCCGCCCATCTTGAGTGTACAGCCATGAGCTTTAGATGTAAGTGGACAGAGAACGCAGGCAGGATGAGGAGAGAGGTGTGCACAATTACTAAACAGTCCCAGCAAAGCTCAGCCAGGTTGATCCTCCTCTCAGTTCTGGTTCTGTGAGGGGGTCAAGAGAGGTCGTTGCTGCTGTCATCATGTGAGAGGTGCACTGTGGTCTGGCAGGGGTCCTTCCATGGTGGGTAGCTTCCTTCCCCAAACTATAAAGATGCTGTGGTCAGCCCTGACCTTCCAGGAACCCATGGTGATTGCAGGGGAGAGAGGCTGAGAGCAAAGAAAACAAAATGGAGACCAAGATGCCAATCTTTTCTCCTGCTTTCTGCTAATTCATGGGCCCAAGTAGATAGAGCCCATGAAGTTTCTAAGTATCTGTTATAACTTCCTGTGATGATCCTTTTATGTGCTAGTTCCAGGGCTTGAACTCAGGACCTCATGCTCACTTAGCTTGCATGCTCATGGTCCTTTACTGTTTCTATTTTTAAAATCGTAAACCAGATGAAGGCGGCTTGTGCCTGTAATTCTAGCTACTCAGGAGGCTGAGAACTGAGGATTATGATTTGAAGCCAGATCGGGCAACAAAGTCTCCTTGAGACTCAAAACCCAGAGGTGGTGCTATAGCTTAAAGTGGTAGAGCTCTATCCTGGAGCAAAAGAGCTCAGGGACAGTGCTCAGGCCCTGAGTTCAAGCCCTTTGACTCACACATTCACACACTCACACACATACACACAATCTTGAAAATGCACCACCTCTTAAATGAATATTGGACATGTAAGTAGATGGCCATGCAAATTAAAATTTCCCTCTGAATCCATGATAACCCCAGCTGTTTAAGGTTTTTTTTTTTTGTTTTGTTGGTCCGTTGTTTATAAATTAATTCTTGTGGAACCAGACAATGCCAGCTGAAGCACCCTTGGAAATGTTATCTTAAATTTAAGAAGATTTATATGCTTTTTTTTTTACAGACCTGTGCCATCAGCATCTGGAAACTTGCATACTTTTTAAATCTCTTTCAATATTCTTTGTATCAACATGCAGTAGTGGTCTTTTTCTGACATGTTAATTAGGTTTAGCACATTCCATTGAAATACTGAGATAATAGTCTCTACCCTTATTTGAAAGATAGAACTAGCTGGATACAAGAGAGAAGGATGATGACAAATTCTAGCTTTAAAGTCAGATTAAATCTGTCTATCTGATTATCCAGCCAGAGGTGTGATCTCATAAGTGGCTGGACTTCACACCTCAGATAGCTCACGTCCCATGCCTGTGGCCTTAGTGGCCTGGGGAGAAGTTACCATTCTTCATTCTTTTCCCCTACATGGTCTCAATGAGGCTGACAAACAGGATGACTGGCCTTGCATCCTGGAGCTGACTCCAGGGGGGCGCTGGACAGGATGAACGATGCTTGGGTCTCAGTGGTAGAGCTGAAGAGTGAGGTGGGAAAGAGAGAGCAACTGGAAGAGAGGGTGACTGGGACCATCAGTAGTGGACACATAAGGTCTGATGAGGCTAGACAACACAGTGTTTCAAGTAGATAAACCAAAAAGAAAGCTTTGAGAAACGTTAATGGGCCTTCCTAGCGCCTTCCTGTCCTGCTTTTCCCTTGTTCCTTGGCTCTTACCCTTTTCTTCCTCTTCTGTGTATGTGGAATATCTGAGAGAGAAGAGGAGGAAGTCCACTCGGGATTGGGGTAAGGAGAGTGTTCTTGAAAGGAGAGACCCAGCTGGGGCGAGTGGCTCATTCATATAATCCCAGCTTCATAGGGTGCTGAGATCTGAGGATTGTGATTCAAAGCCAGACCGAGCAGGAAGGTCCATGAGACTCTTATCTCCAAAAAGCTGTAAGTGGAGCTGTGGCTCAAGTGGTAAAGTGTTAGCCTTGAGCATGAAAGCTCAGAGATAGTGCCCAGGCCCTGAGTTCAAACCTCAGGTCTGGGACAAAGAAAATAAAAGAGGGTGTCCGAGTTTATTAGTGTGAACATGTGATGACACTCAGCGCTCAGGGTGTGTGAGATGGGCTACTGGTGTGGGGTCGGGCTGGGCTCTGTGCATCTTCGAGACCTCAGGGCATAAGTCAGTATGGGCAGGAAGGCTGTGGGAGGGAAATACTGATCACTACATAGAGAAGTGAAATAGGGGGGTAGGCTTGGAATAACAGAGCCACATTCTCACCATCAGAGAAGAAATACAACCATGCAAAGAGAATGAATTCTGCAGAGTTGGGCTGACATTGAAGGAACTGCTATGAATTCCAATATCGATAGAAACAGACATAGAAGCAAATGTGTATTAATATACACATCTGCTTTCTCATTAGCTTCACTGTCGTGAGCAACCTCCATTCTCAGACCTTGTCTCTACCTTTCTGTCCTCCTTTAAGGAATGGGCCATTTCAGAGCGAGACAGGAGAACTAAGATCAGATAGAAGTTGTCCAACAATGCTGAAGGCATGTCAAAAGGACACAGAAAACAACATGAAGATGCTACCAATATGAAACAATTACAGTTGAGCATCAAAATTAGAGGCTGAGTTTGGCCTAGTGGTAGAGTGCTTGCCTAGCATGCACAACGCTCTGGATTCAATTCCCTGGTATCATACACACTGAAAAAAAAAGCTGGAAGTGGTGCTGTGGCTCAAGTGGTAGAGCACTAGCCTTGAGGAAAGCCCAAGGACAGTGCTCAGGCCCTGAGTTCAAGCCCTAGTACTGGCAAAAAAAAAAAAAAAAGAGGGTGTTCCCAGCATCATGGGACATGCCTACAGCTCAGATGGGAGAAATAGGAGGATCAAAGTCCGAGATTGGTCTGAGCAAGCCAGAGGCCTTATAAAACAACGATCACTAAGGCAGTGATTTTCAAGTGGTAAAGCATCTACCTAGCAAATGTGAAGCCCTGAGTTCAAACACCAGTAATGCCAATATATAAGTAAATGAAGAAATACATAAGGCAACAGATTATCATCTGTCGGAAGGAAAACTAGGAATCCAGCCTGAGTCGGCGGAGAGGCTGATGCGGGCAGGCACGCTTGTCAGGACCTTCCTTGAGGCATTCGTCACAGAGGACCAGAGGACAGCCCAGTGAAGGAGCCTGTAAGCTACGCCTGGTCAAGGGATCAAGATCCCGTGCTCTGCAACAGGATGCAAGATAATGATAGGCTGCCTCTGTCTCTGAGACACTTTGGGATCTTCCCTCCACAGACAACTCCATGTTGGTCAGAAGGAAGCACTGGACAAACAACGCTGGCACAAAGCCCTTGCAAAAGAATGCCCTACCGTCTTCAAAAATGGCCAAATCACAAAGGCCAACGGAAGACTAAAGAAGGGGACAGGACAACTGCATGTGACATGTGACGGATACCACTGGGATAAGTGACTAAACTTGAGTTGGGGTCTCAGGGTTCAAGGGGAGCTGTAGGATGCTGCTAGCCCTGATGTTGGGGCCACCGGCAGTACAAAGAGCATGTCCTTGCTGGCGGGAAAGAATTCTGAGTTGAAGAGCCATCCTTTGGTTACTGGGAAAAAAATCTTTAAAAAAAATTTAATAATAAAGCATTGTATGATTGTCTTTTAAATAAGCCACAGAAGTGTTGATTCATGACCTGAGGGGAGGAGACGGAGGAGACGGTCAGCGGGAAACCTTGCTTCTGGAATCTCACTTCCTGCCTTCTGCACTTGCTGACCCAAAGTCCACATCCCCCTGAGGGAGTCTACGCGGCCCTCTACCAGTCCATTAAGGTACTTCTAAGGCCAAATTCTGTGGGATTAGAACACACTGTTTGGCTTGCTCACTGGATTCACAGAGTCGAGCACAGCTGAGGCATGCACAGGTCCTGAGTGAAAGAACAGCTCAGGCTGACCCAACAAGCTCTCCTCTACCACCCCCACTGTCAGGTCTGGTCACCTACTTCCACAGAATCTTTGCCAGGTTTTCCTGTCCTTCCTTTCCTCCTATTTGCAGAGGAACCACAGAAAGGCCTGGCAGGAGTCAGGGCCAGTGCCATAGATCAGCATGGCATTGCCTTCCGGGAGATTCTCGAGGAGACTACGGAAGGACAAAGCAGGCACAGGCTGGTCTGCTGTGCAAAAGGACAAAGCTCCAAGTTCTGGCCCTTGATGGTTGAGAGGAAGAAATTGTCCAGAATAAGGTGTTTGTTTGTTTTAACAAGGATTGCCTTTAAAGGCAACTCTGAGTAATGTAAGGCTACCCAGCCTTATTGGCAGCAAGTCCCTGCTAAAATAAATGTCTCTCTCCAATCTGGTGGCCCTGCCTGGGAGGCGGCCACTGGCAGGACTGGCTTTTTCTTTTGTTCAGCTTCTCCCTAGGAAAGAGTTTGTATCAAAAAACAAATAACCCACCATGGTGTCACAATGGGGGCCAATTATTCCCAGGTGCCACGTGGTAAGACATATTTGCCTTTTTCTTTCACAATCCAACAGGAAACAGGAGGTCAAGGGTTTTCAATCCTTCCATCCCCTCTGGTCAAGATTAAAGAACAGTTGTTCTTTTTTTTGGTTACTCAAGAAGGAAATGATAACAGGTAGGAAATTAGCACTTACAGAAAGAATTCCAGACTACAGCTTTAGAGTTCAATCCATTTCATCAGCAATTGTGTGGTGTGCTTCAGAAAATCAGAATTTGTCAACCTTCCTGTATCTCCAGTTTTTCTTTGGATTGTAATGTGGTAGGCTCCCACACACCAGACCAAACCAACATGGAGTGACTTTTATTGAATGCTTTCCAGGCACTTGAAGGAAGAAGACAGATTCCAAACATACCCATTTCTCATGAAGACTAGAGAGTATGGTCTACTTGGGTCATGTAATAAGAAAGCTCCTCCTGCTTAATCCTTACCCAAAAAAAGTTTCCCAGTGTTAACAAGTCAGGGTGTTCTGTTATTCCATTTCCTCATTCCCACCTCAGAAACCTCACTGCTCTTGTTCTGCCTTGGGCCAGGTGAGAACTTTAAATTCCATTTTGTAGTTGGAGGCTGCTCTAATTTATGAACTAAAAATAACAACCAGTTAGGTTGGGATCTGGTAGCTCATAACTGTGATCTTAGGTACTCAGAAGGCTGAGATTTGAAGATAGTCGTTTGAGGTTCAAAGATAAACTGGGCAGGAAAGTCTGTGAGACTCAATTCAAGAAGCCACAAATGGGGTGTAGCTCAAGTGATAAAGTGTCAGCTTTGAGCAAAAAAAGTCAAGTGGGAACAAGAGGTCCCGAGTTCAAGTCCCATTACTGGTACCAAAAAAAAAAAGCCAATTACTTCTACAACTTTCTTGTTGAAATTGTGTCTTTTTTGATGGTCTTCACCATCTTCCTTCTTGACATATTGAAGCTTATCAGTGATCAAGATAAAAAGTAACTAAAGTTTTAGGTTGGTTTCTAACCAAGTACAAGGTAGACACTGACACAAAGGTGGGTTGAATGAGCGCGACTCTGTGGTAGAGCACGTGCCTTGTGTGCACGCAGCCCTGAGTTCCTATCACACCTATCATCCTAGCTACTCACTAGGCTGAGATCTGAGGATCAATGTCCAAAGCCTTTTGAAGAGATTCGTACTTCTAGTGAATCCTCCAAGGTGAAACCGTGGTTCAAGTGGTAGAGCACCAACCTCGAGTGTAAAAGCTAAGGAAACGTGGCCAGGCTCTGAGTTTAAGATCTTAAGACTGGCACAAAATAAAAGTAAAAGAAAATAAGGACGAAGGGGCGGTGGGAATTCTCTCTCTGAAACCCAGCTGGGAGAAGTCAGAGGAATAGCTTCAACTGGTGCACTCGGGTCATCAAGATCCTCATACCAAGTCCCAGCCGAGACACGACCGGCAGAGGGGAGCAATTTATCAGGATAAAGGCAGAGAAGGAACAACAGTAACGCATTCAACATCTACTGCTGTGCCAGCCACTGCAGTGAAGACTGCTGGCCACCTTTACAAGTACCTGGGAATGTGAGGGGCTTGCCAGCCCGAAGGCTGAGTTGTGGGCTACAACTGTACCGAGAACAGCATTCGTACAGAGGCTTTGGGCTGCATCTGCCTGCCAAGGGCCATTCACCAATTCATCCACTTGGGTGTGAGATGAAAGAGACCCAACAGGGCCCTGTTGAAAATTAACAAGTGTCTCCCACCCATGGCAAACCACTGCGTTCTTGGGGCTTTCTCTGTATAAAATTTCCACTATCTAAATCAGTTGTAAAGTCGGGTTAAATATTTTGTTTTTGGTCTTGTTCTGTACTTTGACTTCCTCACCCTTTCAAGTTCATTTCTAATCCCCTAGGTCCGTCTGGAGGCTCTAAGAAAGACCTTTTTTAAAAATAAATTCTGCTAAACATGGCAAAGGATTGGTTTGTTTTCATTCGTCATGTATTGCACAGGCCCAATGCCAGGGCTCCCTGGGGAACCAGAGAAGGCATTTTCCAGAGAGACTTCCAGAACAAACAGAGCTTAAAAGGCCGGCCTGGTGCACCACTGCCCACAGCTCCCGCTCTCTGTGCTCCAGGAGGGAGGGGAGACCCTTGACCTTCTGTAAATATTTCAACACAGCCAGGTCTCTAAGGAATTAGAATTTGTGTTTTTGAGTCAACTCTAAAACAACCACGGTGGTGGGGGGGGGAAGCTCTGTTTTATGGCTGGGTGTACTTTATTGAGAGTAGAACAGTGCAATGTTGTATTTTTATGGCTATTAACAAAGGTATTTCACATTTTAAAACTCTAGGGTAAGAAGCACAGCCCAAAGGGAGGGGCCAGCCAGTCAGACTACAGGGATTGCTTTGACTCAGTCACAGAAATTGAAGATCTCAGAATAAAATCAGTGGGATTGACAAATACGCCTGGCCATAGGTGTGACATGCTACATTGAGAACATCCACTGCCCTTAAAATGGAGCTTAACAAATGAAATCACAATGAAGGCCCTGCGACAGGTTGCTACAGCACCAGTATACCCCATATACCCTGCCTTATTCTCAAGGGATGTCAAGACCTCAAGTGGACGCCTAGAACCATGGCATCCAACCTCATCCTCACTACGATCTCCCCTCAATACATACATCTATGGTAATAGCCAATAAATGAGTCATGGTAAGAAATGAACCAAAACAACAAAATGGACCCATATGACATGATGTATGCTGTGCCAGCTTTCTTTCCCCATCGCTGTCATTCTGTTTTGTGTGTCTCTCAAAACGCCTTTTTTATTTTATTTTATTTTTTTTTTGCCAGTCCTGGGCTTGATCTCAGGGCCTGAGCACTGTCCTTGGATTTTCTCAAGGCTAGATCTCTACTCTTGAGCCTCAGCACCACTTCCGGCTTTTTTCTATGTATGTGGTGCCGAGGAATCGAACCCGGGTCTTCATGCATGCTAGGCAAGCACTCTACCACTAGGCCAAACTCCCGGCTCCCAAAACGCCTTTTTTAAAGGAATCACAGTATGGCTTCTTTTTGGCATATGTGAATTGCCAGCATCATGACTCTTATGCTTTGGGGGACCATTATGAAGTAAAATAGGAATTATTTAAATGCATGCATCATAATATCAGGACAGCCAACTCATAGCCAAGATGGCTGGAGTGACTAGCGGGTGGATAGCACTGAACCCAGGGAAGAGTCACTTTCCACACAGGCAGAACAAGATTTCACCACGTTATTCAGAAATTTAAAGCTTATGAGTTGCTTCTTTCTGGGATTTTCCATTTAAAATGTTCAGACTGTTTGGAGCGCAAATAATGAAAACAAAAAATGGAACCTGAAGGTAAGGGGAAGACGATGGTAAATTAAAAACATTGAAACCTCTCAAAGTATCATCTATCCAGAGAGAGGTTCTGGTCTCCCCTCTCAAACGGATTCCTAGATCTTCCCCTGTCTTCTTTCTGTGTACACTTTTTTTTTTTTTTGTCGGTTGTGGGGCTTGAACTCTGGGCCTGGGCGCTGGATCTGAGCTCTTCAGCTAAAGGTTAGTGCTCTAGTCCTTGAGCCACAGCGCCACTTCCAGATTTCTGATGGCTAATTGGAGTTAAGAGTCTCACAGACTTTCCTGCCCAGGCTGGCTCTGAACCTCAGTCCTCAGTTCTCAGCCTCCTGGGTAGCTATGATTACAAGCATAAGTCACCAGCGCTGGGCTCTCTGGGTTCACTGTTGAAGAAGGAGATGCTAAACAATCATTTGAAAAGACCCAGTTAAGCCCCAGTTTTATTACAGGAGGCACAAACTTGCCCCACCTTTGACTCTTACGTCAACCTCCTAAATCTGGACTTATGCAAAGAAAAAGTCAAGGCCCCAAATGAAGCCTTTCCAGATCCTGGGTTTCAAGTTCCGCAGAGCCCAGGGTCAGGGGACACACAGCACGGGGGCCTGGAGGTACGTACAGCATAGGGTCCTAAAGAGGACACCTGTCCTCAAAGATGGCCCTGCTCACCATGGGCCAGCTACCACCAATGTGCTTATTTAGGCACCTCTGATGTCCCCAAGACACTCACATTGAAATGGCCAGGAGCCCACACTGAAAAAACATAAAGGAAGCTGAATTTCTGGTCTCACACAGATTTGAACCCTTTGTCCCATATCTCAAATAGAAAAATTCCTTCCCCACAATTCTGTCAGTTTATTGTGCCAGACATGGTACCCCAGGTCTACAGCAACCAGGACATCAGGAGTTACAGCTCAGTGAGTTTCAGCTCCCTAGCACCAATATCTTTGGTGATGCCAAACCTGCCAGCCAAGTCTGCAGAATGTACTAGATTGGTCTCAGAAAATGCTATGGGGATTGAGGAAGCCTGGAAAGGGACAATGTGGGAATCAAAGCTGCCGGGACACAGGAGGCCAAGTCTGCAGAGGTAGCAGGTTGGCTGGCTGGGTGGATTTGTACACAAGAACTGGACCATAGGGAGAACTTGGTAGGCTTCAGAGATCTCCAAAGCCAGCTGAGCAGACACTGGAATAACTGTAAAGCCAGAACTAATGCAAGTGCAACGTGGACATGTGGGTTAAAACACACTCTCTAATGTTTGTGAGACCCCTACACAGTCAGGCCAGCAGGCTGACTTGGTCATCCTGTCTCATCAATAATTGCTTTCTGCTTTTAGTGTATTATTTTTTGCTGGTCCTGAGGCTTGAATTCTGGGCCTGAATACTGTCCCTGAGATTGTGTGCTCAAGGCTAGTGCTCTACCATTTGAGCCATAGCTGTCTACTTCTGGCTTTTTGTGGTTAATTGGAGGTTAAGAGTCTGAGGGACTTATTTTCCTGGCCTAGGATGGCTTTGAACTATGATCCTCAGATCTTAGTCTCCTGAGTAGCTTGGATTGCAGGCATGAGCCACCAGTGCCTGGCTTCTGGTCTGGACTTTATTCCTTGTTCTCACAACCTCAGTGCCTGCCCATGGCTGCTCTTCCTCAGTTAGGCTCTACCACACAGTACACAAGCTAGGGATGAAGAAACACACACAAGAATCATCAGTGCCCTAATGATGGCTCAAACCATGAACCCAATAGACTTGTTCTGCACCATTTTACTTGATAATTAGTCAGGGTGTGTGTGTGTGTGTGTGTGTGTGTGTGTGTGTGTGTGTGTGTGTGTGTGTGTGTGTGTGTGTGTGTGTGTGTGTGTGTGTGTGTGCTGGGTTCTGGTGCTTGAAACTCAGTGTCTCACGCTTTCACTGACTTTTTCGCTCAAGGTTAATAGTTTACCATTTGAACCATAGCTCCACTTTCAGCCTTTTGTTGGTTAACTGCAGATGAAGCATGGACTTTTCTGCCCTCCTCTGTCCTATAAGCAATAGCAATGCTGCCAACAAGAATGCTCTTAGGGCTGGGCTTTTCTTGTGAGCTCTCAGACAAGAACTGACACTGGACATCCAACCTGTACAAATCACCATTCAAGAGTTTGTCCAAGGCCAAACATCAGCTTATCTGTTATCTAGCAAGGGGAAACCAATCATACATACTCCTTCCACCCAGAACTTCTCCCAGAGCGTTTATGCATAGAACGACAGAGTATCTTTTCCCCCCTTTATGAAATGAAGCCCTAGTGTATAAGAACTATATGACTGCTTGAAAATTAGGTTTAGTCTGATACACTCTGAATGGAATAGAAACAGTGGTTGGGGTTCAGACTGGCAAAACATGGAATCTGCAGATGAACTGCAGATGTTGTGTCTGCAAAAACCATGATGTCTCTGCATTGATCCATCAAGCCTGCCAGAAATATAGCTTGACGTTTTCCACACGAGTTTGGGCCATTTTTATTGTGCTTTCCTAAGTACTTCTATACATGGTACTGCTCTTGTTTCTTGATCCACTGACTCCAGGAGCTACAGTAATATAGCCTGCATTATTTTGATTTTGCAAATGCTGACTTGCCTAAAATACTACATCAACCCATCTTGATATTCCTTAGGTTTTCTGCCTTTTTTTTTCCTCCTTGATTTTGTTAGTTTCTGTGCTATCGATGGAGCTGAGGGCCTCATGTATGCTAAGAACTACGCGCATGCTCTGCCACTGAGTTGCATCCCAGGGTTTTCTCTTAGGGTTTTCTGAAGGAAACTAGCCAAGCTTCTCTCTGCCTGCTATTATTTATTCTTATTATTTATTCTTATTCTATTCTTATTATTCTTTCTTAACAGCCTAACGTTTCCATGACATTATAGCCTCAAGGTGGTAAGACTTGATAGCATTGAGTTGTTCCTAATTTTTTACAAGAATGTTTGTAATGTTCTTCCATTGAGTTTAAGGTTTGTTATAGTTTACTTCTGTGTGTGTGTGTGTGTGTGTGTGTGTGTGTGTCTGTCTGTCTGTCTATCACAGTAAGCCTATCCTTTATAATTTAGCAACATCCCCCAGCCCAATCCTGTTCATTTAAAAAAGTCATCTTCAGGGCTGGGATGTAGCTCAGTGGCAAAGCGCTTGCCTAGCAAGTGCAACATCCTGGGTTCAATCCCCAGTGCCAAAAAAGAAAAGACAAAAAAATACAGTTAAAAAAAACCAACAAAGGGGCCGGGAGTTTGGCCTAGTGGTTAAAGTGCTTGCCTAGCATGCATGAAGACCTGGGTTCGATTCCTCGGTACCACATACATAGAAAAAAAGTCAGAAGTGGTGCCGAGGCTCAAGTGGTAGAGCTCTAGCCTTGAGAAAGTCCAAGGACAGTGCTCAGGCCCTGAGCTTAAGCCCAGGACTGGCAAAAAAAAAAAAAAAAAAAAAAAAAAGTCATCTTCAGTATATGGAAAAATATTGTTGACTATAAGTAAATTTCTATTAACACAATAAATTTAACAGTAAATAGTCTTGGAAGTGGCACTGTAGCTCAGAGTGATAGTGATAGCCTTGAGTGACAAAAAGAGAATGCCCAGGCCCTGAGTCCAAATCTCAGGACCAGCACACACACACATACACACACACACACACACACACACACACACACACACACACACACACACACACGTACTCGCTTCCTGTATTACCCTCAGATTGCTGTGAGCTCTGTTCCATCCTTTTGTGTCATCCCAGCTCCGTCTCAGGACTGCTTTTTGATCTTCTCTTGTTTACATTCTTTCTGAGACAGGGTCTTGCTGCGGTTAGTCCAGCTCCTGGGCTCCAGTGATCTTCCTGCTTGAACTACAGGAGAACTCCACCATCCTTGACTTCTCTTCCTCTTGCGATCCATTTCTCTGGAGTATGTACTTAGGGGTTTTTTTTCCTTCACAGAACCAAGTTTCACCTGTATTAATCCCCTCTGTTACAGCTTTTCTTTCTATCTCATCAATTGGTTCATTTCTCACTGGAAACCCAGTCCAGGTACCCACAGTTCCGTGTGTGGGGAGGACTCCCTCGCTGCTGCACACAGGGTGCACGCTTGCTGTGTTCTCCCGTGGTGTGTTTGTGGGGGTCTGTGGTCTCTTACAAGTGGACAGACACCACCACTCATGTGGCTCTGCCCAAGTGACCTAATCACTTCTCCATGCTATTGCGTTGGGGACTCGATCCCCACAGATGAACTTTGGAAGGACACAGATATTCAGACCATAGCATGGCATGTGTCAACCCCGTATGATTTTCAGAGTTTGGCCACTGAGAAAAATTCTTCCATGGACATCATGAACAAATGTCTTCTAGACACAGACTTTCATTCCACCCGATGGTACCAACTTATGGACTAGTTGTGTCATATGATTACTCCCATTTAAGATTTGTGTGTGTGCTGGTGCTTCTCCCTCGGCTCTGCTACTTGAAACACACCTCCATTTCCAGCTTTTTTGCTGGTTAATTGGGGATAAGATTTGTCTGTCCTGCTGGCTTTGAACTGATGATCAGATCTCAGCATCCCATGTAGTCAGGATTTGTAGACATGTCTGTTCTTAACTTTTTTTTTTTTCTGGTCATGGGGCTTGAACTCTGGACCTGGGCATTGTCCCTGAGCTCTTCAGCTCAAGACTTGTGCTCTATCACTAGAGCCACAGTGCCACTTTCAGTTTTCTGATGGTTAATTGGAGATAAGACTCTCACAGACTTTTGTGTCTAGGCTGGCTTTGAACTGTGATCCTCAGATCTCAGTAGAGATCCTAGCTACTCTAGCTAGGATTATAGGCATGACCCAGTGGCACCTGGCCTTATTTAAATTTTTAAAAAGGAATTTGCATGGGTCTGGAACATAGCCTAGTGGTAGAGTGCTTACCTAGCATGCATGAAGCCCTGGTTCAATTCCTTGGTGCTGTGGCTTAAGTGGTAGAGCTCTAGCTTTGAGAAAGCCCAAGGACAGTGCCCGAGCCCTGAGTTCAAGTCCCAGGACTGGAAAAAAAAAAAGAATTTGCCAAGTCATTTTGCAAAGCAGTCATGCTATTTTATAAGCCCACCAGCAATGTCTGAGGGTTCTAATTTCTCCTCTTTCCTGCAACACTCATTATGATATCATTGTTATTACTGTGCTTGCTCTTTGGAGCAGGACACCTTGGGTGTGCTTACTCCATGATCAAGTATTCAATTAGGAATAATGTAATGGTCCATCTAATTACAGCACAGTTTTAGTTTTCATGTGCATGCTGTGTTTGCATTTGTTATGCATATACATAAAATATGGCTAAAGCATTATTATATATAGTCCCCGACATTATATGTCTACTTTAAGTTATACTGTCATTTAGGCAAATGGAGGAGAGGGGCAGGGGCTCATCTCACCAAAGATGGCAAAGCTGATAACCTGAGTGAGCGAGACCCACATCAGCCACGGGGACGCTATGGCCACGCTTGGTCTGCTAATGTCTCATTTTTCGATTAAAAGTTTAAAAACATCGTCCATTCTACTACATGCCAAGTTTGCACAGATACTAACAATACAGTTTCGTTTTTCTCGAGGATCCTTTGTTACCGAATTGACACTGGCAACTTAGGACTGAGGGTATGGCTCAAGTGATACAGTGTTTGCCTAGAAAGTGTGAAGCCCTGAGTTCAAATCCTAGCACTGTCTTAGAAGAAGATGGTCTGAATTTTAAAAATCTATATATTTTCCCTAAGTCTCAAATCCAGCTGATTTCTAATGACAGAAATATCCTAAATATACTTACTTTCCTTTTTTCTGATTTTGACCTCGTGCAAAACAGGTTATCACCACTGGACTTGATATTCATTTTTTTGTCAGTAATGTCCTTCTAATATAGAGGTCTCAAATGAGAAATCAAAATGAAGAGGACAATGTTATATAGCCTGGGAGTCTTGCTTTGGGAAAAAGTTATGGTTTATTTATTTATTTAGTACTGGGGTTTGAACCCCGGGGCCATGTACTTGCCAGGATTATTCAAGACTTTTTGCTTTCTGTTTTTGTTGGGTGTGGGGCTTGAACTCAGGGCCTGGGTGCTGTCCCTGACCTGTTTTTGCTAGCATTCTACGACTTAGAGCTACAGTGCCACTTCTGATTTTTCAGCAGTTAACTGGATATAGAATCTTAGAGACTTTTCTGCCTCGGCTGGCTTCAAGCTGTGATCCTTAGATTTCAACCTTCTGAGTAGCTAGGATTATAGCGTGAGTTACCAGTGCCTGGTTTGCTTGAATCATTTTTGGGATTGGGTCTCAACTTTCCTTAGGCTAACCTGGACCTCCCTCTTCCTATTTGTGATTCCCCCATACTGGGGTGCCAGTCACACTCCACCACACTCAGCTGGTTCTGTGGAGATGGGTCTCGTGAACTGTTTGCTGGGGCTGGCCTGGAATGCGAGCTTCCTGTTCTCCACTTATCACAGAACGAGGATGATAAACACAAGCCATCATCCCCAACTGGCCTTGTATTTTAAATGGAAAGGTCATTTGGTGTTTGTCCTGGGGCCAGGATTGGCTTCATTTGTCCATCCATTCACCACACAGGCACAATGATATCATTTGTCTCCAGCATCCTTTCCAACACCATCTTCAGGGCTCTGCTTGACTTGGATGCTAAGGTTATAATCATCCCTTCTGACTGCATCTTCTTCCTAAATACAGTCTGGATGACCTGTTCTTAAACCCCTGCCCCTTGTACTTATCCACATGACACTCGTGTGATACTTGTCTGGTCACCCCATGCCACTGGCCACTGTCACCATGGCCCTGAAATTCAGGTAGCCAGGGCCATCTCGCTTTTCCCTGCTGCTTTTCTATTCAGGGGCCAAAGAAAGTGTTTGGCACATTATGAATCCTTGATAAACACTGAAATAACAACAGATTCCTTTCTTCTTAGTCAGGGCCTTGGTGTCTCCACACAGTCCATCCTATAAACTGTAATTACTTGCTGCGCTGACAGCTGTCTGCCAAGGACAACATGGAGAAGGGTGATTTGGAACATGTGTCCCTGCTTCGAGTGGAGCTGTGATTTCAGCCATAGCAAGGTGTGTCTAAGAGGGCAGCTCAAGGCAGCCCATGAAGTGGGGCTCTGTTTACCTAAAGGCCCAGGGCAATGTCTTAATCCCAGTCTCCTCAACTTTGACTTTCGCTTGGCCCCCAAGTGAAAGGGCTTCTGTTTCCTGTTTCTGTCTAACAGAAGTTCTCAGGGCCTGAGGTACTTTCTTTCCAGCGATGCACTTCCTTGTTTTCACCTGGCTTTAAAGTCTGGGTAAATGAGAAAACACCTGGGCATAGCAATAGCATAGCATAGCAACAAGATTACCGTCTCTACCGTTCTGATGATCACCCCCATGCTGACTTAGCTGTGTATTCAACCAGAAGGTGTGTGTGTGTGTGTGTGTGTGTGTGTGTGTGTATATATATATATATATATATATATATATATATGATTAACAAGCAAGCACACAAAACCCTGGATTCAATACTAGCACCAGCCAATTAAAAAGAAAGAATTGAGAGCTCATATCCATGAACATGGTCCATCTCCCTATCCCTATGTATACCTTTTAAACTTTTAACAACACTTTAGAGCTTTCTGCCAATAGGTTTTATACATATTTTGTTAATATTATCTTCAAATCCTTATTGATTTTTGAAGCTATTAGTGGTATTTTTATCTGAGTTTTTACTTATTTATTGTTAGTATATAACAATTCAATTACTTGTGTCTTGACTGTGCATCCTCCCACACAACAGAACACACTCTGCATCTGATGTTTTGTAGATTCTGGTAAATTTTCTGGGTTTGAGGTTGCATTGTCCAGGAACTAAAACAGTTCTTCATCTTTCAGATATCTCTGCCCTCTTATTTCTTTTTCTTGCTTTATTGCACAGACTAGTCCCTCCAGCACAACGCTGAATAAGAAAGGTAACAGAGATTCTTGTCTTGTTCCTCTTCACAGGCAAAAAGCAGCATGGTTTTCTGTAGATGCCCTTTCTTAGGTCAAGGCAGTTTCCTTCTGTTTGTGAATGGACATTGCTTTTTTTAATTTGTGGGAGTTCGACGGTGAATCTGAAGTGCGTCTGTGGAGGTACTGTGTAGAACAGAGGTCACCTAATCGGCCTGAGACAGCTGTGCTTGGAAGAACACTTTGCAAGATTGGACTTTGGGTGGCAGCTGGGAAGCTCCATTTCAGGAGGCTTTCCACCATTCCTGAAACTGGGAAGAGGGGCTGGCTCCTCGAGCCAGGACAATGGACACAACACTGCGGAGTGCTGGATACCTGCCTTCCTTCTGGGAGTCTCGGTGCCTGTGTGACATGGTGAAACCCAGGGCTCTGACTTTCTGTCAGCCTTCTGGGTAGGCTACGTGAATGTTGGCAAAACCCATCCCTGGAGATGGTCTTAATCTCCTAAGTAAAATTATAGGCTTGAGACACAGTGCCCTGCTAAATCTTAATATTAATATTGATAGTTAATAGTGATATTTTAGGGGCCGTGAGTTTGGCCTAGTGGTAGAGTGCTTGCCTAGCATGCATAAAGACCCGGGTTCGATTCCTCGGTACCACATACATAGAAAAAAGCCAGAAGTGGTGCTGAGGTTCAAGTGCTAGAGCTCTAGCCTTGATAAAGTCCAAGGACAGTGCTCAGGCCCTGAGCTCAAGCTCAGGACTGGCATAATAATATTAATAATAATAATAATAATTTATACCATATATAAAACATGGTTAATTTTAATATTTAGTTTAAGTAAAACATTAGTGATTTTTGTTTTGGTAATGCTTACTAGGCAAGTGCTTTACTACTTGAGTAATGCCTGCAAGCCCTTTTCGTGTGTATGTATATGTGTCAATTGTAGGCCTTGAACTGAGAGCCTGGGCGCTGTCTCTGACCCTCTTTGTGCTTAAGGCTAGTGCTCTACTGCTCGAGCCACAGTGACAATTCTAGTTTTTGAGGAATTCATTGGAGATAAAGAGTCTCACGGGAACTTCCATCCTGGCTGGCGTTGAACCATGATCTTCAGCTCTCAGCCTGGATTACAGGTGTGAGCCACCCTGTGCCCTCTTTGCTTTACTTATAATTGGGTAAGGTCTCAGGTTTTTCCTTGGGCCAACCTTAGACCATAACCCTCCTATCTATCCTCCCTCGTGGCTGAGATCTCAGGTGTGTGACACCTCTAGACTTCTTTGTTGAAATGAGGTCTTGCTAATTTTTGGCCCAGGGATTAGCTTTGAACCACAATTGTCTGGAGTAGTTGTATCAAAATATTCATGCTTTTTAACAACCGTTAACTTTAAGTTGAACATCTGGATTTCTGATTAAGCTTTGGGGGACTTGACTCATATTTAGAACAGTACATTTGAGACTAAACCAACAAGGTCTCTGAGTAGATGGAGAGGACTTTCAGGGAAGAAGACCTGTTCTCTGCAGCTCGGTGATGGAGGAGCAGGACCTTCTTACTCTCACAGAATGTACCAGAGCAGGGCGAGTCCTCGGGCAGACTGTGGACTGTGGACAAGAGGGACGTGTCAGTGAAAGTCCATCAGTTGTCACAGCAGTGCCAGCAGGTCTAGATGTGGATGGGGGAGGGGCGTCTTGTGGCTGTGAGGACACAGGGGATCACGTGGGAATTTCCTCCCTTCCCTGTTTCTCTGACCCTATAACTACTCCAAAAGACAGAGCCTGCTTCAAAAAGCAGTTGCCAGATCTCCTGGCATAAAGAGTGCCAGATAATACTTAAATGTTAAAAAAAAGTGGTTCCATGTTCATTGATGCTCCTAATTATTTTCAAATATAACTTAAAATCCCCGTTCATTTTCAGAAGCTGTGCCAGGAGACAGTAAAATGGCTGGGACTATGCCTGCGTTATTTTAGAAAGGAAGCAGGCTGAGAATGAGGGCTCAGGTTGTGAGTCAGCTATTACACTAACGTGATTTGAAGGAAAAACGGGCCCCTCGTGGTCCCCTCCCAGCACCCCACACAGACTATATTAAGACTTGCATTACAAGTGCCTTCCAGCTGCCTCTCCTCTGAGTGCAGCCAGAGCTTGGTAAATAATATCAGAACTGACTCATTTATGGTTGAATGACACAGAATGAAAAAGAAATGCCTTTCAGGCTGTTCCTGTTACCTAATATGGATGAAGAAGTAGACACTTGAACAACCCAATGAGTTTATCCCTGTAAGGAATTGATCTAATTTCCTGATCAAAAAGAGGAATCTAAAAAGCCTGTAAAGTAACTGATCTGTCATGACCTGAAATAGGGCTTCTTCACTTTTCTAGGTCCCGGTAGCCAGAGTCTTTTATCTTGACTTAAAGAATTCCACTTCCTGACTTAAAGAATTCCACTTGAAGTGGCTCTTCCCTCCTGCAGTACGACCTGCGGCTCCTGTTTCCTGTGGCCCTCCAGGTGGCTGGCGTTTATTACACCAGAATCAGAAGCAAGGTAACTAGAAAGAGAATTCAGAATTAGCTCTCTGGGACCAGCATGCCTTCTTCTAGAATGAGCTGAGCACAATTACCCATTGTGCCCTAATTTATAAGCCCAGGCCCCAGTTACTCCTTGCGTAATTAAATGATGTCACTAGTCCCTAGGTGTTCTTACCTGGTGATAAAGGTAAATTTGATGAATGTACTCTTTCTTCCAGAAGCAGAAAGGAAGTTAAATGACAGCCTTCAGATAACTGAATTAAACTTTGAAAGCCATAAGGAAAGAGAGGCCTTTTCTCAGTATGGGACAACCGATTCATAAGCTGCATGACTCATAAAGTACTTCCAAGTTGCAAAACGGCTTGTGAATCACTGAAGAAAAACTTCAAATCTAGAGAAATCCGAGTTGTCTTTCAGGAACCAGCAGCTGTGGGTCTCTGCTGTTCATGAACATATCCTTATTCACCAGCCTGGAATAACGTTATGGTGATACTTAAAAAAAAAAAAAAATAGGTCAATTTGTTCGAAATACTTGTTCAAAAGCCAGACTTGGCTCTAAATTGTTTTTGAATGAATCATAAGAATCCAAATGGTTTTAAAAAATTCTGCTTAGAGAAATGTATTCAAAACAGAATTAAAAATAGAGAATTTCTCTTTTAATAGAAATCTGAGTGTTGCTGGGTCCTTGAAAGAAGGCTTTGTGGTTGGCTAACCAAGCCAATAAAGGGTTGAAATGACCTTGACTTTCAAGACCACCCACCCAGAATGAGGGAGAGGGAGTAGAGACAGGCCTGTGCAGGGGGTTGGGGGGACCTCTTATAAAAGTCATCACACACAGGCAGATTGCCTCAACATGGACCCTGTATTGCACTCTATAAGAACTGGAAATGAATTGGTGGCCCCAGTATCC
Organism: Megascapheus bottae; assembly: GCF_031878675.1. Lineage (NCBI taxonomy): Eukaryota > Metazoa > Chordata > Mammalia > Rodentia > Geomyidae > Megascapheus > Megascapheus bottae. Next base: position 79,848,899 of record NC_143514.1, read on the forward strand.
AAGAGGTAGTGAATGAGGGCACGCTCCCCTCCCAGCTTTCAATCATTAACTTCACAGCAACCTCTGCCTCCCTCCCCAGCCAGAAGTCAGGGAGTAGGAAGAAAGATACCTCGCATTTGCCTGGAGAAGCCTAGCCAATAAACTAGCCCTAGAGTGTTGGGAATTATCTTTATGTTTCTATTCAAGCAGTTCTAGAGAACTTTAGGGCCCTTTTTTATCACGACTTGAGAAACATATCTAAATAAACAATAAAATTGGATCTAGATCATATAAACATTATGAGTTTTACAATTTGTCCTGAAAAAAAAAAGTCTAAGGTTTATTCTCTAGATTTACATGTGATGGTCTCATTGGATACCAAATCCCAAAGGAGAATGGGTCACAAAAGGGAACTGTGAAGTCATGCAGCCCTCTGCTGTCAAGTCTGTCTGTCACAGGATCTTAAACATCCTTGAGTTCAAGGTATAGGTCAGGGATTTTTATTTTTTTACTGTGTCCCAGGCTTCTTTATTTAAGAACCAAGTGTTGAATAACATGGAGATTAAAATCAAGAGCATCATTGAACTTCACCTTCCCATTAACCAATGACCCCCAAGTCCCCCCCCCCGCCCCGCTTTGTGCTTCCAATTCCTTCCTTAGTGAATGAAAAACTTAATCCCAAAAGCCCTGGCACAGACTCCAGGTTCTCCTTGCCTAGCTTCTCCCATTTTCTCAGTTTCCTTGTCTCTAGGAAGAGCAGGTAACTCAGTTTGAATGCATGCGAGAGCCCAGAGTGGGGTCAGGGATTTTTTTCCACAGAAAAATTGAGTTGAGGCAATGGGCAGAGGGAAAAGCAGAGGGCTTACAGCCAAAAGACCTGGAGTTTCCATCTCTCTTCTGTCACTTATTATGGGGATCATTCAACCTCTCTGAGCTTTGGTTTCCTCATCTGTTTGGGGTGATAAAACTACCTGATGAGGCTGCACTGGCCACTGAACAAGTAAGTGAGGCAGCCAGTGGAGGGACCCAGTGAATGCTGAGCCAGTGAGAATCTTTTCCTTCCTATAAGATTATCTTTCTTTATTCTGCTGAATATTCAATATTGGCATTTAATTGTGTTACTCACTGTACTATAAATATTCTTCATGTTGTCTAGATTCAACTTTCTGTTTCTGTTGATGTTGTTGTTTGTTAATTGTGGGGCTTGAACTCTGAGCCTGGGTGCTGTCCCTGAGCCTCTTGTGCTTACTGGTTTTTGAGTGATTAATTGGAGATAAAGTTTCATGGGAACTTTTCTGCCCGGTCTGACTTTGAACCACAATCCTCAGTTCTCAGCCTCCTAAGTAACTAGAATTATAGGCATAAGCCACCAGTGCCCAACAAAAGTCTGTTTTGATATGATTCTTCTTCTTAATATCTTACATAGATTATAGTCAAGGGTTTTACTCATTTTGGGTGCATTTGATGGGTTTCCTCAGGACATTTTCATAGAGGGCTATAACACTGGGCTTGCATTCACCTTAGCTTGTGTGGGTCTGAAAACTAAGGGGAATCTTCTTTTTTTTTTTTTGTCGGTTGTGGGGCTCGATGTCTGGACCTGTGCACAGTCCCTGAGATCTTCAGTGCAAGGACAGTGCTCGACTACTTGAGCCACAGCACCACTTCTGGCTTTCTGATGGTTAATTGAAGAGAAAAGTCTCATGGACTTTCATGCCTAGGCTGGTTTTGAACCCCAATCCTCAGATCTTAGCCTCCTGAGTAGCTAAGATTACAGGCGTGAACCATCGATGCCCGGCTGAAATCATTATTTTCTATGGCTAGAGTATTTGATGACTAAAAGAGAAATCACAATTATTAAGAGGAGGAAAAAATACTTTTAAGGATTGTATTCATCTTTTCTTTGTTGTTGTTGTTGTTTTTCCAGTCCTGGGCTTGAACTCAGGGCCTGGGCACTGTCTCCTTGAGCTTTCTCAAGGCTAGAGCTCTATCACTTGAGCCACAGCACCACTTCTGGCTTTTTGTGTGTATGTGGTACTGAGGAATGGAATCCAGGGCTTCGTGCATGCTAGGCAAGCACTCTACCTCTAGGCCGTGCTCCTGGCCCCAAGGACTAGTCACAAAGGCTGCATCTGACATTAACACATGATTCCAAGTCCTGCTCTGCCTATCTTCCTGGTTACCTCCAACATTATTAAGTGTACATCTTGAAAGATTAAAAACAAAACACACTTTGTAAAGCAACCTCCCAACCTTAGTAAGTGCCCACAGAGACTTGCTGATGCTGTTTACGGTCAGAAATGTTTCAGGGATCGCAGCGTTCCCTGCCTTCTTAAATTTGGGATCCTCCCCTTTTCGTGGAAAAGGTGACCAGTGCTGACCACAGGCTCAGTCCCTTCTGATTTATGGCCTCTTCCTGTGAACCCCTGTCCTCAGAGCTAAAAAGAGGATTATTCTTTCCTATTTCTTTTATTTCTTCTCTTGAGCTAAGCATTTAAATAGACTTAGATCAGGAAACCAAAAACCCTCCCTCTGCCTTTGATCTCCAGTTGAAGTTCAGGGTGTTGACACCCCTCCCCTTGCCCCTGCAGGACAGTCACCCTTCCAGCCCCCACAGCACTGTCCAGTAACAGCACCCCACTAAATGTTTGGCGAGGGACACCGTATGTGTCTCCCTGAGTTCCCATGTCTCTACTAAGAGTTTGATATAGCCCAATTTTGGGGTCCTGTTCCAAACAGAAACCCATCATTACATGCTCTGGCAAGAGTTTAAAAAGTGAAGTGGATGGAGTGACTTCATATTTGCATGCAGGAATCAGCTCACTGGGTGGAGTTAATGAGAGCAGAGGTGAGTCATCCGGTCCTGAGTCGTGAATGTAATTATAGTTCATTTGGAAGCGAGCACGTACGTACATGTGTGACCTTTATTCCCGCCAGACATTCACTTCCATGTGACGGGGCATCAGGGAAAGAAATCTAAACAGCAACAGGAGGCCTCCAGTCACGTTCGCTGACATTTAGAAACACCATGCTTCTGTTTAGGAAGGTCAACGGCCCCATGGCTCCCTAGCTTGCCACCAACAGGGGCAGATGGCATTGCCTCCTTGAGTTTTCACCTCTCTCCTTCCTGATCTACGTCCACTCAACCTCTCAACCTTCCAGAAAGATATTTACCTCCTCCTTCCCATTGGACATCTTTTTCTTTTTTTTTTTAGATGGGTCATGGGGCTTGAACTCCGGGCCTGGGCGCTGTCCCTGAGCTCTTCAGCTCAAGGCTACCGCCCTACCCGTTAAGCCACAGCTCCACTTCCTGTTTTCTAGTGATTAATTAGAGATGAGAGTCTCACCCCAGGCTGGCTTTGAACCATGAGCCTCAGATCTCAGCCTCTTGAGTAGCTAGGATTTTAGGTGTGAGCCACGGATGCCAGGCAGACCCGTTGGACATCTTTGATAGCTGGATTGCCCTTCCTGCTTGCTTGCTTGCTTGCTTCCTTCTCTTTCTTTTTGTGCTGGTCCTAGGGCTTGAACTCAGGGCCAAGGTGCTGACCCTGAGCTTCTTTTGTTCGAGGTTGGTGCTGTACCACTTGAGCCGCAGCTCCACTTCCAGCTTTTTGGTAGTTTAGTGGAGATAAGAGTGTCATGAACTCAGCTGGGATGTAGCTCAGTGGCAAAGCACTTGCCTAGCAACTGCAACACCTGAGTGTGATCCCCAGTACCAAAAAAAAAGGGAGGGGGAGAGTCTCATGACTCACTTTCCTGCTTTAGCTGGTTTTGAATCAGATCTCAGCCTCCTGAATAGCTAGGAATGCAGGCATGAGCCATTGGCGCCCATCTCATTCTTTCTTTCAAATGCCATCCTCACCTGGCCCTCTTGATCTGGGAGCCTCTTGATTGTAGCTCTCACTGCTAACTTGGGCGGTTTCTGTGCCTCCTTACTTCTGGCTGCCTTAGCTTGTTCTCAGGGTCTTTGCCAGACTCAGACACCATGAGGCCATTCATGAATGCTGCGGCTCACGCACAACTCATCAAGACCCTTCCACTGCCTGTCGGCTCCATGGCTGACATTCAAGTGTAAATCTTCCCAGCTCTACTTTCACCCATACTTTTCCCTGCAACTCCCCTTCCCACCGCATCTGATGGATGCCCTGGGCCAGCCTCCTCCAGTTCCAGGGCTAGCTCCTGACCCCTGATGTCTTCCTCATGCCCCTCTGTGCCTAATAAAGTCTAACCTGCCGCCAAGGACAGCGCAGGCCCAGCCCCTGTGAGGCTTGCCTCCCATGCCTGCAATCTGAATGACCTGCAGGCTCTGCTTAGGTGCAATCTCTTCTATGCACCCCAACTTTCAAGTACTTCTTCCACTGAGCACCCCACCTCTCCCAGCCAGCAGTGGCTCCCACCTCCAACCTCACAGCCCCACCATGACTGCTCATGAACCCATCACCAACTGCCTGATTTTCTGTTTATTTCCCTGTTAGATTGTGAGCTCCCCAGAGATAGGGACTGTGGCTTAGTCACCCTTTTAGTCCCTGCAGCACCCAGCACGGTAGATTATCCCAAAAAATATAAATATATATATATATATGAATAAACAGCAGTGAATGAATGAATAAACAGCAGTTAAAGAGCCTTGTGACACAACAGACACTGAAGCCTAATTGATAGGTGACCTTTAGCCCTCTCTCCTTAGTAACATCCCCTCTGCCCCACCCATTGCCCTGTGTCTTCCAGAAAGATCCAGCATGGTCCACCTCGTTATCCACCCAAAGGAGAGTGACGAGACATGACACCTCCCCACACTGGCTGATAAATTAATGTGTAATAAGGAAAATAAATATCATATACTTCATTACACCCACATGGGCCCATGGCATATGCGCTAAAGGTCAACCGTAGTGGCCTTTTGAACATGTTGCTCAAAAAGAAGGCCAGCTGTGGCCATGGCATTAGTAAGGCAGGGGGAGGAGGATGCCAGCGCTCCGGGTCCAGGAAGTGATTTATTTCACGCACGCTGGCCTCACCCTGCTGCAGCATTACATAGGCTCCTCTGCAATTAAATGTCACTCTCCCACCTCTTATTCCAGTCCAGTGCCATGCCAGCCATCCCCGGCGCCCACAGATTTTCCTGTCCCTGCACTGTGTTTAGTGCTAAAAGGCCATGTGTTTCTTATAATGGTGACACACGTGTCATTGCCACAGCTCAGTCTTGCCTCTCTCAGAGACACTCATAGCTCATGACAGTCGTCGGGTTCCCACATGGTGGACTGACATCATAATTCCATCATGTCAGGAGCAATTATCCTTTCCACGGAGGGAACTGAGTAACCAGAAAGATGGAGTGGCAGGCTCCAGGACAGCACAAGGTCAAAGCCACCATCCCAACTAGAAATGGGGTCTGATTTCATGCTGACCACCTCAAACCCTCAGCCTGTGCAAGAAGCCACCACGCGGGCAGAAAAGCACATCACCTTCTGGAACTAGCACAATACATCAAATCCTTAACTTCTCAACCACCCGAGCAGCTGCTGTGCCCTCAGCTGTCTGTCTCTAAACGTAAAGGGCGTCCTTGCCTTTGCCTCAACTTCTGGCCTGTACTGTCTGGTCCAGCAGAGCTTTCTGGAATTCTCTGGAACCTTCTCTCCAGGACAGTGGCCTCTACTGCTCTCCACTGTGGGCTTTGAGTCACATTTCAGCTCAAAACCTCCCAGGATCTTCCCATCACTCAAAAGGAAAGCCAAAACCAAGGCTGGAAGTGTAGCTCAACGGTAGAGCATGCACTTAGGATGAACAAGGGTTCAATTCTAAGTACAAAAATATTTTTCAAGGGCCAGGAGTTTGGCCTAGTCGTAAAGTGCTTGCCTAGCATTCACGAAGACCCAGGTTCAATTTCTTGGTACCACATACATAGAAAAAAGCTGGAAGTGGTGCTGAGGCTCAAGGGGTAGAGCTCTAGCCTTGAGAAAGTCCAAGGACAGTGCTCAGGCCCTGAGCTCAAGCCCAGGACTGGCAAAAAAAAAAAAATTAAACGTTAAAAAAAAAAAGTGGATCCAGGTACCAGTGTAGTCCTAGCTACTCAGGAGGCTGAGATCTAAGAATTATGGTTTAAAGTCAGCCCAGGCTAGGAAGTCTGTGACACTCTTACCTCCAGTTAACTACCAAAAAGTCAAAAGCGGAGGCCCCCAGTTCAAGCCCAGCACTGACAAAAAAAAAAAAAAGAAGAATATTCAGTGTGGAAGTGCAGCCAAGTAACTTGGAGGATGGATGGAGAGGGAAGCCATGCAGGAGGAGTGAGAGGGAGGGGTGGTGCCCATCAGGTGCATTGCACTCATAAAATGACAAGTGGAACCGAAACCTCTGCCCAATTACTTAGATGAAAAGAACAAATTTTAGAATTCTTTTATTGTTATTATGAAGGTGATGGACAGAGGAGTGACAGTTATGTAAGTCAAGTCAAGAGTATTTGCTTAGCTGGGCGCTGGCGGCCCACACCTATAATCCTAGTTACTCAGGAGGCTGAGATCTGAGGGCCGAGGTTCAAAGCCAGCCCAGGCATGACGGAAGTCCATGAGACTCTTATCTCCAATTAACGACCAGATAACTGGAAGTAGAGCTGTGGCTCAAGTGGTAGAGCACTGTCCATGAGCTGAAGACCTCAGGGACAGCACCCAGGTCCCAGAGTTCATATCCCACAACTGACAAAAAAAAAAATGCTCTGTCCCAGTTTTTCCCTCCAATCCCTCCAACAAGTTGTATAGTTCATTTTCCACAGTGCGCAGTGATTACCACTGCTGTACAAATCATCTTTCCCTCCATTTCTGTGCCCCCCTTACCCTCCCAAAGACAGATAAGTGAACAAACAAGACAAAATGAAAAGAAAACAAAAGCAACGATGAAATAAACCTTGTTTCCATTTGGGGGGAAATTTTTTTTTAATGTTGCTGTGAGATTTTCCCACAACTTGCAATCTTTTTTTTTTTTTTTTTTTTGACAGTCCCAGGGCTTGAACTCGGGGCCTGAATACTCTTCTCAAGCTTTCTCACAGAGCTCCACCACTTGAGCCACAGCATCACTTCCAACCTTTTCTTGTTTTTCTTTCCTTCTTTCTCTTCTTTCTCCTTCTTTCTTTCTTTCTTTCTTTCTTTCTTTCTTTCTTTCTTTCTTTCTTTCTTTCTTTCTTTCTTTTGTGAGTTGTGAGGCTTGAACTCTGGACCTGGGTGCTGTCCCCGAGCTCTTCAGCTCAAGGCTACCACCCTACCTCTTGAGCCACAGCCCCGCTTCCTGTTTTCTAGTGATTATCTGAAAATAAGAGTCTCACAGGGGATGGGGGGAGGGTAAAGGGTACCAAGACATGTGAAAGTGTATCAATGTATGTGAATTAATGCACCTTCTATCTGGCAAATATCATGTAACCCTTTTATTAATTACAATAAAAAATTAAAAGAAAAAAAAGAGTCTCACATACTTTAGTGTCATAGCTGGCTTTGAACCAGGATCCTCAGATCTCAGCCTCCTGAATAGCTAGGATTACAGGTGTGAGCCACAGCACCCAAACTTTCAGCTTTATCTATGTATGTGGTACCAAGGAATTAAACCTGGGTCTCCATGCCTGCTAGGCAAGCACTCTACCACTCGGCCAAATTCCTGGTCCCCAATTTGCTATCCTGTGCACTGCATTCTTGGGTCCTCAGGCACACTGCCTCAGGGCCTTTGCACATTCTCTTCCCTGGAACATTCTTTTCTTCAAGATGTACATTTGCCTCATACTATTAAAGTGTTGACTCAGAATTCACCTCTGTCCTATCCTCTTGACACCAGACTTGTTACTTCTATCTTCCCACTGCCTCCACTTCAGTCACGTTCAAGTCCTCATCCTTACCTTTTTTTTTTTTTACCCTAGCTTTTGGACACTCCCCAACATACTTTCCTTATTTGTCTTGTTTGCTGTCACTCCCTAGGACACAACCCAGTGAGCCTGGAGGAGGTGTGGAGCTGCACCTCTTTGGGGCAGGGGTGGAAGAAGAGGGAGAGACCCAGGCAATGGTGACTAAGGCCATGAGGAACTCGGCTTCCTCGCCTTTCACAGGGCAGCTGAGGGTCCTAAAGTCACTGTGGTTTGGAATTACTTGAAAATTGAGAATACTAGTAATTTCCGGTGAATAAATTCCAAGAAGTATGGTTCTGGGTGGGTGGGTGAGGCGGGGAGGAAGAGAAAGCATTAAGATGTTTTCAGAAAGGCATAAAGAGCTGCTGGTGCGGCTCTTGAGCAAAAAGACCTCCAGGCTGAAGTCATTTTCCTGTTTAGTAAGCCACAGACACTGTGGGGAGGTTTGGAGATTTACTGTACTCTGACTCATTCCAAATCAGATTCCACATGATAGTGTGGTCCTTGAAGACACTAATTTCCATTTGACCTCGTACCTGAAGGGTTTCATTTTCTTTTATTTTTGGCCAGGTGCTGGTGTCTCATGCCTATAATCCTTGCTACTTGGGAGGACTGCTGTTTGAAACCAGCCTCAACAGGAAAGTCAATGAAACTCTTTTATCTCCAATGAAGGGCCCAAAAGCTGGAAGCAGAGCTCGGTTCAAGTGATAGAGGACTAGCCTTGAGCAAAAAGATTCACAGTCCAGTGCCCAGGCCCTGTGTTCACGCCCCAGTATTCTCACCAAGAAGAATGCGGCGGGGGGGGGGGGGGGGGGGGGAGAGGAAGGGGAGAGAGAGAATTTTCAAGGTTATTGGTTACTAAAATTTCTAAGAGCTTAATAAGATTAAAGCAAGTGCCGGGGATATGGGTTGGTGGTAGTGCTCTTGTCTAGCAGGCATAAGGTCCTGGGTTCCAATCCCAGCACACAGAGGCATGGGAAAAAGAGAATTCTAGTTAATGACAGGTGTGACTGCCACTTACTATAAAATCATCCCCAAATAAGATGGACTCAGGGAAGAAAGGGATCCATGGAAGTGTCCATAGATTTGTTTATTTATGAAAGGGAAATAGAATTAAAAAAAAAAACAGTGCTGGGAGTATAATCCTAGCGTTAGGTAAGGCCCTGGGTTTTATTCTAGGTTCTGAAAAAGAGAAAGAGGAAAGAAGGAAGTAAAGATAGAAAGAAGGAAGGAAGGAAGGAAGGAAGGCAGGAAGGAAGGAAGGAAGGAAGGAAGGAAGGAAGGAATGCAGGCAGGCAGGCAATCTAGAAGCAAAAGCCATTGGGTCATACAAAGAGTAGATGAGTTAGGTAGAAAGAATGTAGGAGAGAGGAAAGTAGAGATGAGGGGTCATTTTCCTTCACTGACAAAATGCCTGAGATAATGAACTTCAAAGGAGGCAAGGTTTACAGTACTCTGGCCCACAGTTGTTTCAGAGATTTCAGCGCAAGTCACATGGTCCCCTTTCCTTTGGGCCTGAGGCAGGGCAGTAAAACCTAGTATGGAATGTTGCAGAGGAGGCAGATCTGTCTGGCAGTCAGGAAGCAAGAGACAGAAGAGTTGAGGTCCAAATATCCCCTTTAGGACCACACCCCCAGTGACCTAACCTCCTTCCACTAGGCCCCACCTTCCATAGCTCCCCACAGTCTGGTGACCAAACTTCAATACATGAACCTGGGGGGATTGAGAGAGAATCTAATATTCCAAGTACAGCAAGGGGAACAATTTTCCAGACATATATTTCTGCACTACTCTGACTTTAAAAATAATACCGTTTCATATATCACTCCCCACTCCCAAAACATGATTCTATAACAATCAACCATAATGTGGAAGAAATCTAACATGGAATGGTAACTTAGCAAGTGAAGCTTACTAACGTTATAGGAAAGAAAAGAAAGAATTCAGAGAACTTTGGAAACTAGCTTATTATTTAACACCAAAGACAAACACAAACCATATACAGACACTGAACTCTAGTCAGCTAGTGGCTCACAAAGCTATGGATTTGCAAAGCTGGAATTGATGCGTGTACCATGAGTAAACAAATGAATAAATTTACTGTGGATAAGGAGAGTCAGGAGTCTCACTGCTTCGGAGGCTAGAATGAACCAGGTAGTGCTCATTTGAGCTGAAAAGAATCAGCATGAACTCGTTATTTTACACACACACACACAGATGGAGAGGTGTAGATGCATGTTCAGATGCATAAATGTGTAAGTGCACTTACATATACTTCGTAGTTCTGCCTGCTAAGAAAGCCTTCTAGCAACAACACCCCATAGCCATATGCACTCCCAGCATTGAAAGCTTGTTTTCTAAACCCTGTTCTCCAATTAGGGAGCCCAAAGCTGCTAGGAGAACATTAAACACATAAAATAAGAAGACAATTGGAAGTGGTGCTGTGGCTCAAGTGGTAGAGTGCTAGCTTTGAGCTGAAGAGCTCAGGGACAGTGCTCAGACCCAAAGTTCAGGCCCCATAACCGACCCCCCCCCCAAAAAAAGAAAAAACAAAACCAAAAAGATGGTGGCATCTTGTGCAGAAAATAAGGAAGTGATCAGAAAAGGATGGGACATGACAGGCACTACTGGCTCATGCCTATGTAATCCCAGCTACTCAGGAGGCTGAGATCTGAGGATCGCGGTTCAAAGCCAGCCCAAGTACAAAAATCTTTAACCACCAGAGAACTGGAATTGGCTCTGATAGAGCTGAAAAATTCAGGGACAGAGCCCAGGTCCTGAGTTTAAGCCCCATCACTGAATCACTGACAAAAAAAAAAAAAAAAAAGGTGGTTCAAAGGAGGCTGTGTGAAAGGTAGTCCAATGACTAAGAAACAATTTGAGCCCCCAAATAAATAAATAAATAATGATAACAAAGGATTATACTTCTTTAGGTTCTAAAGAATAAAAAAAATACATGTAGGGGCCGGGAGTTTGGCCTAGTGGTTAAAGTGCTTGCCTAGCATGCGCAAAGACCCAGGCTCGATTCCTTGGTACCGCATACATACAAAAAAGCTGGAAGTGGTGCTGAGGCTCAGGTGGTAGAGCTCTAGCCTTGAGAAAGTCCAAGGACAGTGTTCAGGCCCTGAGCTCAAGCCCAGGACTGGCAAAAAAAAAAAAAATACATGTACTGGGGAGCCGGGCGTTTGACCTAGTGGTAGAGTGCTTGTCTAGAATGCACAAAGACCCGGGTTCAATTCCTCGGTACCACATACATGGAAAAAACTGAAAGTGGTGCTGAGGCTCAAGTGGTAGAGTTCTAGCCTTGGGAAAAATCTAAGGACAGTACTTAGGCCCTGACCTCAAGCCTAGAACTGGCAAAAAGAAAAAAAAAACACCTATTGGTCTATCTGAATATGTATAAATGATAAATAAATGAGAAGGCACATGTCCTCCTAGCTAATCCACAGAGGAAGGATAAGGGATATGGAAAAGCTGTTATCCAAGATAATTTCTCTGAAATAATTCCAGGCAAAATGCTAAACTTAATGAGTATGAATTTAAGGAGAAGCAGAGTACTTTTAATCTCAAGACATCTCCTCCACAACGACAGTTACTATTTATAAAGGGGATAAACAGTAAAGACAGCATGTAAAGTAACTGAACAATAGCATTATTGCATAATTGTACCCTCTGCACAGAAAGGACCAGTGCCGGGACACAGTGTCTGATCTCAGTCTAATCCTGAGAGAACTGCACACAAATTCAGAGAGAGAGACAGTCAACAGAATAAACGGCCAGATGTTCCCAAAGGTCCTCAACTAACCCCGGAGTAAGATCCTGGAGTAGTGGACTTTGTGCAAGGAAAGGACAGTCAACTAGAAATGTACAGAGGGTCTGCATTTCCAGTCACACTGCTGCGTGAATGCCACCCTTCTGGTTTTGGTCTTTGTGGTTTGGTTCTGTAAGATGTTAACATGAGGGAAATCCAGGTGAAAGGTATTTGTAAATACTATTTTGTAAGGTTTCTCTAAGTCTGAAATTATTTCAAACTAAGAAGTAAAAAAAAAACAAAACAAGATGGCTTGATGCACAGGTTCTAGATCACAGGACATTAAGTGTATTGGAAAACTAATTGCAGAAATTAGATGAGCAATTGAGTGGACACTGAGGACTTCTTCCCACTTTCCTAAGAGTTGAGAGGTTTACAAACAAAATGTCAAAAACATCCAATTAATAAACTAAATTTAACTTTGGTTCTGGTGGAAACTTACACATTCCTTAACTGAACACAGAGCTGTATGCTGGGCAATTTGGCAGAAGTGAATGCAATCACTGCATGATCGGATGGGATCTGTGACACAGGGAAGGAAAGCTGGGTTCTGAAGATAGGAATCCAAGCCATCAAATACAAACAGCAAAGAAGTCGGGCACGGTGACTCATGCCTGTAATCCTAGCTACTCAGGAGGCTGAGATCTAATGATCAAGGTTCAAAGCCGGCTCAGGCACGAAAGTCCCAATTAATCACCATAAAACCAGAAGTGGTGCTGTGGCTCAAGGGGTACAGCACTAACCTTAAGCTGAAGAGCTCAAGGACAGTGCCCAGGCCTAGAGTTCAAGTCCCATGATAGCCCAAATAACAAAACCAAAAAAACACCAAGGAACCAAAGACAGCAGGAGAGGAAGCAACCATGACACACCCTCCCCACGAAAACAGAATAATGAATGAACAATGACTGCACTGTTTCTAGGTTGTGAAAACTCAGAGGAGAATTTGCTTGGTTCTATTTGGCTTGATTTGGTTTGGTTGTGGGGCATGAACGCAGGCCTGGACATTATTCCTGAAGCTATGCTCTACCACTTTGAGCCACCGTGACACTTTTGGTTTTCTGGTGGTTCACTGGAGATAAGAATCTCAAGGACTTCCCTGCTTAAGCTGGCATTGAACTGTGGTCCTCAAATCTCAGACTCCTGAGTAGCTAGGATTACAGGAGTGAGCTATCAGAACCCAGCTACTGTTTTGTTTTTTGAGATGAAATCTCTCCGTGTAGCTCAGGCTGGCCTCAAACTCTTGGCCTCAATCCTTCTGCCTCAGCCTCTTGAGTGCTGAGCCTATAGGCATATACCTGCACACCTAGCTTCTGGGTAGGTGCTGGCCTATGCTGGTCAGGCCTGGACTCTGTCCCTTAGCTCTTTTTTTGCTCAAGGCTAGCACTCTACCAATTGAGCCCCAGCTCTACTTCTGACCTTTTGCTGCTTAACTGAAGATAATCTGGAATCTCACTGACTTTGCTGCTTGGGCTGGCTTGGGATCCTAATCCTCAGATCTCAACCTCCTGAACAGCCAGGATTGCATGCATGAGCCACCAGCTCCTGGCTGAATATAGCGTGTGTGTGTGTGTGTGTGTGTGTGTGTGTGTGTGTGTGTGTGTGTGTGTGTGTGTGTGTGCGTGCGCCTGTCCTGGGGCTTGAACTTTACCACTTGAACCACTGTGTTTTTGGTAGTTAACTGGGTGTAAGAGTCTCACAGATTTTCTTGCCTAGGTTGGCTTAGAACTGTGATCCTCTGATTTAGGCTTCTTGAGTAACTAGTATTACAGGCTTGAGCCACCAGCACTCAGCTTGATGTGAGATTTCCCTTAGTAGAGACAGTGGCCCTAAGCCAGGCTCACACTAGTAATCCTAGCTACTCAGGAGGCTGAGATCTGAGGATCGGGGTTCAGAGACTCTTATCTCCAATTAATCTCAAGAAAATGGAAAGTGAGGCTGTGGCTCAAGGGTAGGGCAGTAGCCTTGAGCCAAGAGCTCAGAGTCAATGCCCCCGCCCAGGGGTAGGGTGATAACCTTGAGCTAAAGAACTCAGCGACAGCACTGAGGCCCAGAGTTCAAGCCCCATGACCCCTCTCCCTCCAAAAAAAGACAGTGGCCCTAATAAAAAGGCTCATGGGGCAGGAACTCCCCAGCTCAGGCGCATCCTGTAGTATGGAATCATCCTTATCAAGTCACTGATTAAAAGAGGGAGGAGACCATAGAGTCAGCTAAGCCAGGACTAGTGCAAATTGGTCCAGTCGCCTTACTTAATATTATTTAATTGCTAAATAAACGGATCTAATGAACCAGCCCTACAGTAAAATGATGTAACAAGCAATAAATCTGACCGGTAACCTTTGGTGTTCTGTATGAATGCACACACTGTAGCCCACATAGTTATCTTTTAGCGCGGGAAACAGCAGGGTTGTAATGAAATCCACACACGGCCCTTGGAGACTGAGAGTCAGAGGATGGTGAAGGGAAAAACACTGTCTCCCTGCTTTAAAGATTCACAGATCAGGAAATATCCTATGAGATCATCGTGAACGCTCTGCTCCTCGTACAGAACAGGAAACGCCAAAGGTCCAGTTCAGCCCTGGGAGGACATACATTCGAGGGAAAATTCCAAACCGCCTTCTCCTGGGAAGGCAGACAGTCAGGAACCAGACCCAGAAGGTCTACTCTTTGTCAGCTGCTAAACTTATCTTGTTTCCCAAGCAACTGAAAACTTTTCTGATATGGGAATTAGTTTAAAAGCTAAGAGAGAATTTAAAAAGATGATGACAATTCTTTTAACTCCCAGAGGATCCAGTTTGCCTGTGTCGGTCTCAATTGTATGGACCATGTGAGTCCAGATAGAAATCGGGGCCATAACTGTGTTGCCTAGAAACTTGTGTATAGATCAATCAGTAGGAAAAGTGATGTTTACACCCAGTGTGGTTAGCTCACACCTGCAACCCTAGTTATCTGGGATGAACCTTGGGAGGAACAAGGCTCAAGGCCAGCCCAAGCATACACACAAGACCCTTTCTCAACCACCAGTGGTGGTATAAGTCTGTTATCTTCAATCAGTTGCAAGGGAAATTGAAAAACAAGAGGATGGAGGTCCAGGCCCTTGCTTAGGTCGGAAGTGAGAGCCCATCCCAAAAGTAACCAAAACAAGCCAGGCACCAGTGGCTCACACCTGTAATCCTAGCTACTCAGGAGGCTGACATCTGAGGATCATGGTTCAAAACCAGCCCAGGCACAAAAGTCCGTGAGACTCTGCAATTATCCATCAGAAAACCAAAAGTGGTGCTTTGGCTCAAGTGGTAGAACCACTAGCCATGAGCTGAAGAGCTCAGGGACAGTGCCAGACCTAGGGTTCAAGAACCATGACAGACCAAAAAAAAAAAAAGTAATCAAAGCAAAAAAGAGTACCTGCCTATCAACCTTGAGGTCCTGAGTTCAAGCCCCTGTACTTCAAGGAAATACAAAAAACTTTCTAATCAAATCTCTTAGAAGTCAAGTTAGTCATTTAAAAATAATTTTTTTAGAGCAACAGTGTTCATTAAACAGCTATAAATACTAGGCCTCGTATGTACTCTGTGAGTCAATGGACTGAGTTGCTTACGACTGCTTTCCTCTGAGAGCCACACTACCTTTGGCAGGAGATACAGCCAGTCACTGTTCATTAGAGATGACCGCAGTGTAGCTCTGAAGCCTCTTCCACTCAAAGTTTGCCAAAATTATTCCAGTCCTATTGATCTCCAAATTGCCAAACAGAGCCTGCTCCTGCAAGAAGCTGTTTCACTTATAATTCAGAATGGCACCATCGTACCACACTTCATCCCTTGACCTCACAGAAGACACATCTGCCAGAGAAAAGCCATCACCTGGCAAACATGAACTCTGGTAGACCAGAAGAGAGCATGATGAAATACATTGCAAACACACAATTTCACACAGAGACTTTGTAATCAGAATCCAATGTGTTTTTTAAAAAAGTTTTTTAGGATATATCCTTGCACATATTCTATGGTTTTGTTCTAATGGAGAATGGGGAGATGACCATAACCCCTATAGATAACTTCTAGTGTGCATGCCAGTCCTGGGACTTGCACGCAGGGCCTTGGTGCTCTCAACATTTCCCCTCACCGCTGGTGCTCTACTCACAGCCAGTACTCTACCACAGCTACACTTCTGGCTTTTGGACCAGTTAGCTAGAGATAAGCATCTCTCAGATGTGTCTGCTGAGTCTGGCTTTGAAGCATGATCCTCAGGTCTCAGCCTCCTGAGTGCCTAGGATTATAGACTTGTGCCACTGGTCTCTCCTGGCTCTCCCCTGGTAATTTTTTTAAAGGTCAGTTCACTACAATTCTTTTCTGAATTTGGTCATTAGTCACTCTTGCTTTTGCTAGGGCTAGGGCTATTTCTCATGTATTTTTCTTATTAAAGCTAAAAATGTAATGTCCACTTTTAAAGATCGTTGGTATTCCCGTGGCTGGACTCCATGGTTAAATGTGAAATGCAAGCGATTGAGCCATCTAAAGTACAGACTTGAGGACGTTACTTAGAAAACCTACACGTTTCCCTAGGCAGGAAAGCAGGTTTCTGAGCAGACCTGTTCTCATCCAGCCCTGTGTAACCACTACTCCCAAGGGCAGAGCAAATGATTCCACAAAGTCAGGGAAAAGACTACTCCACAGTAATGTCTGCTTTCACATTCGGAAATGTAAACTCTCTGATTTGGTTCCCAACTGCAACGTTTTCAAGGAACTGAAAGGACTAGGCAGTGCTCGCAATATATATGACCCAAAATTGTATGTTCAATACATACCCAAATACGTTTCTTGTTCTAGGTGGCAACAGTGTTCCTCTTTGAGCTGTGTCCTAGCTAGCTCCTCTAGGGTCTGGTACAACCTGACCCTTGGCAGGCCACAGCCTCATTCTGAGAAAACACAGACACATTTTCAATTTACTCTCTTTCCTTGGAAGGTTCAATAATTTAGTCTAGAAATGAACAGGATTGGGGGTCAATGGGCTCATGCCTGTAATCCCAGCTACTCAGGGGACTGAGATGTGAGGATCATGGTTTGAAGCCAGCCAAGGCAGGAAAAATCTGTGAGATTAGCCACCAAAAAGCCAGAAGTGGAAGTGTGGTTCACGTGGTAGAGTGCTAGCCTTGAGAGAAATAGCCGAGGGCCGGCACGGTCTGAATTTAAGCCCTAAGACAGGCACAAAAAGTTATAACAATTTAGCCTACAAAACAAGCAGAGAGGAGATGACAGGAAAAGAACAAGCCTATTTCATGATGAGCCTGAAGAGTGAAGAAGGGGAACCCAGGTAAGAGGCTCAGAGTGCCCATGCTGCCCATGTTTCTACAGAACTAAGCCCGGGGTAGGGGCTGGGCTGCTGAGGAGAGCCTGGCTTGGGGGTCTCCTGGTGATAGCCCCCTGGGGCCATGTCTGTGGGCAGAGTGCCACATTCCCAGTCCTTTCTAGGAGCAGGCAGACAGACCGGAAGCAGGAAGCAGCAAATGGAAAGGCGTCAGCCTGCATCTGCTGGTTATTTTACTAACTGCAGGAAGACAGCACTAGAGGACCTCTCTGAATATCCGATTTGGAAATACACCATGAAACTAGAGTTGGGGTTGGATTCCTTCCTCTCCCAGAAACACCTAGAGTTCTGCTGTGTGATTTCAACCTTCAAACCTCAAACCCCAGTGTCTCTCCTTTGCTGTCTGTGGTGCTGCGGAGGGAACACGTGTGAAGTGCTTTACCAGTGAACTGAGCTCTCGACCTAACTGGCTGTTGGTTGCTTGTTTGTCTGTTTTTCAATTCCTAGCTCATTTTATCCAGTGCTCTTTCCTTCCCTACAAAATAAGTTCAAGAGTTCAGTGCTGCAGGAAAGACTTACCTGCCCCATCCTGTCAACCCCTGCACTGTCTCCTGCTTGCACGGCCCCCTGCCCCCCAATCCTGGAATCCGACACTTCTCCTTTTTGGGCAGGCCTCTGGCACATGCCACCACTATCTCTCACCTGGACTCCTGTAAAATGAAAACTGCGCTGTGCCCCCGCAGCAGTGACCTAACTGTTCTTAGACAATTCCGTGTGCTCTCTCCCAGTTACCTGGAATATTTACTCCACTCTAGGCAATGATGTCACTCCTCTCATCTTTCCCGGCTGAGCTCAAAGGTCACTTCCTGCACCATCTTTCCAAGACCCTCTGGGTTGGGGCACATTTCAGCCCTGCGCTCCATTTCTTCCCTTCCAAGCCCTTCCCGGCATGCATCCTGCTCACTTTGATTCATTAGGAGATCCAGGCTGCTCTTCCAGGAGACCCTAGACACCCCCCCTCAAACAAGCTGTGTCACCTTGCCCCATGTGTATGAGTGCAGAGTGCCCAGCATTCTTCAGGACTCAGGAAAGATCTGCTGTGGTTACATGGTAACCTCAAAGCAGGAGAAGATGGCAAGCCATGCACTGCCCTGCACGTGACATGGCGCACCGCTTGGTACACATCACATCAGCCCAAGGTGTTCTTCACACCCTGCCTGGCTGGAGCACAGGGGCTCTGCTGCCCTGACTTTCGGGGTAGGTTCCGCCTTCCTGTCTTCTTGGCCTCTTTCCATCACCCCTTCCTGCTAACTCTCCACATGCTCTCTTCCTCCATGCCCATCCTGCAACTGCACCTGGCTCTTCCTGCCCTACTCATGGACTGTATTTTCTTTCTTTCTTTCTTCTTGTGGGTCAAGGGGCTTGAACTCAGCCTGGGCACTATCCCTTAGCAATTCAGCTCAGGGCTACTACCCTACCCTTGAGCTAGCCTCCGCTTCCCATTTTCTAGTTAATTGGAGATAAGCATCTCAGGTCCTTTTGTGCCCAGGCTAGCTTTGAACCTTGATCCTCAGCTGTCAGCCTCCTGAGTAGGTAAGATTACAGGCATAAGCTACCGTGCCTGGCTTTTCTCTTTTTTTTTTTTTGCCAGTCCTAGGCTTGAGCTCAAGGCCTGAGCACTGTCCTTGGACTTTCTCAAGGCTAGAACTCTACCCCTTGAGCTTCAATACCACTTCCGGCTTTTTCTATATGTGTGGTACCAAGGAATCGAACCCGGGTCTTCGTGCATGCTAGGCAAGCACTTTAACCACTAGGCCAAACTCCCGGCCCCTTTTTCTCTTCTTTTCTTAGGGGATGGAGTGGAGTGGGAGACAGGGGTTTGAACTCAGAGTCTTGCATTTATGTTCTACCACTGAAGCCACACTCCTGGCCCTTTATGCATTTTGTTTCAGACAGGCTCTCACACTTTTGCCAGGCCTGTCTGAGACCTGGATTCTCCGATCTCCACTTCCTGGGATTACAGGCATATACAATTGTACCTCGTGGACTTCTCAACCTCTGGATATCTGCAAGAATCTGGTAAAAAAAAAAAAAAAAAAAAAAAACCATTCTGGAGGCTCTGTGTCTCCCTCCTAGCATGCTAGACAGAAATGGACGAAAACACTAATTCTGTTACCTGGTGGTGACAGAACCATGATAGCCACCCATTGAGCCTCTCAGCATGTCCTAGTGAAAGGATGCCTGCAATTTCACCACCATCCACTATGTGTGTATGTGTGTGTGTGCATATGCGTGTGTGTGTGTGTGTGTGTACATACGTGCACATGTGTGCTGGCCCTGGGACTTGAATTCAGGGCCTGGACACTGTCCCTTAGCTTTTGCTTTCAAGACTAGCACTCTACCACTTGAGCCACAGCTCCATTGCTGCTTCTTGCTGGTGAACTGGAGGTAAGAGTCTCACAGACTTGTCTCTCAGGCTGGCTTTCAACCGTGATCACTCAGATCTCAACCTCCTTCCCTGAGTAACTGAGATTACAGGTGTGACCCACCTATACCTGGCTATCTGCACCTATAGCTAACTACCACTTCTGCTCCACGTCCACATCCAGCTCTAACTTCTGAGTTCAACTCCCTCCTCGCTCTGCCTTTGTAGGTGTCAGCAGAGGCATGCACTTCCCCATACCTGCTCTTCTCCCACTTTCCTGTTCATGCTGTGGCCCCCAACTAGACATCTGTACTGGAGTCCACCTTGTTCAGCTACCCCACGAAGGAGGCACTTGGCAATTTGCAAATCAGTTGGCATTCAACATCGCTTTTCCTGGAAAACAAACCCATACCAGAACCAAAGAACTGATAACTGCAACGGATGCTGTGACGATTACGAACGCCTATGAACAGTCCCCCACGCCCTTCAGCACCACTAAGAACAGACAAGATGTGCTAGCCAGTAAAGAGGAAACCAGTGTCCTCTGAATGACCTCAGGAGGAAAAGAAGGGCTGTTCACGTGATTCACATCCCAACCCTAGCACCTCCAGAAGTCCCTCCTCTTGTCTAGCTGCCAGGAACAGCCCAGTGCTTCTCTGAAGCAGTGCCTTGACTGCAGCCTGGCTGGCCTCTGCTCTGACCTCATGGCTTGACAGATGAACACCCTGCTGTGTTCTAGTCATTCCTCTCGGCTGCCACTCCCCCCGGCCCCGCAAAGGGTTGTGACTTCAGATTCTTCCTCAAGGCTGAGAACAAATGACTCAGACCTGGGCAGTAAGTCACCACCAGCTGCCCCTCCATTTGAGCAGCACACCCCAAGTTCCAACTTTTAACACTGAGCCTTCCCCAGTCCCTGGTATCAACAAACACAGATTATGTATGTTGTGTGCACTGTGTCGTTCGGGGCCCTGAATGTTCTAAACTGGGAGGAAACAGAAAGATGAAAATGCTGTAGACAAAGTATTTTTTTGGGGGGGTTGCTGGTCCTGGGACTTGAACTGAGGGCCTGTGCACTGGACCTAAGCTTTTGTGCTTCAGGCTGATGTTGTACTTCTGGCTCTTTGGAGGACTTTCATTTCCCACTGGCTTTGAATCACAATCCGCAGATCTCAGCCTTCTGAGTAGCTAGGATTACAGGTGTGACCCATCAGCACCCAGCATTATTTTTGTTTTAAATACTAAAACTAAATAATGCTCTAGAAGGGGAAAGATACAGGATAATACCACAGTACAAAGTGAGAAAAAAAGGTAATTTCTACTTTCTCTAAAATTGCATTTTCTTTGCATCCCTCCGTGTGTTGATTCTTTTGTGAGAATCAGGTGTGAAGGACGGGTCAGGAGTCTTTTTTTTTTTTTAATTTAATCTATGTCTAATAAAGTCTAGCAGCTTGGGAGAAACAGAGGGAACAAGGCAAAAAGTTACCTTATTTAAGCATGGGTGCTGGTGGCCAGTGCCTGTAATCCTGTAATCCTAGCTACTTAGGAGGCCAGGATGTAAGGATGTGGTTTGAAAAGCCAGACCAAGAAGGAAAGTCTGTGAGACTCTTATCTCCAGTTAACCACAAAAAAGCAGGAAGTAGAACTAAGGTTCAAATACAGTGCTAGCCTTGAGGGGGAACAAAAAAAAGCACAGGGACAGCACCTAGGCCCTGAATTCAAGCCCTGGGACCAATACCCCCTGCCAAAAATAAATGAATAAATAAATAAATAAATAAATAGAAAAAATTTGAAGTCATCTTATTTACCGAACAACTTTCTTTCTTTCTTTCTTTCTTTCTCTCTTTTGCCAGTCCTAGGGCTTGAACCCAGGGCCTGGGCACTGTCTTTGGGTTTTTCTCAAGGTTAGCACTCTACCACTTGAGCCACAGCACTCTTTGGCTTTTTTCTGTGTATGTATTCCCAAGGAATTGAACCCAGGGCTTTGTGCGTGGGTTTTTCTCAAGGCAAGCACTCTGTCCCCAGAACAATTTTCTTATATGTAGCTTACCTTACCCTTATTAAATAGTAGTAGGTGGGCACTAATGGCTTGCACTTGTAATCCTACCCACTCAGGAGAGTAGCTGAGAGCTGAGGACTGAGGTTTGAAGCCAGCCCAGGCAGATAAAGTCCAGACTCTTATTTCCAACTAATCAGCAAAATCCCAGAAGTGGAGGTGTGGTTCAGATGATAAAGCACCAACGTTAAGGAAAAAAGCCAGGCAAGAGTACAGGCCTTTGAGTTTAAGCCCCAGCAATGGCACCAAAAGAGAGGAGGAGAAAGAGGAGGAAGAGGAGGAAGAGGAGAAACAGGAGGAGGAGGAGGAGGGGGAGGGGGGAGGAGGAGGGGGAAGAAAGGAATAGTAGCAGAGAATAGCTTAGCCTTTCATGAGTCATATCCTTCCTCCCTTCCCAAGAAATCCATAACGTACAACACTCTGAACCCATGGGTTCCACATCTGTCGAGTCAACTAATCTCAAATAGAAAGCAGTCCAGAGGAAAAAAGAAATAAGTCTGTACTGAGCATGTGCATGCATTTTTTCTTGGCATTACTCCCTACAGGACACAGTAGGTCTACCACTTGTGAAGCGCTGTAGTGGGTGCTGAAGGCCATCTTGAGAGCTGAGCCCTCAGGAGGATGTGTGTGAATCTCATGCACAGGCTACAGACAGGGAGTTGAATGACCATCCTTCTGCCCTGGTACCCCCTGCTCCCCTCCCCCCACACACAGAGGGATGAGCATATGGAGTGGAACTGTCAGAAGTGACAAATTTAACTGCCCTGGACCCATTAGAATCCCAATGTGAAGCTAAGATGGAGTGTATCTCCCAAGACTTTTTAGTAGTTGAGAAGCACAATGTAGGAGAAATGCATCTAGGCAGCTCTGAGCACCACCTTTACTACCCCGTCAAGATGACCAGGGAGACATCAAGGTGATGTCAAGGCTCAGTAAGAAGAAGAGCCAAGCCTGCAAGGAGATGTGGAGATGCCACTGCTGTGGCAGTCCCCTCCCCCTCTCCTCCATGGAGCCCTGCTATTACAGGGGCTCAGCACCCTCTACCCCATGAGTCACTAAGACCTGGAACAGCAGCTCTTGACCAGCACTGCAGGTGCCAAGACCCAGTACTGGCTTTTGGACCGTGGGAGCAAAGCCTGACAAAGAAAATATAGCTAAACAGCTGGAAACAATTCCCCGGGGCCGCACAAAAGGGTCTCTGCCAAGTCACTTTCCCTCCTCCAGACCGGGTCCAGGAAGGATCTGGGCTGTCTCTCTTCAAGTTCATTTCCCTCTTGCCTTCTTCCAGCCCTGCTTAGCACCATCCACCACCATCCCTGGTAAAAATGGTGCCAAGGCTCTGTTTTAGACTCAAACCTTCACAAAAGCACACAATTGCACAGGCAACTGAAACATTGCACACCTATATTCCTTTTATCCTTTGAATCCTATCCATTCTACTTTTTTTTTTGTGGGATCATGGGGCTTGAGCTTGGCATGAGCCTTGTCCTTGAGCTCTTCAGCTCAAGGTTACCACCCTACCTTAAAGCCAAGCCCCATTTTCCATTTTCTACAGGTTAATTGGAGATAAGAGTCTCAGTTCCTTTGGTGCCTAGGCTGGCTTTAAACCTTGATCCTCAGATCTCAGCCTCCTGAGTAGCTAGGATTACAGATACGAGCCACCATGCTTGGTCACTTTTTTTTTTCTTTTTTAAAGTTTGGAATATACAGAATAAATTGTGAGCTTGTAAGGTAGCTCAAATGCTAGTCTTCTGAGAGAAAATTCTAGAAGCCTGAGATAATACAAATTAAGACCCCTCTGTTGATTTCTTGAGTTGTGAACAGCTGCATCCTGAAACCCCCAGTTCTGTTGGAAAATCCTCTGGATTCAAGCTTGCTTGTATCATCAGAGCAGAACAGCGTCTAGAAACAAGCACATACTTAAGGACCGAAAGTTTATTGCCCAGTGCTTAGTAAAGAACGGAGTTTTGACCAGGCAATATGTCCTTAGCTCAGGGTTGCTTTGTTTTGTTTTGCTTTGTTTCGTTATTTTGATGGAAATTTAATATGGTAAGCATGTACTATTCCATTGAACTACACCTCCATCTCCAGTTTCTATTTAAGAAAGTAAGGGGTTACTTAGGAGGCTAAAATCTGAGGATCGCGGTTTAGAATCAGTCCAGACATGAAAGCCTTCGAGACTCTTGTCTCCAATTATCCACCAGAAAACTGCAAGTGGCACTGTGGCTCAAGAGGCAGAGTGCTAGCCTTGAGCTGAAGTGCTCAGGGACAACACCCAGGCCCCACAACTGACAAAAAAAAAGGAAAGTAGGGTTGGAGGCTTGACTCAGTTGGTAGAACACCAGCAAACAAATGAAAGCGACAGGTACCAAGTTCAAGCTCTGATTTTGGACAAAAGGAATAAAGGAAATGAGAAGTCTACTTTCTAGATACAAGCATGTAGTGATGTATTCACATCCTTTTCTGTCTTTTGATTTCAGGAACAAAACTTCCCAAGCGGATTCTTCCTAGGAGGTGTTGGTTATCAACAGTGCATGTCCGGGTGCTCGCATGCAGAGGAATGCAGCTCTGGGGGAACATGATGAGCAGATGGAAGAAAGGCACACAGCCTATGTGCCTATGTAAGTAGAGAGCATGTGGCTTTCCACACAGCTTTGATCAGAACTATGGCTTTCCACAAGGTCTAGCTCTGTGGCCTCCTTGCTTAGAGGCATGTGAAAATAAGAGTTTGAGGCTGCAGAAGGGAAAATGGAAAATTATTAGTATCTTACTTACCCAAGAGTTGTTTATCTAGATACCTGGTGAATCAGGACTCAGCAGGGAAGAGAACAAACAAACAAACAGATATGGGAACAGTCAAAATGGAAGGGGCAAAGTCAACACACTGCAATTTAAGTGCTCATTACCCAGGAAAGAAAGTCCTAGTGAAACAGAGATGGCCTCAGAGGGCATCCTACCCCTGGGAACTGCCTGCCTCAAGTCTTTGTAATTATGTCACCTGAGAGTAAAATGGCTCAGTCAAGCGCTGGTGGCTCAGCCCTGTAATCCTAGTGCTCAGGAGGCTGAGCTCTGAAGATCTTTGCTTGGAGCCAACTCTGGGTAGACAAATCCAAGAGATTCTTATCTCCAAGTAACCAACCAAAAAGCTAGAACTGCAGGTCTGGCTCAAGTGGTAGAGCTCCAGCCTTGAGCAAAAAAGCTGAGTATAAGGCTTTGAGTTCAAACCCCAGTACTGGACACAGGGACAGACACGGACACACACACACACACACACACACACACACACACACACACACACACACACACACACACACAGAGTTCTATTGGTAAAAGTACGTACATTATTTTAGAAGCCTTGTGAAATATTCTGATATTATTAACTTTGCAGGAATAATGGAGACAAAATTTTGAAGCGTATTCACCAAACTAAATGTGCAAATAAAAAAAAATGCTGGGCACAGTGGCTCATGCCTGTAATCCTAGCTACTCAGGAGGCTGAGACCTGAGGATCAAGGTTCAAAGCCAGCCCAGGCACAAAAAGACCTGAGACTCTTATCTCCAATTAACCTCTAGAAAATGGGAAGTGGGGCTTGGCTCAAGGGTAGGGCAGTAGCGTTGAGCTGAAAAATCTCAGGGACAATGCCCAGGCCCAGGGGTAGGGCGGTAGCCTTGAGCTGAAGAGCTCAGGGACAGCGCCCAGACCAGACCAAGTTCAAGCCCCATGACCCACAAAAAAAGGGGGGGAAAAGTGACTTTTTCATGATGTTGAAGAAGTTAAAAATCTATGGTGGTACTTTTATTCCGTGTTACAAAAGAGGGGACTGAAGCTCAAAGAGAGTAAATTCTCCAAAGTAACATAGCTAAGAAGTGTTAGTACTAGGACTAAAACCCAGTCCTTGGAACAGCAAACTTAGGCTCCATCTACTGACTTTCCTGTGGAGTATGGAACATCTGCAGAACTCTGAGATATGGCCTGTCTGATTTAATTCCTCACTCAGGATTTTACTTATGACAAAGTACTTTTCCAGTTTATTAAGTGTAGAGTACACATACGATGCCAGGCCCTGTGGACACAAAAGTGGATAAGGCAGGTCCTGGTCCTGAGGGGCCACACAGGGGAACAGGCAATAACAAAGGACCCATCTCAGGAGCAGGATGTCAGATGGCACTGGGGGGGGTGGGGAATGCTGTGTAAATTACCCTCTAACTGCCGGAAGCTCCTACTCCAGGCTGATCCCCACTCAGCTACCCTTTCCCATATACCTCCTGTGCTCTCTCTCCAAAATGATAGTCACAGCTGACACTTACAAAGAACTTTAATGCGGACCAAGTGATTCTGCACATGGCATCTGGTTTGGTTCCCACAGTATCCCCATGGAAGCAGGCCAGGCAGGCCTCCACTTCCCGAGTGAAGAAAGCAGACTGAAGATGATGGTGAATGAAACCGACGGCTCTTCTAACTAGGGAGAAGCTAAACCCAGAACTGGGTTTCTAGACTTCTAGTTTATTGCTAGGTTCTTGTGAAATCACAAATTAACTGATTTTCCAGATTGATCGGTGTCAATACTGCCTCTCCTTTCCTTACCAGCCCCTTCTCTTGTCTTTCTTTCCTTTGTTGCATGGAGTTTAGGCTGGAGGGTTAGAGGGACCAAAATGGCACCCAGCCCAGCATGATGGCTCATCCTGGCTATACAGGAAGTGGTAATCAAGAGAACAGAAGTTCAAGGCAAGGCATGGTAGGGATGGGGGAGTGGAGGGAGGAGTTATAAAGACTTCCCCCATCTCAACCAAAACCTGGGCATGGTGACACACACATCATTCCAGCTACAAAAGAAGAGTAAATAGGTTGTGGTCCAGGGTGGATGGAAGGGCCAGTGAGATGTTATTCAAAACATTACTGGAGCAAAAAGGACTAAGGAGAGTGGTAAGGTCCCTGTCTGCTGCGGACTCCTTTTTAACCAGGAATTACCTGTGCTCTCGAAGAATCTGGATTAGTCACAGGTGGAGTGAAGGAATCCACACTCCAAGTTAGTCACTGAAGAAATGGAAAGAAACAAATCCTAATATACCAAAGTAGGAAGAAACATCTGAAAGCAAAAAATCACTGGAACATCATTTTCATATCAGAATTAACCTCAGTGAACATGAGAGGGAGAAATGAAGTTGCAGGAAGACAGGGCCATGCAAAGGTTTGAAGATGATCGATACTCTCCAGGAGGTGTGGGCTGCAGTACCAAGGCCCCTTGGGATGGCCCAGATGTCATTCTGTCCCCCAAGATAATGGAAGGGGGTCGGGGCTGGAGTCATGCCCACGGACTGCAGGAAGCCCTGGCTCTTTCCCAGATACCAAAAGGCTAGAACTCATTTTCTGAGTTTCCTTTGAGAATGCGGCCAGACCTAAAGTGCTTTCTGCTCTTGAACAAAGACACAGCCATTCCTAAACCCAGTCTGACTTGAAATACCAGATCTCCTAATGAGCCCCAGCCCCGAGTCCTTCCCCCTCTCAGCTCAGCTGCTCGGCTCATGCCAAGGTTAACCCCTTCCTTTCCCCTAGGTCTCCAGGACTCTACCTCCCACAGGGTGAAGGGGTTTTGTTTGTTTGGTGCTCATCCTGGGGCTTGAACACAGGGTATGGACTCGGTCTGTGGGCTTTTTCACTCAAGGATGGCACTCTACCACATAAGTCACAGTTCCATGTCTGACTTTTTGGTAGTTACTTGGAGGTAAGAGTCTCATGGACTTTCCTGTTGAGGCTGGCTTGGAACCTTAATCCTCAGATGTCTGCCTCCTAAGTAGCTAGAATTTATAGGTGTGAGCTACCAGTACCCGGCAATAATTTGACTTTTTAAAAATTATATAATCTGATGAAAACCCTCATATTCTAACTACTTTTTTAAGAGATAGGATGTGTAATTTTCCTGTATTTATGCATAATCATTCCCAGGAGGAATTCCCCAAGGAAATTGTAGGAAGTAATATTATTACAGAAAGATTTATGACTTTTCTTCATCCATATGTCTTTTTTTGAATTACAAAGGAAATTGAAATAATAGTTGGATTATACATCAGCCCTTCACAATGAATCTGAGTTGGCTCACAATATCTGTCAGACATCTCTCAAATTACCTTAGGTCCACATACAGCTACTGAAACTGAAACGACATATTCCCACTCGATAAACAAAAGCAGTAAGTTCTAGACTGATTTCCTTGGAGGCCAGTTGTTAACATTTTGTTTATTTAGTTTTATTGTTAGAGTTTAAGGGTTTGTGATTTTTCCCAGATTATGGTAATAGATGCATGCAAATCAAACTTAGGAAGACCTAAAAAG
Source organism: Megascapheus bottae (assembly GCF_031878675.1). NCBI lineage: Eukaryota > Metazoa > Chordata > Mammalia > Rodentia > Geomyidae > Megascapheus > Megascapheus bottae. The sequence goes on from NC_143514.1 coordinate 79,876,671, forward strand.
TTTTGGCTATTCAACTCTTGTGATCAGAAAAAAAATACTGAAACACAACACTTTTATTAAAAGACTAATAGCAATTTAGAAAAATGTATATGAGAGGAAAGTATGCCCCTCCTTTTGTCTACAAAGTTAGAAAATAGGAAGAGAAAATAAGATACTCAATTATAGCAAAAGATGGAGAAAATGAATACAAGCACAACTGGTAAGAATACAAATTAGTGCAATTATTTGAAAGGTAATCTCTCAATTAAATCTAAAGATTTAATCTTTTTTTTTTTTTTTTTTTGGTCAGTCCTGGGGCTTGCATTCAGGGTCTAGGTGCTGTCCCTGAGCTTCTTTGGCTCAAGGTATACCACTTGAACCACAGTGCCACTTTTCTTTTCTTTTTCTTTTTTTTGTTGCCAGTCATGGAGCTTGAACTCCAGGCCTGGGCACTGTCCCTGAGCTCTTCAGCTTGAGGCTACCACCCTACCCCTGAGCTACAGCCCCATTTCCCATTTCTAGTAGTTAACTGGAGATGAGTCTCAAGGACTTTAGGACTTTAGTGCCTGGGCTGGCTTTGAACCGCGATCCTCAGATCTTAGCCTCCTGAGTAGCTAGGACTATAGGTGTAAACCACCACGCCCAGCTCACAGTACCACTTTTCTGAGTAGTTTATGGGAATAAGAGTCTCAAAGACCTTTCCTGCCTGGGCTGGCTCGAACTGCAATCATCAGATCTTAGCCTCCTAATATGCTAGTAAATTACAGGCTGAGGTATCTGTGCCCAGCTTAAGTCATTTTCTTTGACCAAATAATTCTGCCATAATTCTACTCTACAGAACTCATTACAGATGTATAGGAAGTTTTGGGTAAATAGTTGTTCATTCCAGAGTCATTTATAATGTTCAAAATTATTCTCAGTCATGCATGGGAGGAAAATAAAATGTCATACCATCAAGGAACGAGGCCCCAGTTCTCACTGTACAATGTCATCATTGAAAGAGGACAGATTTTACAAATATAGAAAATGAAACTGCATGTAACCTAGATTCATGGTTGAAGATGCATGGGGATTTTGGTTACAGAGAACGAGGGCCCGTAGGAAAGAATCATCCAGGAAGTGAATCAAGGAGCCCAGCATGACACACTTTGGGGTGGGGGGCGGGCTAATGATGAACACTCTAGGCCTGGAGGCCAATGTGATTGGAATTCAGTCCCAGACCTAAGTGTCTTGTCCCTGAGGCCAGCAGCCAAGTGGGAAGGATAGCCAGCCAGAACTCAAGCTCTATGTTAGGTCTTGTCTTTTCTTTTTACATAAAGTTTATACTATTAGGCTTTTGTTTGGTTTTATGTGTAGCTTGCATACTGAAAGTAATTCAATTATTTATTTTTAATTCATCTAAAGGGAACAGCCTATATTTGAGAGGATAATTTAACAACCAGTGTCCAGTGGACAGTAGACATACCTTTGCCTTGGGAAGCTGCAATTCAATTCTAACTGTAGAGATTTGTTAAATAAATTTTCTAAAGCTGATGAAATTCAGAATTAACATATATGTCCTTAAATAATAAAAAGCCTTTAAAAACTATTAAAACAGCTGAAAAAGTTATTTTGAAAGTGACATGAAATTCTGTGCTATGAAACATAGTAGAAGACACACTGGAGGGCTATGTTAAAAAACCAAAAACAACTCACTGTTCTCAAAGACAGGACACTGATGTTCTTCAAAGCTCTACACAGGAACAGGCAGAATTACAGCCCAGGAAGACCCAAGAAAAGAAGGCTTTGTCTGTCTTCTTCCCAAGAGACTCTATGGTAAACATGCAATTGTCATTTGTGGGATAGTCTAGCCAAAGCCAGGCTCTTTCCAGATCCTCTGAGTTAAAGAACAGCCAGGGTAAAGGGAAAGAAACCTTTAGGGGGGAAGAAAGACATTGAAACAGGCTGGGCCCAGCGGCTCTCACCTGGATTCTCAGCACTCAGGTGACAAAGGCAAGGAGATCGCAAGTTCAAGGCCAGCCTGGGATACGAAGAAGGTTTGAGGCTGGTTTTGTCTTCTAATCTAAACAATGTTGGAAACAAGGCAGGCTTTGAAATCAGACAGGCCACCCCCATTTAGTAGCTGTGTGACGCTGGGTCAGTTGCTTAACCTTGCTCATTTTCTTCATCCATCAAGATTAAATAGAATAATAAGTAAACACACAATGTCTGCTGCACAAGAATCTCTCACAGGCTTACATGATTTTGCCGGAAATACCAGCTTCCTTTCTGGTTCTAAAAATTGTAAATGATTTCAGATTTTTCTCTGTCGGGACTAGATGAGGTAAAGCTGCCATTCTTGTTTCTCCCACCCCTACCTTGTTTCTCTGAATTATGGCAGAAGACAGGAACATAGAGCCTTGAGTGCCTCCTCCCAGGTCCCGGAATACACAGGGGAGGTAAGGCCGTCTGTGAGCTGACTAGGAAAAGGCTAGCGAGCACATGGCCAGACACTAGATGATAAGACATTGAAACACCACCATGACACACAAGTGGGACAAATTGAAGTTTTGATGCCAGTCCTGGGGTTTGAACTCAGGGCCTTCACTTTTTGTCACTCTATCACTTGAGACACAGCTCCACTTCTGGCTTTTTGCTGATTAGAAAAAAACGGACTTTCCTGTTGGAGCTGGCTTCCAACAGAGATCCTCAGATGTCAGACTTCTGAGTAACTGGAATCACAGGTGTAAGCCAGGGGCATCTGCTCAATGGTGTTGGTTTTATCTTCATTTCCAATGTTTCAGGACCCAAGGGAAGTTCTAGGGCTCCTGACTGGGACTTAACTCGAGGTTCCTGGGACTTACTATGTAAGTTTATAGCAAGCAGAGGGCTTGAACCTGTCAACAAAGCCACTCATTGGTCATACAGCTAGGTGGTGAGAAAAGCTAGATTGCCAGACCGTCTGTAAGTACTTCCTACCTTGTTATTGACAGTCACAGATAAGGTGGAAACTACTCCAGAATCAGTAAGGCCAGGGCTCTAGTCCATGCTAGAGAAAGTGCTTAGCATGCCCAAGGCCCTGGGTTGCTTGCCTAGTCCACACACACACACACACACACACACACACACACACACACACACAACTTGCAGTCCATGGACTACTCTCCAAGTAGGTCTGAGCTAGACTTATAGAATAGTCAGTAACTTAGTTGTTAGAGAAGGAGAAAGGAAATGAAATTGTAGAGGCGGGAGTCAGTCCTGCGTGCATTTGAAGTTATTATTTTATTTATTAATAGTAGTAGCCAGTTCTGGGGCTTGAACTTGGGGCCTGGGCACTATCCTTGGGCTTTCTCAAGGCTACCACTTTAACACTTAAGTCACAGCACTACTTCAAGCTTTTTCTGTGTTTGTAGTACCAAGGAATCAAATCCGGGGCTTTGAATATGCTAGGTGAGCACTCTACCACTAGGCCATGCTCCTGGCCCTTATTTTTATTATTTTAGCACATCTTGACATAATTTATAGCAACGGAGGCAGAGTATCAAAATAAATAGCAAGCCAGGCCTGGTGGTGCATGCCTATAATCCCAGCACTAGGGAAGGAAAGAAGGAGAATCTTGAATTCAAGGTCAGTGTGTTTGAGGTTAGCCTGAGCTAACCTATAAGACTCTGTCCCCAAAACAAAGTGAAATAACATAACAGGAGTCAGACACTAGTGGCTCACACCTGTAAGCCTAGCCACTCTAGCAGAGGCTGAGATCTAAGGTTCACAGTTCAAAGCCAACTTGGGCAGGAAAGTCTATGAGACCCACCACCAATTAATCACCAAAAAGCTGGAAGTGTAGCTGTGACTCAAATGGAAGAGTGCTAGCCTTAAGCAAAAAAGCTCAGGGACAGTGCCCAGGCCCTGAGTCCAAACCCTAGGACTGGAACAAACGAACCAACCAACAATTCAACTTGAAAGGTACAAGAACTTCGGCATTTCATAATGTGAAGGGGGACTGATTGAGTAGAGATCTCAAAACAATTTAAAACTGAGCTGTGTATGGCCAGGTCTTGGTCCTGTGGTGCCAGGCCAGTGAGGTTTGTGCTTCTCCTAAGGAATCCTTGTAGGCACAAAGGCAGAGAGATGCTAAGGCTGCAGTCAGGCTCGGCCCTGTAGGGGCTTCTCTGTAGGGGCTCCCAGCTGGCACCCCAGCCACTATTAGCCACTCAGGTTTGGGCCTGCCTTTACACGTGGTGGGTACTGTTACAAGCACAGCTTTACAGGCCTGATTATACTAAAGTTCTCTACAGCTTTGGGGGACCATTGTGTGAGTGTGTGTGTGTGTGAGTGTGTGTGTGTGTGTGTGTGTGTGTTAGCATTCTAGCACTTGTGCCACAGCTCTACTCCTGACTTTGGGTGGGTTCATTAGAAATCAGGAGTTTCACAGACTTTCCTTTCCAGCTGGCTTCAAGTCATTAGCCTCAGATCTCAGCCTCCTCAGTGGCTGGGATGCCAGCGGGGAGCCACAGATGTCTGTCTTTTGAGGAACATCTTTAGCAGATGACTTCAGTCTAAGTCACTACCTGATCATATCTCAGACAGGAAACAACCGGAAGGGATGAGGCTGTAGAGTGGCTTCTCATATCACAGCCCCTCCTGCCACATCCATCAGCTCATCAGTTATATGACATCAGAAATCTTGAAAGCTGGGCACATTGGTGACCCAAATAAAATCTAGGTTCTAATAACCACAACACAGGGAAAGATGGTTACTACATAGACAACTCCCAGTGAACCTTGACCCTCCAGCCTACTTCTAATTCTGCTGTAGTATAATTCCTGTAGTATAATATAGAAAAAAGTCTCGGAGACATTTTTCTCTATCACTCAATGAAAATTAAAATAGAATCATTTTTTCCAGTCCTGGGCCTTGAACTCAGGGTCTCAGCACTGTCCTTGGACTTTCTCAAGGCTAGCGCTCTGCCACTTGAGCCACAGCACCACTTCTGGTTTTTTTCTATGTATGTGGTACTGAGGAATCAAGCCCGGGTCTTCGTGCATGCTAGGCAAGCACTCTACCACTAGGCCAGACTCCCGGCCCCAAATAGAATCATTTTTATGTGAACACATTTGGATGCTGAGGCACAAACCCAGGCTGCCATATGTAAGACCGGCACTCACTCTACTGCTGCTGCCTGAGCTCCATTTCTTAGGTAAGTAGGATGCCTGGCTGCAAGCTGTGGCTCAATGGCCTAGCAAGTGCAAGCCTCTGAGTTCAAATCCCACTACCCTCACCCCACACCAAGTCTCACTATAGAACATGAGCTTAAGGAAAGCAGGGACCATGTTCATGCTGCTGGGCTCCCCTCAGGCTCCCCAAGCCAAGCCCAATACACAGGTGTATAGCAAACCCACCATAGATGCATGCAAAATTGCTGAACACACTGTTAGATGAAAGCTTACTGATACACATTTGTACAGACAATTGATGCCACTTTTTCCTGTTTAAACACACTAGAAGTATACAGATGCCCCATTACAGGAATGCTATGAAGAATATATGAAGAGAACTTCAAGAAGCACTGGGAAAATATGCTGGGTAAGAACTTGATCCATGTGGCAACAGAAATAACAGAGCCCAGGGGAGATATTTAAAGGTCATGGGAATCAAGAAATGTCAAACAGGGGATTCCCAGGAATGCCAATTCTATTTTTTTCCCATAAAGATGGGAAGTAGGGACATATTTGCTTATGGATACTCTTTCTTTTCCTTCTCTTTCTCTCCTCCAATGAAAATGTTGTCATTCTTTATGTTGTTCTTTTTGTTTGGTGGCAGTCCTGGGGCTTGAATTCAGGGCCTAGGTACTGTCCTGAGCTGTTTTTTGTTTTTTGTTTTTGCCAGTCCTGGGCTTGAGCTCAGGGCCTGAGCACTGTCCTTGGACTTTCTCAAGGCTGGAGCTCTACCACTTGAGCCTCAGCACCACTTCCAGCTTTTTTCTATGTATGTGGTACTGAGGAATTGAACCCGGGTCTTTGTGCATGCTAGGCAAGCACTCTACCACTAGGTCAAACTCCCAGCCCCTGTCCTGAGCTCTTTTGCTCATGACTAGCAGTCTACTACTTGAGTCACAACTTCACTTCTGTTTTTGTTTTTTGGGGTTTTTTTTGTCAGTTGTGGGGCTTGAACTCAGGGCCTGAGCACTGTCCATGGACTTTTCACAAGGCTAGAGCTCTACCACTTGAGCCACAGCACCACTCCTAGCTTTTTTCTATGTATGTGGTACCAAGGAATTGAAGCCAGGTCTTCGTGCATGCTAGGTAAGCACTCTACCACTAGGCCAAACTCCCGGCCCCAACTTCTGTTTTTTTGTTTTTTTCCTGGTTCATTGGAAATAAGAGTCTCATAGACTTTCTTGTTTGGGCTGGCTTCAAACTGTGATCCTCAGATCTCATTCTCCCAAGTAGGGAGAGATTATAGGCCTGAGCTACTGCACTCATCACAGGATGTGTATTCTTACGAACTGAATTGCACTCACTAACAGCAGGTTATCTCTATTTATGTTCACTCACTTTCCAAGCTCTTGTTAGAGCATGATGCCTTGAGTTCTGAGAGTACAAGTAATCAGACAGCCACGGTGGTGACCTGAAGAAGGTTAGAGGCCGGGTGGAGCATCAGAGCAAGTCAGTAAAGACATAAACAAATTTACTACTGTGATGAGCACTGTGAGGTGCTACGATTAAGAATAACAAAGAGGAGATGGTATTTAAAACAACTATGAAGGGGTAGAGAGATATCTGGGCACCAGTAATCCTAGCTACTCAGGAGGCTGAGATCAGAGGATCCAGATTTGAAGCCAACCCAGGCAGAAAAGTCCATGAGACTCTTACCTCCACTTAAACACCAAAAAGCCAGAAGTAGAGCTGTGGCTCAAGTGGTATAGTGCTAGCCTCGCAGGAAAAAAAAAAAAAGCTGGGCTTGGAGTTTGAGTTTGGCCCAGTAGTAGAGTGCTTGCCTAACATGCACAAAGACCCAGGTTTGATTCCTCGGTACCACATACATAGAAAAAAGCTGGAAGTGGTGCTGAGGTTCAAATGGTAGAGCTCTAGCCTTGAGAAAGTCCAAGGACAGTGCTCAGGCTCTGAGCTCAACCCCAGGACTAGGAAAAAAAAAAAAGCTAAGAGACGCAGGCCCTGAGTTCAAATCCTAGGACTAGCACAAACAACAATCACCACAATAATAATGTAGAGAGAGCAGAAAGAGAAAAGGCAGCAATGACACATGTTTCCCAATATCCCAGGATGGTGACAGGACTGGTAGGCAGAACCTCCCAGGTGAGGAGACCTGCAAGCAGTCCACCACAGTGATTTCAACTCCATTTACCCTCAGAGCTAAGTACTCTCTGCCCCAGCTCCTCTGCATACACTTCACCCACTCTTCCCTATAGCTTCTCGCTGTCCATCCTGTTTCCCATCTCTGCTCATTATTTCTTTGTTCATGATTATTTCACTTGCCTCAGTACTTTAGGCCTCCTCTCAGCCTTCACTCCATTGGGCTTCTCTCCTGGGTCATTTAGATACCTGTCATCTTGTGTATAAACACATGTATGATGTATCTGTGGGATGGCAGTGCCAGGAAGTAAGAATGGAAACTTTGTTGGCTCATGGTGAATCTCTAGCACCCTGAAAAGTACCTGGAACAAAATAGGTTTTAAATATATGTGGAATAAATAAATGAGCTCCAGGAAAAAGAACAAGCCAGAAAGAACCTGGAGATACTGACTGTAAACTTACCAGTATCTTCTTGAGATTCATAAGCCATCAAGAATGTTACTTTAGCCAGGCACAGTGGCTCATGCCTATAATCCTAGCTACTCAGGAGGCTGAGATCTGAGGATCAAGGTTCAAAGCCAGCCCTCGTACAAAAGTACCTGAGACTCTTATCTCCAATTAACCTCTAGAAAATAAGAAGTGAGGCTTGGCTCAAAGGTAAGGGAGTAAGTAGCCTTGAGCTGAAGAGCTCAGATACAGTGCCCAGGCCCAAGGATAGGGCAGTTGTCTTGAGCTGAAGAGCTCAAGGACAGTGCCTAAGCCAAATTCAAGTCCCATGACTCCCCCCCAAATAAAATATTACTTTCAAAAGAAAACGTGCACTTCAAAAGTTCTGACTTTCCATTTTTTGGAAATATCCTTTTTTTTCCCTTCTAAGCATCAAGGAAATGGAAATGGGCACCTAGATCTGCATTCTCCCCTGATAGCTATCTATGCCCTTCTGCAGTAAGGATCCTGGTCCCCAGCCACGTTGATTTACTCAAGAGAATTAGGGAGCATGCCAGAAGCTAGTTAATTAGTTTTGAGGAATGGTATGAAGAGACACAGGAGATGTAGAGAATGGAATTCCGGAAGAACTTTGGGGTAATAAAAGAAAGAAATCCACAGGCTGAGAGATGGGACTGTGGGACTGGGATGGCTGAAGAAGGATGAGACAGAACAAGACATGGCGACTATCGAGCATGCAAAACCGCTGGATCCTCCTTCCAGAACTGTACGAGGTGGAGTCGAAGCTCAACAAAAGAAAGGAAGTGAATGTTTATTGGGTAATTCAGGTTAGATGATAGTCCATGTGCTGTACATATACTTTTTAAAGTAATTCACCCCCATTAGGTGAATACTATTGACACTTTCAAGGTAGTATTGGAGTCTTATACTCAGGGCTTGCATCAAGCACTCTATCACTTGACCCACAGATAAGGCTTTTAAAACTTAGAAGGGTTCAGTAGCACAACACAACAATATTCTTTAGTTATCATCAATTTAAAAATAATACAAAGCAAAGGTGACATTTTCACATGGGGGGATATAAGTCTTGCTAAAGTTGTAAACACATTTTAAAAGCTAGACTCCAACAGAAAAGGAAAAAATGCAGAATGGGCTACGTACTGGTGGTTCATACCCCTAATCCTAGGTACTCAGGAGGCTGACGTCTGAATATGGCAGTTCAAAGCTGGCCCAGGCAGGAAAGTCCATGAGACTCTTATCTCCAGTTAACTACCAGAAAACTGGAAGTGGAGTTGTGGCTCCAAGTGGTAGAGGGCTAGCCTTGAACAAAAAGAGCACAGAGACAGCACCCAGGTCTGAGTCCAAGCCCAAGGACTGAAAAAAAAAGGCAGAACAGATTTAGCGAGCAAAGGGTTAGCTATAGTGCACACACAGAAACTCCAGTTTCCTGCCAAATTAAACAGATTACAAGACAAGAGATACCAAAAGGCAGAGGATTAAACCACAGCAAATCTATGAAGAACAAATGTACCAGGGTCATTAGGGAAAATCCACATGTATTTTCTAAATAAAATAGAATCGTATTGTTATTTTTGGCACTAAAATATCTATATATTTCTTAAGTTTTTCAACAGAAACTTTAGAAGAAAAAGGTTAAACATGTATACATGAAAAATAAAACTGACTTCAACCTCAGAGCTAAGCCTCCAGGCTAACAAGCCTCTTCCAAGGCCTCTGGAAAATATATTTAGAACTAGCAACATTTATAATCAATAATGGTTAGTGACAACTGTGAGCCCAACCAGGTAAAATGGGTTAAAAAATATCCCATTGCAATGAGATGAGCAATATAAGTCAACCAGGAGCAAACAATTAGTAAAGGGAATGGAAAAATCATAAGACAGGCATGGAATTTCAGAAAGGAATGTTAGTCTACTCAAAAACAAGGAAGAAAAAAAAGAAGGCAAAGGTGTTTGGGGACTTTTGTTGTTATTGTTTTATTTTGTATCCGTCCTGGGCCTCGAACTCAAGGCCTATAGGTGTGACCCTCAGCATTTTCCCTCAAGGCTGGCGTTCTACCATTTGAGTCACAGCTCCATTCTGGCTTTCTGCTAGTTAATTAGAGTGAAGAATCTTAGGCAGATGTGGTGGCTCACGCCTGTAATCCTACTCATGAGGCTGAGATCTGAGGATTGTGGTTGAAAGCCAGCCTGGGCACTTCTCCCCAATTAATCACCAGGAAAAAAATACAAATAAAACGTGAAATGGGACTGTGCTCGAGGGGTAGGGCTGAAGAGCTCAGGGCAGTGCCCAGGCCCAGAATTCAAGCCCCATGACCCCCTTCCCAAAAAAACCTCATAGACTCTCTTGCCCAGGTTAGCTTTGAACCTTGATCCTTGATAGCTAGGATTACAGGTATGAGCCACTATTGCCCAGCTAAGGATGGCAACTTTGAAGTGAGCCTGGGCTACACAGACCCTGTCTCAGACAAATGAGTACAATAAACAATTTAAAAATTCCACAAGAAGGTATTTTTTATAAAGCAGCTTAAGAAGCCATTGTTAACTGGGTACCATTGGCTCACACCTGTAACCTTAGCTACCCAGAAGGTGGAGACCTGGAGAGTCACAGTACAAAGGCAGATTGGGGGAATAAAAAAGTCTGTGAGACTCTATAAAAAATCTGGGCTGGAGGCATGGCTGAAAATGGTAGATCACCAGCCATGAGCAAGAAGGCCCTGAGTTCAAAGTCTGGTATCAGGGGCCAGGAGTTTGGCCTAGTGGTTAAAGTGCTTGCCTAGCATGCATGAAGACCCGGGTTCGATTCCTTGGTACCACATACATAGAAAAAAAAAGCCAGAAGTGGTGCTGAGGCTCAAGTGGTAGAGCTCTAGCCTTGAGAAAGTCCAAGGACATTGCTCAGGCCCTGAGCTCAAGCCCAGGACTGGAAAAAAAAAAAAAAAAAGACAAAGTCTGGTATCAGAAAGGAAGGAAGGAAGGAAGGAAAGGAGGGAGGGAGGGAGAGAAGGGAAAGAGGGATGGAGGGAAGGAGGGAGGGAAGGAATTTTTTTAAAAATTGGGTATTGTTGATGAGTTTGGAGACTGATTGGAATTGATAGAACGTCTCTACAACTAGACAGTGGTGGTATTCACACAACTTCTTAAAGTCTACCTTTAAAACACAGATTTTGGTGTGTGTGTGTATATATATATATATATATATATACATATATTACCATAAAGCTACTTAAAACTTAACACACACACACACACACACACACACACACACACACACACACGAATGCCAAGTGAAGAGAGAGCTCTAACAAGATGGGCGGTCATATCATGAGCCATGTAGAGGCCCTGGGCAGCCCAGTTGTGGAGAGACCAGGGCCCTGGGGATGGTGTTTTGCAGGGCAATGACATGCTCTTGAAGGGGCTCTCTGACTTCACTGGACAGCTACAAGCTAGGAGATCACCTGGAGGAGGAAGGAGGCTGTGGGAAGCCGTGGGGCTGGGAGAATGCTCTAAAAGAAGGCTGCGCCACTCCCAGGCGGGTGAGCTTTGGAGTGTGAGCAGAGAGGCAAAGGCGACCACTCAGTGGTGGATGTGGTGAGAATGGTGCCTCTGTGTGCCGACATGGGAAAGGCAGAGGAAGAAGGAGGAGGTTTCCAGGATGGGGAATTAAATCTCTGCCTCCACACGTTTGTTTGAAATGTTGTTATGGGTTGAACTGCATTCCACAAAAAGAGGGGTTGGAGCCCTAATCCCTGTGTCTCAGAAGGGGACCTTATTTGGAAACAGGGCCTTTGCGGCTGTAATTAGTTAAGATGAGGTCATACTACAGCATGGGGCCCCTTAATCCCATGTGACTGGTGGCCTCAGAAAATGACCGTGTGATGGAGGAGGTGGAGGCTGGAGTAAGGCGGCTGCAGGTCAAGGGTGGACAGCCACAGCCAGGCACAAGGATGTGGCACAGAAGGGTGCTACCCAGGGTGCCAGAGGCATGGCACAACCCTGCTGTTACCTTGAGCTTGGACTTCTGTCTCCACAGCTGTCGAAGGACAAATGGCTATTGTCTCAAGCTGTCTAGTTTGGTACACATTGTTTCAGACGCCCTGGGAATGAGTGCAGACACCTACCAGACATCCCAGGTCTGGAAGTGTTTGGGGCCAAACATGCAGTTGGAGCTAGAATGCTCTGGGCAAATAGATTGGACTTCACTCTGCCGTAAAATCCAACCAGCTGCTGCCTGGAGGAATTGCATAAACAGGGTAGATGCCAACCTTTAAGTAAGGAGATGGTCAACATTCCTAGATGCCTACGTCAGGGCAAGAGGAGCAAAGCCCATAGCCCGGGTATCAGTTTAAATCAGCAAAGAGCATTAGCAGAGAAAAATCACTACACTGAATCACATCAAACAATGGAAATGTAACACTAGATTCATGATCCAGTCTATAGAATCAAACCTCCTTAAAAGATGAAAACGCAGTGCTGGGAGTTTGGCCTAGTGGTTAAAGTGCTTGCCTAGCATGCACAAAGATCTGGGTTCGATTCCTCGGTACCACATACATAGAAAAAGCCGGAAGTGGTGCTGAGGCTCAAGTGGTAGAGCTCTAGCCTTGAGAAAAAGCCCAAGGACACCAAGGACAGTGCTCAAGCCCAGCACTGGCAAAAAAAAAAAAAGATGAAAACGCAGCACAGACAGACAAACAGGTGGTCCCCTAAGATTGCAATGCCCTAAAACATCCCTGTTGCTCGGTGACGTCATCTACATCTTGACGTTGCACAGCTTGCATTCCTCGTGTGGTCAAACAAGCTTATTGTGCTGTCACTCACATAAAAGTGCAGGACAGGTGCAGGTGCCAGGAGTTTGGCCTAGTGGTAGAGTGCTTGCCTAGCATGCATAAAGACCCAGGTTCAATTACTCCATACCATATACGTAGAAAAAGCCAGAAGTGAGGGGCCAGGAGTTTGGCCTAATGGTAGAGTGCTTGCCTAACATGCACAAAGACCTGAGTTTGATTCCTCAGTATCACATACATAGAAAAAAGCCAGAAGTGGTACTGAGGCTCAAGTGGTAGAGCTCTAGCCTTGAGAAAGCCCAAGGACAGTGCTCAGGCCCTGAGCTCAAGCCTAGGACTGGCAAAAAAAAAGTACAGGACATGCTATTGGGGGACAGGACATCATACTGATAATAAGTAACTATGTTGCTGTTTGTGTATTTTCTATTGGACATACTTGCATCATCACGCCTATTTAAACAGTGGGCTGTATGCTTCAAGGGGTAACATTGATCAAGGCACGCTACATTCATAAACTGCTTTGTTGAATGGCAACTCCTCTGTATAAGTACTTAAAGATAATAAACATTTTTTTAAGTGGACTGTAAAACGGTGTGTTACATAGCAGTAGCCAGGCCCATGGCTCTCCCAGGACTCCTGACTGCATCAGCAGAACATGTGTGGTGATTTGCCACACTACCTAGATTTCTGAGTTAACTATGACACCCAAGCAAAGACAAAACTGCCTAACATGCATAGCTCTGACCATGAAGTGACTACGGGTGGACGCCCTACAGGTTTCCCTGAGGTAACTTCAATAGTCACCAAAATGATAGAAACAGCACAGTGTTTCTTTGTCAAAGAAAGTAACCCAGAGTGAATCAATACCTATGACAGAACTAGCTGGTATTAATGGAGGAAAATAAATGGTAGGGCAAGACTTCCCTTCTAAGAATTCATGTCTCTCTGGTACACAGCTATCAAATTTCTAAAATAGAATGTCAGCAAATTCTTAGATCAAAACCATAAAAACAAAATATGGAGAGGTACTGGTGGCTCACACCTGTAATCCTAGCTGCTCAAGAGGCTCAGATCTGATGATAGAAGTTCAAAGCCAGCCTGGAAGGGAAACTCCATGCAATTCTATGACCTATGAACCACCAAAGAGCTGGAGTAGAGCTGTGGCCCAAGTGGCCAAGAACTAGCAATGAACAAAAAAGTTCAGAGACAGAATTCATGCCTTGAGTTCAAGTCCCACAGCACCAAAAAAATAAAATAAAAAAGGCATGAACCAAGCTGAGCACCAGTGGCTCACATCTGTAATCTTAGCTACTCAAACAGACTGAGATCTGAGGATCGCAGTTCTAAGCCAGCCCGGGCAGAAAAGTCCTCATGTACATCTAGGATGGTATGAAATTCAAATTCAGTCAGGTCAATTTTACAGTAATAAAGATAAATATAAAATGTTTTAAATTAAAAAGGGGGGACTGGTGGGAGCTGAAATAATTGAATTCCTCTTAGCAAGACCAAGGCATTGAGCTGAAACTTCAATACCAGCATAAAACAATAATTACGCCGGGAGTTTGACTGCTTGCCTAGCATGAACAAAGATCTGGGTTGGATTCCTCTGTACCACATACATAGAGAAGCTGGAAGTCGTGCTGTGGCTGACGTTGCAGAGCACTAGCCTTGAGGAAAAAGCCCAGGACAGTGCTTAGGCCCTGAGTTCAAGCCCCAGGATAGGCAAAATAATAATAATGGTAATAATAAATAAACCAGGCATCAGTGACTCACACCTGTAATCCTAGCTCCTCAGGGGGCTGAGATCTGAGGATTGCAGTTCAAAGCTAGCCAAGGCAGGGAAGTTTGTGAGACTCTTATCTCCAATTAACCACTAAAAAGCCAGAAGTGAAGTTGTGTGTTCAAGCAGTAGAACACTAGCTAGTCTTGAGGGAAAGAGCTCAGGGACAGGGTCCTATGTTCAAGTCCTGGTCCTGACACAAAAACAAATAGGGGCTGGGAGTTTGGCCTCGTGGTAGAGTGCTTGCCTAGCACAAAGACCCAGGTTCAATTCCTTGGTACTGCATGCATAGAAAAAGCCAGAAATGGTGCTGTGGCTCAAGTGGCAGAGTGTTAGCCTTGAGGAACAAGTCCAAGGACAGTGCTCAGGCCCTGAGTTCAAGCACCAGGACTGGCAAAAAAAAAAAAGAATGCCAAAAAACAGTATCTCAATTTATGTAACAGTACCTTAAATGAACAATTCTGTCCATTTGTTTCCCGGGTGTGAGAAAAGCCAGGCGGGGAAGTCCACCCTCCCACAGATGGCCACAGATGACTTGATGCATTGGTCAGGCTCAGAGTGCATCCTTCCCGAAGCTCAGGGCCCAGCCTGCTGGCACAGGGCCCCACTTTTCAGTAAGCTTTCCTTACAGGAATTTTGCTTAGTTTTATTTTTCAAATAAGTCCCTTAAGATACCCATGTTTAAAAGAAAGCTCTTTGTATCTAAAATTCAAGTCTGAATATTTATTCCAGCAGCTTCAACACATTAAAACCTGTGGAGAATCCATTTTTAACAAATGTTGCTCTTTGGATTCCAGTGAGCTCCAGTGGGTGTCTGGCGGTGTCAGGGATTTCCTGCCTCCTCTGTTTGATGAAATGTCAAGTTTTAACATTGTTAAGTCACCGCGACTCACAGCTTGCCAAACCTCATCTAAGGCATTTATGTGGGCTTTCCCGAATACCCCTCCACAACTTAAATCCTACATGTCAGCTACCAGGGAAATGAAATAGGGAATACAGGAAATATAAAGTGACTAACAGTGATTGCACAACTTTTTCTCATGGGCATTTTCCATGGCTGGGCGACAAACTCAAGGGTACAGCGAAACACAGTAAAATGTTCACAGACATCCTGGGGTTCAGGGTCTACACAACAGATGGAGACATTTCTGATTTGGTTCCTGGAAGGTATGAATGTTGGAGTGGTAAATTTCTGTGCCTGAGGCTTGTTCAATTATATTTATATCTGAGTCGTCATGACTAAACACCATCAGAGCTGTGTGTTAGCAAAGGTCGAAGTTTAAAAGTTTTATAGGTATATGATCTCCTTTCTCTCATAAAAATAATGAATTCCTAATCAGTTGCAATCACATGCCATCAAGACAAGCACATTTACATCTCCTTATTCAAGTGTAACACTCCACAGTCGCTTGAACTTGTAGGAAACCTTTATGAAAAAGCAAAGGACATAAAAAAGTGATACATGCATATGTTGCTTAAGAATCATGTTTATTGGCTTTCTGACACTGTGACAAAACGCCTGAGCTAATTAGCTTAAAAGAAGGAAAGGCTTCATTTGGTTCACAGATTTTGAAGTATCAATCTAAAGTCAAGGTGCCAACCGCTGATTCAGGGCTGTGAGAGAGTCATATATCGAGGTGACAAGGTGCTGTACGTGGTGACAAAGTACCATACATCATGGCAGCAGCGTGTGGAGGAGGGCTGCTCAGATCACAACTGTGAGGAAGGGAAACAAGAGGACAGGAGCTGAGAGCCAATGATGCCCCAATTATGTGAATCTTCCCACTAGGTCCTCCCTCTCAAAACTATCATGGGCTCACGACAACACGGACATTTCAGATCCAAACTATATCAGGCAGAATGGGAAAACATAAAGCTAGAGCATGGACGTACACATCTGAAATCCCAGCTACTCGGGAATCAGAGAAAGGCGGATCAAGCCATCCTGGCCAAAAGTTAAATGAGACCCTCCCTTTCTCAAAAACAAGCCGATGGGTTGGGAATGTGACCTAGTGGTAGAATGCTTACCTAGTATTCATGAAGCCCTGGGTTCCATTCCTCAATACCACATAAACAGAAAAAAACAGAATTAGCGCTGTGGCTCAAGTGGCAGTATGCTAGTCTTGAACAAAAGAAGCTCAGTGACAGTGCCCCAGGCCCTGATTTCAAGCCCCAGGACTGGAGAAAAAAAAAGCCAAAGGGCTGAGATATGATCAAGTAGTAGAGTACCTGACTAGCAAGCATGGAGAGATGAGTTCAAACCTAAGTACAAAAATAAAGGAAACACAAGGTGTGTGGTAATGAATGACTATAATCAATCCCACAAGTGGGAGGCTGAGGTAGGAGGATCACAACTAATGTCAGAGACAGAGAGAGAGAGAGAAAGAGAGACCGAGAGAGAGAGAGAGAGAGAGAGAGAGAGAGAGAGAGAGAGACAGAGAGAGAGAGAGAGAGAGAGACAGAGAGAGACAGAGACAGAGACAGACAGAGACAGAGACAGACAGAGACAGAGAGAGAGGAGGAGGAGGAAGGGAAGGAAGGAAGGAAGGAAGAAAGGAAGGAAGGAAGGAAGGAAGGAAGGAAGGAAGGAAGGAAAGGAGGGAGGGAGGGAAGGAGGGAGGGAAGGAGGGAGGGGGAAGAGAGAGGGAGAGACAAAGGGAGGGACAGAGAGAAAGAAGGAGAAAACAAGGTTGGCTGCTAAGATTATATTCCAGCGAATGAAAATAATGGAAGGCCAGAAAACACAAGATGATGAAAACATAGAATATGTTTACTTAAATGGAAAAAGATAAAATCCTATCTGATGGAAAACAGATTTTTTTTGTCAGTTATGGGGCCTGGGTGTTGTCCAAGGCTACCACTCTACCACTGTGAGCCATAGATACCCATTTTAGGTTCCCTGGTAGTTAATTGGAGATAGGAGTCTCATGGACTTTCTTGCCCAGGCTGGCTTTGAACAGTGATCCTCAGATCTCAGCCTCCTGAGTAGCTAGGATTACAGACAGGTATGGTCCATCAGTGCCCAGTTTGGAAAACAGAATTTTTAATCAAGATCCTTTAATCTGAAATCAACTATACCCTTTCTTTTTGGGGTACTCAGTCTTAACTCAGGACCTTAGACTTGCCAGGCTGGTGGCTCCACTACTTGAGCCTTGTCTATTGCAAAAATCTCTTTGCCTGTGTGTGTGTGTGTGTGTGTGTGTGTGTGCCAGTCCTAAGACTTGAACTCAGGGCCTGAGGGCCTGACCACTGTCCTTGGGCTTTTTCCTTAAAGCTAGCACTCTGCCACTTGAGCCACAGCACCACTTCTGGCTTTTTCTATGTATGTGGTACTGAGGAATTGAACCCTGGTCTTTGTGCATGCTGGAGAAGCACTCTACTGCTAGGCCAAACTCCCAGCCCAGAAATCTCTTTTTTTAATTACAATAGAAAAACTTTATTCACGTGTAGAGTGACTTATTTTCTCTTAGATTTTTCTATAGTGCACTTACTCTATTACTTCTCTCTCTCCCTCTCCCTCCTTTCCCCCCCCTTCCTTGTCTCCTTCCCTCTCCTCTCTTTCCACTCTTTCCTATGCATGTCTACATTTGTCTCTCTCTGCAAAAACAATAAGATCTGTCTGCTATGTCTTAGAACAAGTTATCCTTTGCCAACCTGCCAGATACCAACATCATAAATTTCCAATTTCTGTTTTGTGAAGTCCTTCCTAAACTATTTACATTATAGTGTTATGATCACAAAGTGAGTTGCACGTAACTGCTTCTGTCCGTTCATCCTATCACTAATAAAAGCAAGGGAGGAAAAATACTGAGAATGGATTAAAGTCTGCTTCTGTGGGAAGTTCTCTGTGTGTGGACCCTGTCTTGCATCCTAACAAAGCTTTTAGCACATTGCCCACCCTCTGGAACACAAATGCAAGCCAGATGGAAAACGTACTGTGTAAATTAAGACACACGGATTGGGCATGAAGTTTCTCCTGAAAGCCTCCCTTCCCAGCCCCACAGAGGCGGCCACGTGTGGGTGTCGGATGTTCCACTGAGAGGAAATTCTTCCTCTCTGTTACAAATAAATCATGCGCATGGGTTTTACTAAACTTTCTTATTGGCTCCCGGAAACGATCAAAAGTAGGATGTGGGAGAGTTAACTGATCAAACATACAGAAGTTTTACTTCAGTGAATGAAAACAAGAATTACCATCATTAGGCAACTAAATCCTTTCTAGATGAGATACATTCTTCTGCCAAACACTTCTCGAAGAATCAAAGACTGACCTGCGCATCTGGACAGACATTCATTTTCTCACCACAATGTAGGTACGTGTAACCATACCTGCACTACAATAATATGCAGGGACATTTGAAGAACAGATCTTATTACTTTCAGTTCTAACATTACTTCGTAGTTCATAACATTTCCCGCTACACCTTGTATAATGTTAGCCTTTCATTCTCCCTATCCATTCAGATGTGTGAGCACTTTTCTGGATATTCTACAGCATTCCTGATGTTTTATTCAAAGATCACCTGCGCCTCTACATTATCCAGATGGTATTGGTTACGTTCTATCCATGTCTCAGCATGGTGGCCAAGGTCACCTTCAACAATGTCAGGTCATGTCCTGGAGACAATGGCATCTTCTCTCTCCCTCCCCCAAATAAACCCCAAGAACTCCAGTCAAATCATGAAGAAAGATCTAGACACATTCCAGCAGAGGCACTATCTTGAACGACTATGAACCAAAATGCCATGCACTGTGTAGCTAGGCAAAACATGGAAATATGAAATGGAAGTGTTGTGGCTCACAGTTCCGTAGGCTGAGAAGTCCAAGATGCAGGAGCCAGCAGGCTCGGCAGCAGGGGAGGGCCAGCTTCCTGGTTCACAGACAGCTCCTTCTCTGTGTCCTCATGTAGAAGGAAGGAAGGAGAATATTCTAGCATTGTCAGGCCTTGAAATGGCACTAATCCCTTATGATATGATCATATCCCAAAGTGCCCACCTCCTAATGCCATGCCCTTGGGCATTAAGGTTTCAATGTATGAATTCTTAGAGAAACAAGCATTCAAATTATAGCAGAGACATTCTGCAGTCTACCTGGCCAAAGTCCTCAAAAGCAAGGGAAATCTGAGAAACTGTCACAGCCAAGAAAGGTCAAATAAGGCAGGATCCCAAACGTTATGCAATGTCCTTGAAGGGATCCTGGACTAGAAAAGGGGCGTTAGCAAAATTAAAAGATGATTAAATGAGGGCTTTAGCTAATAAGGATGTGTCTTTCTTTCTTTCTTTTTTTTTTTTTTTTTTTTTTTTTTTTTACCAATCCTGGGGCTTGAACTCAGGGCCTAAGCTCTGTCCCTGGGTTTTCTCAAGGCTACAGCTCTACCACTTGAGCCATTGTACCACTTCCAGCTTTTTTCTGTGTATGTGGTACTGAGGAATTGAACCCGGGTCTTCATGCATGCTAGGCAAGCACTCTACCACTAGGCCAAACTCCCTGCCACAATATTGGTTTCTTAATAGCAACAAGTGTATTATACTCATGTAAGGCTATAATAAAGAGAGAAACTGAATGTAGGGGCTTCCATTTACACTGCTCTAAACTGTTCTAAAAAAATAAAATTAAAAAAAACAAGGCCCCGCTTAAAATTGTGTTTTGTGTTATTATGCTGGTCCTGGGGTTTGAACTCAGGGCTTGGGTGCTGTCTCTGAGCTTTGGTGCTGAAGGACAGCACACTACCACTTAAGTTGCACTTCCACTTTCAACTTTTAGGATGTCTATTGGAGAAAGAGCCTCGTGGACTTTCCTGCCTGGGCTATTTTGACCCACAATCTGTAGATCTCATTCTCCTGAGTAGCTATATTCAGGTGTGATCCACGAGCATCCAAGTCCACAGTGTGTGTGTGAGAGAGAGAAAGACAGAAAGCTAAAGGGCTAATGGACAGTGGGTCTTGAGTTCAAGCCCAAGTACTGGCACACGCCAATTCTGTTGACATGAGGGTAGGTGGTCCATACTTAACTTTGTATTCTTTTACTTTATTTGGGCAGGGGGGGATAGTACTGGAGTTTGAAGTCAGGACCTACCTACTAGCTAGGTAGGTGTTGTACTGTTGAGCCATGTCTTCAGCCCTGATTTCATGGGTTATTTTTAGGCTAGGATCTCATTTCCCTCCTAGACACTTGCCTGAAACACAGTTTGCCTACTTCTGGGCTTCTTGTTTCTGGGATTGCAGGTATGAGCCACTGCTTCTAGCTTCCCATTGTAGAGATGGAGTCTTGTAGACTTTTTCTGCCTAAGCTGGTTTCAAACCCTGATCCTCTGGGTCTTAGTCTCTTGAGTATGACAAGGCATGAGCCATCGGTGTACCACTTCCTCTACCACCCCCTCCTCCTCCTTCTCCTCCCTCATCCTCTTCTTTTAAACAAGACATGATAAGGCAAGAATCTGTAGTGATGAGGAGTAAACTAAAACTGCCCAGGTATAAATCCTCAACTGTCAGCGGTGAGAGCTGACCAAGCAATCCAGCCTCACTTTCCTTGTACAGCAGTATGGCGTGTTAATGTATACCTCAGAGCGATTGCGAAATTAATTCATGGAAAGCCGTATACATCCCCGATTCTAAGTACAAGCTGCAAAAGTGACAGCTATTATCATTTATTTCTAATCGCAAAATCCTTAAGGACATTACTCCCTACTTACAAATTCTTAACAAGGAACATATACTTCACTTTCTAGTTAGATTGTTGTCCTGCTAGCAGGCCAATTTCCCACTACCCAGTGTTACTTTATGCTTAAGGTCCTGGGTATAAAGCTTTATGACTATTTCCTTAGAGTAATTCAAAGTAATCTACTTTATTCTCAAACCTTAAAAAAACAAACAGTACTCAGGATTGAACCTAAGGCTTCCTCCCATCTTTTGGCTTCCAGCGTGGTTTTCAGATGGGGGGTTCATGGTAACTACATTTAGGCTGGTCTTAGACAACTGTCCACTTATCTCCGCCTCCTGAGTAGATGGCACAGGTGTGGGTTACCATGCCTGGTGATTCTCAAACTTGTAGGAATGGGAACCTTTTATCTGCCAAGGGCCATAGGATATTTACATCATTATTTATGGCCCATAAAAGTTATCAATACAGGCAGACAGTATGGGTAGGTGAGAGGAATCTACATGTGTCTTCTGGTAGGTATATCAAATGACTTTGAGGGCTTTATATAGCCTGTGGCCTGGACATTCTCCACTGGATAATCTACAGCTTTGCTCTGTTGAATCTTCCTTTGTATGTTTGTATCAGGGCTTGGTATCTGAGCCTGGAGGCTGCCCATTGGCCTTTTCACTCAAGGAATGCTCTACCACAGCTCCACTTCCTGTTTTTGGGTGGTTAATTGGAGGTAGGAGTCTCCTGGTTTGGAAACATGATCCCAGATCTCAGCCTCCTGAGTAGTTTAGGAATGCAGGCATGAGCCCTTACACCAGGCTCCCTCTATGCTTGCTTACAGCTGCCCCGGGCTTCCACTTCTTTCCTTTTCATGAACAAGTGATCCTTAAGTCCTCTCAATTCCAGATTCAAATGAGAGCCGAGTCAGTCTTTCTGGAATCTTTTTGCTTTGCTCCTGCTCAACTGCCATCCCCTCTCCTCAGTTCTCAGGGTCCTCCTGGTGACTGCAGATTGCTCCCCTCCTAGTTTCTCATTTTAAGCTGTTCCTGCACTCAATACGTACTTCCTGCACATCCATCCTCTGGACCCAAGCCTCAACTCCAGGTGTCAGTCCAGGTGCCACCTGCCCTGCCGCTATGTCCTCTACCCCATCATGTGCTGACAGCACCCTGATGGCTATGATGTACACATCTCCAAGTGAGCACTGTTCTTTCCTATTGGACTAGCAGTTTCAAGGGTTCTAAGACTGTCCATTTTGTTTGCTAGCACATATCCAGTATGAGGACAGTGCCTGCAGGCAGTGAGCAGGTTAACTGATCATCAGAATAACTGAATGAGCGCGTATTCCTCCCCTTAAAAGACACAAAGCTCGGAACAGTGGTTCATGCCTGTAATCCTAGCTATTCAGGAAGCGGAGATCTGAGGATCAAGGTTCAAAGCCAGCCCAGGCACAAAAAAGAACCTGAGACTCTTATCCCCAATTAACCTCTAGAAAACAAGAAGTGGGGCTTGGCTCAAGGGTACAGTGGTAGCCTTGAGCTGAAGAGTTCTGGGCCAGCGCCCTTGCAGAGTTCAAGCCCCATGACCCACATTAAAAAAAAAAAGAAGAAGAAAGAAAAAGACACTAAGCTCTCCAGTGTTCCAGAATTTGTCTATCAGGTTTCTAGGATTTACCATGTTCCACAAGGGCAACCAGTTCCTTACATTCACAACCTTGTTCTGAACTCAGAGTTTGTTCTTCTAAGAGCAATGCCCTAGAAATCACTCCCATTGAGGCCATTCCTTCTCCTTATCACATACTAGAGATTCACAGAAATCTCTTCCATGTGATGAGAGAACTCAGAGGCATGCAGGAAATCAATGACATCAACTTTAAAACCTAAATCACAGTTTTACTATGTAGTTAAAAAGAAAACATCTTGGGGCCGGGAGTTTGGCCTAGTAGTAGAGTACTTGCCTCGCATGCACGAAGATCCGGGTTCAATTCCTCAGTACCACATACATAGCAAAAAGCTGGAAGTGGTGCTGAGGCTCAAGTGGTAGAGTGTTAGCGTTGAGAAAGTCCAAGGACAATGCTCACGCCCTGGGCCCAAGCCCAGGACTGCAAAAAAACAAAACAAAACAAAACAAAAAAACCACTCCAGTCAGTGAGTATCTGGGTCATCTTTTCAACCCAAGAAATTGTTAAGATATTTACATTAGAAAACTCTGCTGGGGCTTTATGTATTAACAAAACCTAGTTTTTTAAAATAAGGAAAAGTGTGTGGATGTTTGCAAGTACAAGTTTAGAAGTAAATGCTCATCAATTCACAGCTACTTGGTAGCCTGCCTTTGGAATGCTGGGAAGGTCTCCTCTACCTTTGCCTGATCACCCCAAGGACAGGTGACATAGTACAGACCCCTTTCTTTGTCTTAAGGTTTTTAGAGCCTAAGAGGAGAAAAATACTACATGGCCAAATAAGGCTTTTTATTATTTGAACCATGTATGTTCTTTAGATTGAATGAAATGACCTCTAGGACAAACTAAACCAGGTAAGACACCATAAGCAACTGAGAATTTGGGAATCTAAAACAAAAGGTCTCAAAATATCAAGTCACAATGACTATGAGAATAATAAAAGAAGATATTTATCAAACTGACTCAGGCCCTCAACATTTTTCTATCCAATACCCTAGAGCCATACAGCTAGTACTAGAATATGAAGAGCTGGATTCAAACTCAAACCCTCTGACTAAGGATCCCAGGCCCTTTATCACTGACTCAGGGAAAAAAAAATGCCTATTACCAAGGGACACATCTGGTAAAATACTACTAAACTATTTTAGGACCAAGTCAAAGAAGCAGCCTGATAAAAGATTTTTTTAGATTAGCATAATTTTACTTTCCATTTATGGATATGTATGCATCTATAGTTTATCTATACAAACACACTTTATATGTGCTAAAATAAATCAATTTCTGAAATCACTTAATGAAGTTTACATTAATACTTTAATTAATTAATGTGGCAAGGGACTAGAGCACACCCTACTGGCCAGTTAATAGGAAATACACCATTTGCCTCAGACAAAAAAATGCTTAAATGATTAAACTTGAAGTTATCAGATTCATGCTTACAAGAAGTTTGAAAAATTTATCTTGAAAATATCTTGAATATGGTTCTAAAATGATAAATCTATATGACCATAAAGAATTCTAGCAGGTGTAGCAATGGGATAGATTTTGAATACAATATCCACCAATAGCACTGGATGTTTGAAAGGTGGCTCAATGAAAAACAAACTACAAAAGAGGCCTGCCCAAAACTCCTACTAAGATAAAGTAGTTAAACCTTAGCCCTTACACTTAAACTAGTAGACTAATAAATTCCTATCAATCAGGCCATTCGGTCTTTTACTGGTTTCATGCATATCCTGCATACATATATAAGTGTATATATATATATATATGCAGATACACATACATATATACACATCTAATCCCTTTAGGGAAAAAGCTAGGAAGTAGTATTTCTACTAACAGAAGGAAAAAAAACATTGCAAAGAATCTTTCTGTGCTTTTTCTTAATGGCTTTAAAGCTGAAAACTCAGCAGATGCCTCTTTGTAAATGTCTTCCTCATGGATGATGATTCTTTTCTTTTTGTGCTAGTTGTGGGGCTTGAACTCAAGGCCTGAGCACCGTCCTTGGGCTTTCTCAAGGCTAGCACTCTGCTACTTGAGCCACACCACCACTCCCAGTTTTTTCTATGCATGTGGTACCAAGGAATCCAATCTGGCTCTTTTGTGCATGCTAGGCAAGCACTCTTACCACTAGGCCAAACTCTTGGGTGCTCATGGATGATTATTGAGCAGTTAGCAGCCTGCAGGTCTTAAAGTAACCCACTGAGTTTATTGGGGATGTAAGTATATACCTATATTTGTTACATGTATCCTTGTATGTGGTTGTTCCTAACACAGTGCAGCCCACTGACCTCCCAGAAATGTTATCTTCCATCATTTACGTATTTTTATTACACATATAGTGACAATAATCTAGATGAATGAGAAGTAAAGCTGTAGCTTAAGCAGCAAAGTGCCAGCCTGGAGTGAAAGAAAAAAAAAAAAAGCCAAGTGAGAGCTTGAGGCCCTGAGTTCAAGCCCTATACTAGAATAAAAGAAGAACAGACACCAAAATGTGTATAGTCATTCACAGGGCTCTTTTATTTCATAGTATTCCATATAAAATAAAAAATATAGACGATACGGTTCCTGTCCAACATACTTACATAATGAATGACTGAGAGGACAGAAGGGAATAATGTCTTGGGGAGAAATGTCTGCAATTCTCAGCTTGCTGAGCTGGAAGTTCAGGCTTATTTTTGCTCTAAGGATAGTTTCTTCTATCTTGAAACAAGAGTGAATGCAGAACCTCAATATGGGTTAATATGATGGAAGATTAGCATTTTAGACATTAAAGTTCTATTAAGAAAACCGCTAATAGAAATTCCTTGGGGAATATTGTCAACATTACATGGACTGTGATAGATGTAAACAACATTTTTTCTTCCTTACTGGAGACAATTTAAAACAATTTTCTCTAAATTTCTAATCTTCAGGACAACAAATGACCACTTGATAAACATAATACACTGATTACCTCATGTTTCTTAGTGTTTTTTCCTATTAAACTCTTCCTCACAAATTCTACAGCACTGTGGACATACCAATGCTATTATAAAATACCAAATAGGCTATAAGATGAAAGATTTGTGGGATGTAAGTTTTCTTGTGTAATTCCTGCACAGCCAAAAGAGCCTGATCATATGATTATATTTGTAAGCTAATTCAGTACAAACTACCAGATGTAACTGGTTTTCCCTTTAAAAATGAATAAATAAAACATTTATTTTGCAAGTTATTTTTCAAAGAGAAAAGCCAGTAACTTACATATTACTCTTTGTGTGTGAGGGAGACTTTTGATAATTTCCCTCTGAACATCAGTACATCATTCAACTCACTAGACCATGGTTGAGTATTCTGTTGATCTTCTTTCTCTGAAGAAGGGGTGTATTTGACAGTTACTCTGGTGACTATCATTGTTATATGACAGGGGAATGTACAAGCATGCCAATAAGGACAAAGCACAAAATTACAATGTAGTGTGATGGCTAGACGTAGAGTTACTACTATTCCTTTCTGATGTAAGTGGAGCACATCCAGGTCCTCAATCAAGAAATATCCAACTGATAGCTTTCCAAGGGGCTCCCTGGCAGAAGATCTTTTTCTACATTGGTAACAGGGTATGGGTAAACTCTGAACAACAAAAATAAAGGTGTGAAAGTGGTCAGATTGTGTGTGTGTGTGTGTGTGTGTGTGTAACTTTAAACCCCTAGTTAACTCAGTAAAGAATTTAAAAATCAATTAGCGTGACTACTATTCATAAATCTTAAACTAAACGACAGGCAATATTTAAGAAGACAGGCTAAGTGAATGGATATTATATATGTATGCATAGGTGTAAAAGGGAGTCGACAAACCTGGAGGCCAGAACCAATCTGTCAGAGGGAAAAGAAGGACAGCCACTTTCTCTGAATTCAACACGTGTGGATCCTGCCACTGGGAGCCGGGGAGGGGATGCTTCCATGGTGTTTTGAATTTGATGCTTCTGCCCTAGAATCCAAAGGTGGACCTCCGAATTAAATTTAAAAGGATGTGAGTTAATCAAAGGAAAAAAAAAGTTTCAAGGGGCGCGTGTTAATAGTTAACCCGGCAATGCGGCCGGAGCACACGTGGGCAGTGGCAGCCCCGGGGAGCCCCACAGGCATTCGTGGGGAGGGGGCGGGCCGGGCCGGACCAGTCCCCCCACCCCCGCGGGAGGGCTCCCTGGCCGCGGCCGCCTCGGGGCGGGGGGGCTCGGTGGGGACGCGGTGGGGAGGGGCCGGGCCGCGGGCCGGGGCCGGGGCCGGGACCCCGCGGGAGGGCTCCCTGGCCGCGGCCGCCTCTCCCGTCGGCGACTCTCGCTTCGTGCTCCTCCGCGTTATTTACTTTACGGTTAAACAGTAAGCCTGGGGCTTGCATCACCCGCACCCCCGGCCCTCCGCCCGCGGGATCCGCGGCTCCGTGCAGGGCCATTGGCGGACCAGGGAGACGCCCCCAGCCCCGCCGCGGATCCAGGCCCACCTGCCCAGCGGCGGCCGCGGAGAGCAACACGCAAGACCCTGCCCGAGGCTGGCCGTGAGGGAAGCCCTGCGCCCCCAGACCCCCGAGGCCGACGCAGGGTCGGCGAGGGGGCGGCGAGGCCCGCGGCCGGCCCCGCGTCGTCCCCTCAGGACGCCGACCTCCGGCCACGCCGGCGCGACGCCGCGACAGCCCCGCGCGAACGCTTCCGTGGCGGCATCGCCCCTTTAAGCAGCGCGCCGCGCGGATTGGCTGCGCCGGGGGGGCGGGGCCGCGAGCGTCGACGTCACGCTCCGCTCACCCTATAAAGAGGGGCGGCGCGGCGGCGGCCCCGGCGGCCGAGTGCGAGGCTGGGAACAGGAGCGGGAGCTACGGAGAGTGGGCGCGGCGAGGCGGCGGGCGGCGAACGGCGGGGCGCCGGCGCGATGTCTAGGCCCCCGAGCCCGCGGCGCTGAGCCACCCGGACGGACATGCGCGGGAGGGCGCCGTGGGGCAGCCGCCGCTCCGGGGGTAAGGGGCCTGGCGCGGAGCGGGGGTGGGGCGGGCGGAGCGCGGCGGCGCCCGGCTCTCGCGGCCCCCCGCGGCGGGCGGCTCCGGGACGCGGAGGCGGGGCCGAGGGGGGGTTAGGGAAGGAGGGCGGGACCCGCGCCCGTCGCGCGGCTCCCCTCGAGGCGCGGAGGACGGGGCCCGCGGCGGCCCCGGCCAGGACGCGGGGTACGGCGGCGACACTCGGCCGCCCGCCCGCACCCGGGCGCCCCGGACGCCGTCCTGCGGGGCCGGGGGTCCCGCGTGTGGCTCCCCCCGCCCCGGCCCCTCGTCCCCTCAACCGGGGGCCACAGCCCTGCGCGGGCGGCGGCGGCGGGGAGCCGCCGGGAGCCCGCTGAAGGCCGGTCGCGGTGGGCACCGGCTCGGTCGCCGGCAGCCTGCGGGCCTCCGCCCCACGTCAGCCCCGGGGCCACCTCCCCGGGGGCCACCTCCCCGGAGTGCGTTTGCTGGGCTCTCCCGGCGTTCCGGGGCTCTCCGCCCTCTCCGGGAAGCGGGAGTCTGCTTCCCACAGAAAGGCCCTGCAGAATTACGCGTCCACACGTAATGCTTCTTGGGAATTTTCGCAGCTTTATTCGTGTATCACAGCCTTGCACAAATCGGATGACTCCTCGACCGTGATGGGTGCTGTATCGGTGCTTGCTGGGCTGAATCTTTATTAGGGTTTCATCATTGCTTGAAAGAAACCAGCCTCTTACCTGATAAAAATGTGAATAGATTGTTAGTCATAAATTTAAGGGCAGCCAGAGTAGAGACTGTAGCTTTAAAAGAGATGTGTTGGTGACTGGAGGTACACCTGCACCACAGGTAGGGCAGGACTGGTTTCTAGGCAACTGTCAGGGGTGAAGAAAGGTGAGGTATAAATTGCCTTTTTTCTCTCTCTCTCTCTCCTGGAGAACAAATGTTCTGCAAAGTTTTAAGCTGCTGTAAATCTATAAGGATGTAGTGGGTGTACATTTATTGAGACTAAAATATGTGAACTGTCTATCCCTAGTCCTACGTTTAAAAAAAAAAGCAGGTTAAAGTTATTATACCACTTTAAGAGACATTTTACTAAACAGAGACCGAAGGGACTTAAACAGATCCCTCTGTCAGAAGAAATTAAGGTAAAAGAAGACGGATGGTAGGTCATTCTCAACTGGAGGGGTGAAGAGGAATACAGGGAGGCTTCCTTCAGACACCATCCCCACACCTCCTTCTGACAAGCAGAGGTTTCTCTACCTGGGTGTTGTAGTGAGCACTTGCTAGTGGGTGACAGAAACCTTGAACTAGTGGTGTAGAACCCGGCAGAGGTACTAGATGGGGAACTCCTTAAGGCAGGAACTGGGCCATGTTCAGCTTTTATCTTCTGCAGCCGGCACACAGTTCGTGTTGATAAATAAATGCAGGAAAGCATGTTCTACATTTTAAGGCTCAGCAGGATTGGACCTGTCACTCACTGATAAGCAAATCTGTGGGTATTTTTTTTATGACTGTTATGAAATGCCCAAATTATTCACATTTTTGACAGACAATTTATTGTTTCTCCTGCTTTGTTTACTATTGTTTTTCTACTTTCAAGTTCACAATAGGTGCTGGTCACCCTTTTGTGAGATTTAATTATGTTACAGCCTTGAGTTTTGTATGAAAATAACTTGTCATTACTGCTTCTCAGAAGTTGAACTAGATAATACTTCCTTTCTGCTCCTACTAATGGTAGCTTTTAAAAGCCAGTTGCCTAAATTACAGGTACAGTCTAACATGCTTGAAACTGACCTGATTGTCAACATACCATCAAGTTGCTTTAGAAAGGTGTGCAGAGGAGGGGTAGGTGGTGCCCAGGGTAATTCCAGGACTTTGAATGCCATTGACTCCTCTTCCAGAGAAACAGCTTGGCCCTTAATCTCATCTAAATACATATGAATCGTGGATTGGTACCTCATCATCAGGACACCCTTTTGCATCCTTTGCAAGTGTTTGACCATGCTTTATAAAAGCTAATGAATAACCAACTCACTAGATAAACACAGCCCAGTTGTGGTATTCTGACATTATTTGCACAGGATAAACCCATGTCTTCTATGGGCAGATAGTTCAAGGGAGCTTCAGGGTCCTAAACATAAGTTCAGCTTAACAGAAGGTTGATGTGAAGGTGGAGAAAGATTTCCATGGGCTTCAGATTTCCAAAGGTGCACTGGAATAAAACTGAGATTTGGAGTCTTCATTGATGGCTTAGGCAAGTTTATACCATAATTCAGCAGTATTACAAAAGGATCTGTCTTCTAGCCTCAGTGGATATACCTTTAAAATGTGTAAAATGTGGGTCATAGGCTACATTCATTAGTGTCCTTTCAACTAAGACATGGTATGGATGAAAAGATTGTCCAAAAACCTTCATTACTAGGCTACAGAAAAGAAACTTGCCTGGGTTTTAGAATCCATAGTTCAGCCTCTTCTATTCAATTAGTAGACAGTTCCCAGATTCTTCTCTGGGCTGCCTCTTTTTCATCCTGTAGACATAAATTTGATAGATCCCCTGCCCAGTGACCTTTTAATCACCTGTGAACATGTTGTCCTCTGCATCCTTACACAGACACTGTGCCCTGCTTGTTCCTTGAAAGTTACCACCATCTGAAATGGCCAAAATTGTTTTCTGGCTTATTCAGCATCTCCCTCCCTTGTTGGGTGGAAAATCCATCATCAGATGTCAAACAGGTCTCTCTTTCACCTAGCATAGGTTCTAGTCCCAAGCAAGCATATTATCTGTGAAAAGAACTAATCTTGCACTCTCAAATCCAGCCAAACCCTGGTCTCTCAAATTGGATGGCTTAGGTCTTGAGAGTCTGACTCAACCTTCCTTTGTTTTACTTTGCCCATTATTAGCAAGAGTGTTAGAGGAAAAGGGAGGTCGTTGCCTCAAACGATCACCATCATACCATGAAAGGGAGAGTGCAGTGGGCACATGCTGGCAGATGGATGGGCAGAAGAGCCCTGGCGGCCAGACTTCCTCATTTGCAAATTGGAGATTATAATCCCTACCTCTTCCCCGGTGAGATGATGTGGTGGTTTGTAGAGTACTGTTCCAGGTCTTGTGGGAGAGCCTGGTTATAATATTGTCTCTGGGACCCAAGCTGTGAGACTGTTTTAAAAGGAAATCTAGCTAGGCACCAGTAGCTCACGGCTGTGGTGTGAGCTTGAGCACGGAAACCCTTATCTCTTTAACTAACCAGCAGAAAAGCCTGAAGTGGAGCTGTGGCTCATGTGATAGATTGCTAGCCTGGAGCAGAAAAGCTCAGGGATGAGTGAAGACAGACTTGTGTTATCCCAGCGCATTACGCTGTGGCAGGGGAAGGGTGTCGGGGTAGCGCTGTGTTGACAGTGGTCATCCAAGGTCAGCTTTCTACCTCAACCCACCCATTTTAGATACATAGGTCAACTGTACAATTACTAATTGGGAAATTGAGGCCAGTTGAAGTGAAACCAAATTTCATAGGCTTTAGGTTATCCAAGAAAAGCTAGCTGTTACCCAAAATAGTGTATCTTAAGTATATCCTTAGAGGGCAGATTTTACACTACTTTATTCTTATCCCACCAGTTGAAGAGCCTGAGGGCTGTTAATAGAGGCAGTGGTGTAAGTCCTTGCCTTGAGGAAGAGGTAGATCACTACCCAGGAGGCATTGAGAACAGTGACTGGTGCTTGCTGGCGGCCCATGGATGCTGGCTGTTATTAATCATTACGTATTAATTGTGGCAATCCAGAGTTGACCATTGGGAGACTTGAATGCTTGTTAAATTCAAAGCTAAAAGGCTCACTTCCCATCATTATACCCTTGTACTCATTGTCATCATGATTACAACAGAATTCATAGATCTTTCACAAAATCTATTACATGTATATGTCAGAAAGGAGTGAATTTTTCTATTCTGTGTCTGTATAGGAATGTCCATTTATGTAGGTGTATATATGTGCATATAAGTATATCTGCAAATAAATGTATGTATACTATTTATGGCATTATAGCCATTTTATATATGTATATGTACATACATCCATAATTGTGGTTTATGTTCTGTAGGAAAAGTTCAACTTGCAAAAGAATTCATTCCTGCTACCTTGTTTTTGTTTTTGCCAGTCCTGGGGCTTGAACGCAGGGCTCTGGGTACTGCCCTTGGTCTTTCTCAAGGCTAGCACTCTACCACTTAAGCCACAGCACCACTTCTGGCTTTTTCTTTTTTTTTTACCACCCTAAAATCATGTGGGACTAAGTGAATCAAGACTTGATTATTGTACTTGAAGGAATAGGGTTTTCGTTAGCTTGTTGGTTCTTAAAATTCTTCACTGAAAAATTTCCAAGTTATTGATGAAATTGTGTCATTTCATTGTAGCTTTCCCTAGGGCTGAAGACCAAATTCAGGGCTTTGCACTTGCCAGGAAAGTGCTCTTCCCCAACTCCTGTCATTCCATTTTGACAGTCTGTAGATAATTTTCCTCACCCTTCCCTTTTTACCAGCTGTAAATGGTTGTTAAGTGTTGGCATGTTTGAGGGTCTCTCAGGACTGTGCACATGCACAGGTATACGTGTCTTTTTTACCTTACTGGTCCTCAAGTTACATTCATTGGAACCGCAGGGTTTTGCTTGCATTCACGGATGAGCACTTGAGTAAATCATCTTTGCGTATAATATAAAGGTTTCCCTTTTCCCTATGGTCCAGTGAAGGAGATTTTCTTAACTTGCCTCGTTGAAATGACAGTGGGGACTTGGTTTTTGAGAAATCTGTGCAAAATTGTCCTTTTGCAAAGTTATAGAAACAGATTAGAACATGATATTTTAGATCCTTCTTTGTAAGTGTCATAAATACTGACTGTACTGATGAATGTCACAGCAGAACATTTGTTTCAGGGAATTAATGGCAAAGCAGAATATCTAATGTGTCAAATAACCTAGTGTTTTTTAGACAATCACAATAAAATGAATGGTAGGCTTTCCTATTTTCTCAAAAGTGACCCTTAAGAGAATTAGTTTTGTTTTTTTTCTAAAGAATGTGCCAGGCATCAAGGGTTTATGCCTGTAATCCTAGCTCCTCAGAAGGCTGAGATCTCAGGTTCACAGTTCAAAGCCAACCTAGGCAGCAAAGTCTATGAGACTCTTATCTCCAATTAACAAGCAAAAAGGCAAAAGCAGAGTTGTGGCTCAAGAGGTAGAGTGCTAACTTTGAGCGAAAGAAGCTTAGGGATAGCACCCAGGCCCTGAGTTCAAGCCCTAGGACTGGCCAAAACCAAAACAAAACATATATACTTGAGAGGACCTAAAATGGTGTGAAGTGTCATGTTTCCAGGCCTTGCCTTTGTATGAATTTTGGAGCCAAGTATAGTTACTTTATGTCTTCTTCTGTGGTCATGGAAGGAGCTATATAGACAATGGTTAAATGCAGCTGAAAAGACCATTTATCACCCTGAATAAACAGAAATCAGGTTCTAGAACCAGACTGAAAGAAGGAAATTACATCACACTCTTAAATAAGGAAGCACTGGGCAGAGCTGGGTGAGTTGCAGGACAAAAATGTGCCCCTCCCCCTCCGTGGATTGCTCCTGAGATTTATTCATGAGATCTCTGCATAGGTAAGCATATCTAGGTTACTGCCATAAGGTAGGCCTCTGTGTGTGTGTGTGTGTGTGTGTGTGAGAGAGAGAGAGAGAGAATACTTTCAGAGACTATTCTAAACCAAGGTGTAAGACTTACCATAGAAATGGGTACAGTTTGCTTTTGTGTAATCTTTTTATTGTCTTGTTAAAAGGAAGTATAATTTTAAATTTAGGAGTTAGAAACACAGGTAACATTCTAGTCCAAAAGGAATAGTGTGAAAGAAAAAGCTAAATTCATTGTTTTCAGAAAGTGCCCTTAGTACTTAGTACTGCTGAGTTTAAACCCCTCTATTGCCCTCCTCTGCCCTCCAAAAAAGTACTTTCCTAATTGTACACAGTAAAAGAAGCCAATTTAGAATACTTTGCTGTTAACTATTGAAGCTTAATTTTTTTTTGCCAGTCCTGAGCCTTGAACTTAGAGACTGAGCACTGTCCTTAGGCTTTCTCAAGACTAGAACTCTACTACTTGAGCCATAACATTACTTCTGGCTTTTTTCAATGTGTGTAGTACTGAGGAATTGAACCTGGGTCTTTGTGCATGCTAGGCAAGCACTCTACCACTAAGCCAAACTCCTGGCCCCTTGATGCTTAATTTTTTTTTTTTTTTACACAGCCTAAACACTATGCACTTAGGACTTTAGGAAAAAATTCAGATGTCCTGTCGTTTCATTATTATTGGGCAGTCTCATCACTTCCACAAGTTAAGTTTAAAGAATGAGACAGGTATTTTCTTAGTATCCATTGAGATTAGGAGTAACTGATGCCAGTAACCTCATCCTATCCCAGGAGGTTTGGAGGTAGGAGGTTAGAACGACCAGGGACAGACAGCCACTGCTCTCCCTTCTCAGAAAAGGAGGACCGTGGTCCAGGTGAGAAGGAGTTAGATCCTCCCCAGATAAGGAAGAGAGAGGCTGGGCTGTGAAGGTAGCTTCGGTAAGGCAGAGCTGTGTTTACCTAGGAGCCTGTGGAAGCTTGGGAGCCATTGGGGAATACTGTATGACTGTCTATTTTTGATTCCTCCCAGCCCTATGGGAGATTTGAGCTGGTGACTGGGGGGAGGGAGGACAGTGGTCAGAAAGGACACAGAACGTGGAGCCGGGCAGCTGAGGATGTCAGTCGGCCTTAACACAGGCTAAAAGTAGAGGCTGAAAAGTGTGATCTGCCCGGTGCAGGAGCTGGAGGGGCACAGCAAGTGCAAGGAGGAGTGTGAGATGCCAGAGGGCCATCCACGTGGAAAGATAACCAACAGACAGGAGGAAGTGCAGGCTGGAGCCACAGCCAGCTGTTCAGGAACTCTGTGTAGGGCTGAAGCACAGAGTAAGGTGGACAGGAGGGGTGGGCTTGGAGTGAAAGGAGGCCTTCCAAAAACACATGGCATTGTAGATTGTGTTTTCACCTTGAAGAAAAAAAAATCACATAAAAAGGATGTTCTGCAAGATTGGTATTGAACTGCATCTGACCCACTGAGCCTCCGGCCACAGACAACAGCTGACGGACCGAGCATGGTCCAAACCATGCTCAAAGCAGATGGGGCCACATCACTTTCCGTCTTCACAGTTCTCTAACAGAATGCCGTCTTGCAATTTGAGAATACTGATTTTTCTCACACTTGTATTTTGTGTAATTGTAGGGTAGAACTACAGTTTCAAGAATCCAGATAAAATATATAAGCAATTCAGTTGAGTAAAGTTTTGTTGCATTTTGTGCCCTCCCGCACAAGGAGTGCCCAGACTAGATTCGGGTCTGTAGAGACGTGATTTCCTAACCTCAGTTTAGAAAATGTTCCTCCAGCCCTGTGCTGTGAACATTTTGAATTATTTTCCGAAAGAAGAAAGCACGGTCATTCTGTGGCCAGTCCTCCCGCACAAGCAAGTAGGAAGTTGGGACAGTTTCATAACACGGCCCATTCACAATTCCCCATTGAAATCCAGAGGAAGGTCACCTTCCATGAATACACAAAGACACTATTGTGGTCAGAAGTGAGCTGGCTTAGTGAACACAATTCTTTTTATACTAAAAGAATTTTTCCCCCCTTAGGAAAGCTAACAAGTAGGTGATCGAAACAATGAATAAAACTAACTTTTTCTAGAACGTATAAATAATTTTAAAGTGAGCATTGGAAGGGGAGTTTAGAATGGCAGGGCAGCTCCAGCAGAGGCTCTTGTTACACAATCATCCTGTTGAAAGCTAGGATGGCCGAGGAGGCTGATACAGTAATTACTAGTAGTACTTGTTGGCTGACCGGCAGGTGGGGCTGGGCCTCCCCCACCCCCCAGCATTTTTTCTTGTAATCTGGATGAACAATCTTCAAACGTGTGCTTTCAAACTACTTAAATGCCATATTCTTCTCCCTATCTTGCCTTTCATTTTCCTGTTACCACAGAGACATTCCCTAGAGTCTTGCCAGTGCTTGTGGGGCAGTTGGAAGAGGTGTGGTAAGCCCTGGGCCCAGGACACAGCAAGAGGCTGGCCAGCTCCTTAACTGATTTTAAATTCTTTAGAGCTTTACTTGATAGTACATAACATACTGGCTTCACTTTGTGAAAACTAGCCCTCAAAAGACCTCCGAGTAATTGAAGATTTCTAAATGACAGAGTATTTTCTTTATCAAGGATCTCTAACAGAGTTAATGAAAAATAATTCTTGATGACTTGAAATAGTACTGTGTGCACGCGTGTATGCATGGAATCTGCCTCACCCCACCCAGCTTCCTGGGGGTAGGGGCACACAGGTTTGATCACTGGGGCAAGGCCCCTCAGCTCACACTGAAATTAACAAACGATACCACTGTACCATCCCCACTTCCTTTTTAATATGGGGAAAACAAAGAGCAAACACAGTTTTTTTATCTTTTACCTTAAAAAAAAAAAGTATGGGCCAGGAGCATAGCCTAATGGTAGAGTGATTGCCTAGCATGCACCAAGACCCCCGGGTTCAGTTCCTTAGTACCACATACATAGAAAAATCCAGACGTGGTGCTGTGGCTATAGTGGCAGAGCTCTAGCTTTGTGCAAAAAGTGTCCAAGGACAGTGCCCAGGCCCTGAGTTCAAGCCCCAGGATTGGAAAAAAAAAAAATGCTTTAATGGGTGGAAACATGGCTCCTGGATAGGGCTCCTGTCTAGTGAGGAGCCCTGAGCTCAAAACCCAAGTAAGTACTGCCAAAAAAAAAAAAAAAAAACTGATCTAAAACCTTGCCTTACAACCCTCAGTGATGTGTGATGTCCACACCTCCCCTGCTGAGGACTCTGCCTTTTCCTCAGAGCTCACTGTCCAGGAAGAAGCGACTGATTTGTAGGTGAATAATGGGGTTTACCTTATTGAGAAATTGTTTTCTAAAAATCCTATGACAAAGTCATATGGGTTTGGGGGTTTTTTTTGTTTTGTTTTGTTTTTGCCAGTCTTGGGCTTGAATTCAGGGCCTGAGCTCTGTTCTTAGACTTTCTCAAGGCTAGAGCTCTACCACTTGAGCCTCAGCACCATTTCTGGCCTTTTTCTATGTATCCGGTACCAAGGAATTGAACCCAGGTCTTTGTGCATGCTAGACAAGCACTCTACCATTAGGCCAAACTCACAGCCTCTGTTTTTTGTTTTATTTTGTTTTTGCCAGCCCTGGGGCTTGAACTCAGGGCTTGAGCACTGTCCTTGGGCACTTTTACTCAAGGCTAGTGCTCTGCCACTCGAGCTACAGCACCACTTCCAGCTTTTTCTGAGTATGTGATACTGGGAAATCAAACCTAGGGCTTCCAGCATACTAGGCAAGCACTCTTCCACCAGGCCACACTGTGTGCTTTCTGTCACCAAGAAGTCTGTCCTGGTGACCTTCATGGCCTCCTCCAGTCTGAAACTCTAGCACTTGGTAGGTGTGCATGTATATTTATTGAGGAAGTACTATAGAGTGTGTATACCCCCAGAGGAGCTCAGCATTACATGGCTGATACACTGTGCTTTAGTATGCAGGGCTTACAGTTAATGTAAGCACACGCTGAGTATCTGAATATCTAGATGTGGCAGTGGCTGGAAAGTCGACTTTTTTTTTTTTTTGGTCGGTTATGGGACTTGAACTCTGGGTGCTGTCCCTGTGCTCTTTAGCTCAAAGCTACGACCCTATCCCTGAGCCACAGTGCCACTTCCAGTTATGTGGTGGTTAATAGGAGATGAGAGTCTCAGGGACGTTAGTGCCTGGGCTGGCTTTGAACCATGAATCCCCAGATCTCAGCCTCCTGAGTAGCTAGGATTATAGGCCGGTGCTCAGCTGTGGCATGTTTTGTCTCACAATGTAGTCCAGGCTGGCCTCAAATTTGAGATTGTTCTGTGTCTGCCTCCTGTGTGCTGGGATTGCAGGTGCACGCCATCACACCTGGCATGAACTTACCTTTTCAGCTTAGGAAAAATGAGCGAGATTCCCAAGTGTTCCTACCCAGTCTTGCCATGGCTGAGGCGTGCCTCGCGTGAGGGTACGAATTGTGCAGCTGTAAGGCTGATAACTCATTTTGTGAAAACGTTTCAAGTTTGGGTCGGTAACTTTCAGTGTTTTTAGTGTCAAGTGAGAATTGAAGGAAAGTCCACGAGTGAATGTTCTGTCCATGAGCTGGAGAATGCTGCTGCCGCCCGGATCACCCAAAGACATAATTCTCATCTCTTCTTCATCCTCCAGGGAATGAAAGCCACTGGCTGACTTAAAATCCTTGGGCCTCACGAATTTGGAGACGTCCCTTGGTGTGAAGCACAATGTCAGCGGCAGGCGTTGCAGCTCAGGAGATGAGGGTCCCCTTAAAAACTGCATTTCTGCCTAATGGTCAGGCCCTGGGGAACATGAAGAGCTGCTGGGCCAGCCACCCTGAGCTGGAGAAGTAAGTGTGGTTGTGCCACACCAAGACTCGCGTGGGGAGGCGGGGTCACATGGCCAGGCTTGGTGATGACCACAGCGTTCTCTGCTTTCAGTAACTTTTTAAATATTGATCCAATCACCGTGGCCTACAGTCTGAACCCTCGTGCTCAGGAGCGCCTCACCACTGTGGGTACGTACCAGAGCCTGGGGAGGCCTGGGGTGGCTCTGCCTGTCCTCCCTGTTGTTTTAAACGTGGAAACCAGAAGCTCTTTCCAACAACAGTCTGACCCCTAGTGGCAGCAGGTTCTGAAGGTGACTGAGTTTTTTGAGTTTTTCTCCCAGTTTTCACCAGTTCGTAGAGAGAATCCACAGCTCATAGAAGTTTAAAATGTTTAAAAATGAAGAGTTAGCCAGTTCTGTCTTAGGCGATGCTCACTTCTAGGGAACGTGAA
This sequence comes from Megascapheus bottae, assembly GCF_031878675.1. Taxonomy (NCBI): domain Eukaryota; kingdom Metazoa; phylum Chordata; class Mammalia; order Rodentia; family Geomyidae; genus Megascapheus; species Megascapheus bottae. Next base: position 79,915,226 of record NC_143514.1, read on the forward strand.
CACCATTTCCCCTCTGTACATCTAGTACATGCTTAGATTTTTGTCAGAGCTGCCTGTCCTGCCCACCCGCCCACCCGCCCACGGCGCTGTGATCACTGGCTAGCAGCCCTCGCCTTGCCTCACACACAGCATGCCTTGTGCTGTTGCGTGTCCTAAATAGCATGGTACTCCTGTAAATTATACCCTGTTCATCTTCTGTGAATTTTGCACACGTCACAAAACTGGCCTGAGATGTGTGAGTGTGTGCCGTGCACACGACCCAGGGAGATAGAGAAGATAATTTAGTCTTTGAACCAGATCTCATGCTTGCTCTCACCCTTTCTAGCTCTAATTACACCTGCGGTGATTGCTTGGGTGTTTTGGGGTAACAGCACTCAGGTGTCCCCTAACTTGGGTGGCGAGCTGGAGGCGACGGGAGCAGCTGGGCTGTGTCAGCCCATCGGAGAGCGCCTGCGCCCCTCTCACCATCCCTCCCTCTTCATTCCAGGGCACAGTGCACCATCGGCCTCGGTGAACGGCCACCGCTTTGCAGAGAGCGGTCCAGCCCACAGGTCCAGCCTGCAGCCTTTTATTCTGTCCCCGGGTGAAGGCCTGGGGCCACGGGAGGAGGACCAGCTGGTGTGTGGCTTTAAAAAACTCTCGGTGAATGGGGTCTGCACGTCCACGCCTCCACTAACACCCGTAAAAAGTGGCCCCTCATTTTTCCCCTGTGCTCCCCTGTGCGAGCGGGGCTCCCGGCCCCTGCCACCCCTGCCCATCTCTGAGGACCTCTCTCTGGACGACGCCGACTGCGAGGTGGAGTTCCTGACCAGCTCAGACACAGACTTCCTTTTAGAAGACTGTGCACTTTCTGACTTCAAGGCCGATCTGCCTGGCCGGCGCAGCTTCCGAGGGTGCGGGCAGATCAACTACGCCTACTTCGACACCCCGGCCACCTCAGCCTCAGACCTCAGCTGTGCCCTGGACCCGCATGGCGGGGGAGCCAGTCCAGACCCCACGATGCCGCAGTCCCACCGACGCCTGAGGAGGTCTCACTCCGGGCCGGCTGGGTCCTTCCACAAGCCAGCCATCCGTGTGTCCAGCTACACGCACCGCGCCTCCCCCAACTCTGATGAGGACAAGCCCGAGGTGCCCCCGAGGGTGCCCATCCCCCCGAGGCCCGCCAAGCCCGACTACCGGCGGTGGTCAGCTGAGGTTACCTGCAGCGCCTACAGCGATGAGGACCGGCCCCCCAAAGTCCCGCCCAGAGAGCCCCTGTCCCGCAGCAACTCCCGCACCCCAAGCCCCAAAAGCCTTCCGTCTTACCTCAACGGCGTCATGCCCCCCACGCAGAGCTTCGCCCCCGACCCCAAGTATGTCAGCAGCAAAGCCCTGCAGAGACAGAACAGCGAGGGGTCTGCCCACCGCGCGCCCTGCATCCTGCCCATCATCGAGAATGGGAAGAAGGTCAGCTCCACCCACTATTACCTCCTCCCCGAGCGGCCACCCTACCTGGACAGGTACGAGAAGTTCTTCCGGGAGGCGGAGGAGAGCCATCCAGGCACGCCTGCCCCCACCGGCAGCAGCGAGAAGCTGGACTCCAAGGCCAGAGCGGATCTGGGTGGCCCTGGGAAGCGCAAACACTTGTCCTACGTGGTGTCGCCCTAGCGTTGGGCAAGGGTCTCAGGGTGAGGGCCGCAGGCCGGGAAGCGGATCCCTATCACCCGGGAAGGTGCAGAGTGGTTGTGCGGTGCTGTTAGCTCAGCGGCCCCAGTCCCCCCAACGTTAGTGTTAGAGAAAATGTCTATTCAAGTCTATAATTTAAAGATGTGAGGGGGGAGGGACGGGAAACTTTTATATACACCTGCATTACATACCTGTGCATACACTTGGGGTATAACCGTACTCCATAGTGCCACTGTCTTAGAGTAATATATACCCAGAATAATGAAAATTGAGCAAATGGAAGAAAAACAGTACTGTGTAGATCAAAATCCTAACAAAACCTTATTTTTTGCTTAGTACATTTGAAGGTTTCCGGCTCGTAGGTCCACAATAGTTTGTTTCATGTATTTTTGCAAGCAGTCTGTTGGATCCGGGCAGGCCGTGTGTTGCACGGGGCCCATTACGGCCAGTACCCGTGGGCCATCTCTGGCCTAACCCAGCTCCAGCTTTTTCATATTGAGGGGAAAGATCATTTCCTGGGCAACTCATTATCACGATGTGTCTCACGGGTTGAAATGAGAGAGCGAGTCATTCCTCTTTCCTTGGTTAGGGCTCTGCCTGCTTCCACCAGTGTACAGGCCAGGGACAGCAGGAAGCCCCAGCCAGGGACGGAAAGGCCCGCTGGCCTCCAGGTAGCCGTGTGGTTGAGTTTGTGTGGGGAAGTGTGGTGTGTTTGTTCTTTTTTTTTTTTTAGACTGTATTAATAAATACAACACAAGCTGGTCTTGTGTTGCTGGTTCCAATTCAGTATTTCCTGGAGATCGTTTGCTTTTTAAGTAGAACACTTCTGACCAATAGCACAGCACGTCTAATGCCCGAGGTCACGTCAGCATCTTCCCGCTTTAGAGACTCCAGCCGCTGCCTCTGCTTCTCCACTGAGCGAGACACTTGCCCGCCCCGCCTCCGTCCCCACTGCCATTCCTGCAGGCTAGTGCAACAGAGAAGGTGCGTGCTCCAGAGGGAGGGGCTGGGCCGCCAAGCTCCCCCCCGCCTGCTGTTTACAGTTGAAACTGCTGAATGATGTTATTTGAGCTATTTAAAGCTTACTATATTTTAGTATGAACTAAATGAAGGTTAAAACATGCTTTAGAGAAATGCACTGATTTCCGCATTATGTGTACAGTATTGGACAAAAGACTTTATTCATTTTGTTGCATTATTTTGAATGCTGTCTTTTCATTTTAATAAAGTTATGATACTTATTTATGACACCATTAATAATGTTTCTTGCCTAAACTCTTCTAAAAGTCTTAGTCTGAGCTCAGGTAGCTCAAGTAAGATTTGCTAAAGTTGAATACACACTGGCGTCTGCTGGCATGTTTGGCGCAGTCTTCTGAGTGGCTTTGAATATTGCTTGTCACTTGTTTGAGGCCATACATGGAATCCCTGCCTGTGGCCCCAGCCGCACGGACACCCCGTGGATGGGTGCAAGGCTGCTGGCGGAGGGCTGCCACCCTGCCACCCCTGGGTTCCTTCTTCCCGGTGAGGGGCATGCTTTTGTGCAGTGCGGGACATGGGAGTGAGGGCCCGGACCACGTGACACTTAAACTATATCTTACTTTAGTTCTTAATTTCACCATATAATTATTAGTTTTAAATTGTGGTAGAGCGCTTTTCTTAAAGACTAGCTTAGTTGTTTCACATATAGTTTTTGAGAATTTGTTTAAATCTTGAAGTAATTATACACTCAAAAAGTGGCTTCGTGGGGCCTGGAGTTTGGCCTAGTGGTAGAGTGTTCACCTAGCATGCCTCGGTACCACATACACAGAGAAAGCTGCAAGTGGTGGTGTGGCTCTAGTGTTATAGCTCTAGCCTTGACCAAAAAGTGTCCAAGGACAGTGCCCAGACTGAGTGGAAGTCCCAGGACTGGCCAAAAAAAAAACCTCTCCCATACCCATTATCCACATTTTGCCAATGATAACTGAACTAGTAGTTCATGCCTGTAATCCTAGCTACTCAGGAAGTCAAAATCCAGAGGACTGTCGTTCAAATCTAGCCCAGTCAGAAAAGTCCACTAGACCATCTCTAACCAGGAAAATTCTAGGCAAGAAGTAGAAGCCCAGCCGGGAGTTCGGCCTAGTGGTAGAGTGCTTGCCTAGCATGCACGAATACCCGGGTTCGATTCCTCAGCACCACATACATAGAAAAAAGCTGGAAGTGGTGCTGAGGCTCAAGTGGTAGAGCTCTATCCTTGAGAAAGTCCAAGGACAGTGCTCAGGCCATGAGCCCAAGCCCAAGACTGGCAAAAAAAAAAAAAAAAAGAAGTAGAAGCCCAGCTGTGTGAGCAAGACAGCCAAGCAAGAGTGCAAGGCCTTGAGTTCAAGCGCCATTTTGGTTTTCTGGTGGTTAATTGGAGATAAGGGTCTTAAGGGACTTTTCAGCCCAGGCTGGCTTCACACTGTGATCCTCAGATCTCAGCCTCCTGAGTGGCTAGGCTTACAGACTGGGCCCCAGCACCTAGCAGGCTAATGCCTTGGCATTCCTGGAGGATCCCTTTGCTGAGAATTCACCAGTTTTCCTAAGGCTCCAGAGACCCACAGCCTTCAGGAATCAGGTTTTATTTTTTGCCTATCTACAATGAATCACAAGCAGGAGGGGAAAGTGTTCATTTCTAATCTAGTCCTAAAGCTTCGAGTTATTCTCATTGTTAAAAATAACAATAATAAAGTTTTGTTGAAACTAAAATGCACTCGGAGACTTTTCTTTTCAGAAAATAAGATCACCTTGTTCTGTCTCTGCCTGTGAATCATTCAACTTTGAGGAGCCTTTGGGGGCTTTCATTTGGGTAAAGAGATAAGCAGAGCCTGGGATGTTCATGTGTCCATCTGGTTTAGCCCTGTGTTCTGCACTTGAACAGTGTTCGATTGCTTTGCACTTGCCTGTACAAACTTCTAGCAATTTCCACCTAAGCTACTAGGAACCTTAGTCCAGCACAAGCTATTCTGCTTTCGTGTTATCTACCTGGAGTTTAGAGCTGTAAACATACTTGGGTGTATCCTGGGCCTGACAAGAATGATGGACGTCAAAGCTCTGCTGAGTGCTCTGGCATGGGGAGGGGGCTGGGAGAGGAGGGGATGGAACACGTTCAAAGTTGGAGTCAGAACCTGCTAACAAAAGATTGCTGCCGCCAGCCTGGGCTTCCAGCTCCCGGTGCCTCTCCTGCTGCAAGCTCTTGCCCTGTGAGTTCAGACACCTACCAGGAACCCAAATCTGCCTGCAGCCAGGTTCCAGGACCTCACACCTTATGCTCCTAGCTACTTCTATCTGAGATCTACAGCCCAGGCAGGAAAGTCCAAGCATCTTTTTTTTTTTTTAATTTACTTTTTGTTGTTGTGATATACAGAGGAGTTAAGTTTGCATGTATGGCAATGTGTACATTTCCTTTACTACAGTGTCATCTGTTCCCACACCCAAGAGACTCTTATCTCTAATGAGCAAAAAACTGGAAGTAGAGTTGGGATTCAAGTGGTAGAGTGTGAACCTTGAACAAAAAAGCTGGGGGACTGTGGCCAGGCTCTGAGTTCAAGCCCCACGTCATCACCTAGGAGCAAACTGGGCTCAGGAATGCCTATGAGACAAGGCTCCTGCACAGGATCCGGGCTGCACCTCCATTCCGTGTGCATAACTTCTGATCCACTCCTTCCACGCACGCCTGTCTTCCAGTGGTGACAGCTCAGCACAGTACCCTCCCCTCTTGTCTCGGCCAGTGTGAGTCCCAGCTTTCTGGCCTGGATGCCAGGCCTTCCTTGGCTGGGTCCTGAAGCTGCCTGGGGCATAGCAGGCAGGAAGCTGGGCTTCGTATATTTTGCATCCTGGCTGTCCTCGTGTTCTTAGATGAACTAGTGTCCTTGTAACAGTGTTTCTGCTCTGTGATTGAATGGCACTCTTGGCTGAGCAGCCTGGGTTTGACAGCCCTGCAGCTGGCTGCCTGGAGGGGGCAGGGTCTCCCACTCCAGTTGGGAGAGCAGCGCAGCACCCACCATCGCGCGGGCAGATGCAGGATAAGGCTTGCTGTGTGCTGCCTGGCCGGGCCTGCAGCCTCTTAATTACACATCTGCTGTTTACAGGCGCCCAGGTGGCCAGACCTCAGAGGACTGGAGAGAGCACCACTCGGTTCTCTCTGCCAGCTTGAGGGGCAGAGGCCCCCCAAAGCCCAGGTCATCACTTTAGTCCCACTTGTGGTGCCCCATTCCTAGAATACAAAGTGGATGTGTGCCTGTACTGGGATTTGAACTCAAGGCCTAGGTGACGCCCTTAGCTTTCTCTTTCAGAACTGGCATTCTATCACTTGAACCACACATTTGGGCTTTTTGAAGTTGAATTGGAGATGAGAGTCTGGACTTTCCTGACCGTGATCCTCAGATCTCAGCCTCCCGAGGTGCTGGGATTACAGGGTAGGAGTCACTGGTGTCCAGTCTGCACTTTTTCTTAAACCTAGCCACCTTTTGCTTTTTTGAGTGCAGGCAGCCAAAGGCCTAGCCAGGCAGAGAGCAGAGTGGCCTGTCTTGTCCCTCGAAAACGTTGCCTTGTCTCAGGTGGCTGAGCTGTGGTTGGTGTTCATGGAGACAAATGTCTCCTAAAGTGTGAAAGCGCCCAGCTGTCAGGCGCTTGCCCCCTCCCGGCACTGTGGTGGCATAGGATCAGGTTTAACGCTAAAAGACTTGGTGAAAGGAAGAACAGGAGGCCCACACTTGTAATCCTAGCTGCTACGGAGGCTGAGATCTGAGGATCCCAGTTCAAAGCCAGCCTGGGCAGAAAAGTCCAACGAACCACTAGAAAATGGGAAGCGGAGCTATGGCTCAAAGTGGTAGAGTGCTAGCCTTGAGCAGAAAAGCTCAGGGACAGCGCCCAGGTCCTGAGTTCAAGCCCTAGAGCTGACAAAGGCATGGGACTGGAAGAAGTAGGTAGCTCCTGAGGCCCTGGGTTCAGTCCTTGGGTGCAGGAGACTTGTGTGTGTGTGCAGAATGGCACGGGGCGAGAACGGTCCTGTCTCTAGCATCAACCTTGCTCATGGCCTGTACTGGTTGGTGGCCTGGTGCAGATGCCTGTGGGCACAGTGCCTGGTGACCCGCCAGGACTGCCAGCTGTGGAGGAGGAGATAGGGCGGGCAGCCAATGATTTGTTTTTGTTTTTGAAGCTCCTTTTTTTTTTTTTAACTTCTAAACTAAGTTGCTGCTGAGTCAGCTCGCTCTTTTCCCTCCCAAGAACCCAAATGTAAAGCTTCACTGCAGGCCTCGCCACTGCCTGCGCATATGGAACGGGCCGAGTCCCTCTAGTATTGGGAGTATCCCAGTGGGCAACTTCAATTGGCCTGATTTTTTCCCTTGTCTGTTTAAACATTCTGCATATCAGATCATCATAAAAACAACTTTCTGTGGATATGAAGTTTTCTCAGGATAGTCCTGGTATAAGCCAAAAGAGGAGCCCCTCCCCCACTACTACCCAGCATGCATTGTAACCTGCCTTGGCTCCATCCCCACCCAGTGCCTGATCCATAGCACAAACTCATATGACTCTTTCTGAATCATACAGAAGGCCACACCCTATGCTGTATATAAAACTTGGTTGTATTGTGTGTGCACCCATGTGTAAGGAAAGAAGTTGTGGCTGGCTTAGAAGTTCATTTACACTTTTAGGTCTTTTTTGTGCCAGTCCTAGTTGAATTCAGGCCCTCATTCTCTCTGCTTAGCTTTTTCACTCAAGGCTGGCACGCTCCATTTCTGGCTTCTTACTGGATAATTGGGGATAGAACCTGCGCTGGGCTGGCGTGGACCCATGATCTTCAGAGCTCAGCTTCTTGAGTAGCCACCAGGCGTGAGCCACCAACACCCAACTCATTTGTATTTTCTCCAGTTGCTTATCTTCTCACTTCTCCAGAGTGGCGTCTAGCCATTAGGGAGATTTTCTTCTCAAATTCCATATTCTGGTTCTGAGGATATGTTTCCATCTTCTCTGGTTTTAAATACTGATGCTGGCAGGGCTTTTCCTTAAGCTGACCCTCAACCAAGACAAGGCACGCTATGTTTCAAAAATATAGTACAGGGTTAGTGTTTTACAGTTCCAGAATGTGAGCGCAACCTGCAGGGTCACGTGACATCTCCACTGGCTAAAACATCCGAACGTGTGGCAGAAGAAGTCCTAAGTGCACAGTGAATGCACACCACTGCTGTACTCAAAGGTTCGGGCAATTCGTGAAAGACAGAAAGCCAGACGGGTTTGGTTTGATGCAGAGCTAAGACCCAAGATAAATTGAGATTAAGACACGGGCAGAGTCCTCTGTGGGTGTGCGCCTGCACACAGGAAGCTCAGAGTTCTGAGCTCTGTGTGAACGGATGGGACACTGACGGGACCCCATCAGCCAGGCAGCCTCACCCCTACCCGATCACCCTTGCACAAACTCAAGACTGACCCTGCGCCCTAGGCCACTGCATTGGTGACAGGGGCACTGTGAGGCCCTGACTGGCAAGAAATCTGAAATGGCTACGATGGACAGCCTTCCCTCAACAGCCACGTCTCTCCAACCCTGTCCTTAAACATGGTCCTTCTTCGCCTACGAGGACAGAAGCAGTCTCATCATCAACACCTGGATCTATAGACTGGTAAAGAGGAATTTCCAGACAGAAAAAGGATATAAAATCAACAAACAAGCATGTAAGGAAAAACAAAATGGTAAAAAAAAAAAAAAAGAAAAAAACCACAAAACTCAACAAATGCAGTCTGGGGTGAGGATGTAGAAAGCTCAGCAACAGAGTTTCTACCCAAGCCCTGGGTTCCATTCACAGGACCGACAAAACCAGAAAGCTCACACACACGTTGCACAAAGCAGATCGGAGCTGGGCAACCTCTGGAGACCAGAGAGAAATCTCCCGATCTCAAAAAATAAGACAATACCTACACATATTTTCTAAAACTTCATGATAAAGGGATTAAACCTTCCAAAGTGAGAAGCGAGAAGATAAAGAAGGTAAATAGCTTCCCATAAATAAGAATTATTTGAGTTCCAGAAATACAGACTGCTAGGTCAATATCACAGGACTAAGAAAAAAACATTTTAGACTCAGCCAACTTTTAGACTCAGGTGACCTTTGAAGCATATAAAACCTCCCTCCAAGTTTGTTATAACAGCATTTTCTCTGTGAAGGACTTTCTCAAACAATGTGCTACAGGCCAGGTATGGTGGCACACACCTGTGACTCCACCCACTGGGGAGATGGAGATGGGTGCGTTACACTGCACGGCCAGCCTGGGCACAAGCATGTGAGGCCCACCTCCGTCAATGCCCGGGTGTGCAGCGCACACCTTCTTCCAGAGAAGCTGGGGGCAGGGAAGAGGATCAAGATCCAGGCCAACACCCCAGCATAAAGACCTGATTGGAAAAGTATCTCAGGAGGCTGAGATTCCGAGGATTGTAGTTTGAAGCCTGCCTGGGCAAGAAAAAAGTTCCCCAGACTCCATCTCCATATTAACCACCAACGAAACACAGAGCAGCAGGGGTTGGGTGAAGCCGCAGGGCACACGCCAAACAAGCAGAAGGTCTTGAGTTCAGATTCCAAGAGTTCCAAAAGACAAGCCAGGTACAGTGGTAAATACAAGTGATCCCAGCTCCTGGGAAGGCAGAGGTAAACTGAGGACAATGTAGGAGCATGGCCTAGTGGTAGAGGGCTTGCCTAGCATGCGGGAAACCCTGGGTTCGATTCCTTCGTACCACATACACAGAAAAATCTGGAAGTGATGCTGTGGCTCAAGTGGTTGAGCTCTTGCCGTAAAAAAGCCCAAGGACAGTGCCCAGGCCTGAGTTCAAGCTCCAGGATTGGCAAAAAAAAATAAAAAAGAAAAAATAATAAAAGGAAAAGCAAAGCAAACAAAAGGCATAAGGATGGTGGCTGCGGCATGGCCCTGTGGTAGAGCAAGCACAAGGCCTTGAGTTCAATCCCTAGCACAAAAATAATAAAATAGTAAACTGTCATAACTTAGATCTGCAGTGGTCCCCAAAGGCTTGCATATTTAAAGTCCCCGGTTGACATGCAGCTGGGAGGGAAAGAACCTTCCAGCCGGGAGGTCTAGCCATGGAGGGGGCATTTCCTCAAGGGGGCTGAGAGGTCAGATTTCTCCCCCCACACCCCCAGAGCAACAGGCTCAATCAATCATAGGCTGCAAAAGTACAAGCCAAAATAAACCTCGTGAGTCTGTAAGTTGATCCATGTCAGGATATATGCTCCTGTCATGAAAATCCCAAAGAAGACCAGAAGTGGGAAGACAGGCGTACAGTGGGCAGCGGTGGGCGGAGCAGCCTCTGGTGCCACGCTGTCCCTTTTCATGTGGACCTTAGGGTGATGGAGTGCAGCTCCCAGGAGAACTTGCAGGGAAAGAGGTGAGGAGTGGAAAGTGACTTCTTGTTCTACAAGAGAGGACGGGGTGCTTCTTTCACACACATTATAAAGTCACAACTGGGCACTACGGGCTGGTGCCTGCAATCCTAACTCCGCAGGAGGCGGAGATCTGAGGACTGTGGCTTGAAGCCAGCTAAGGCAGAAAAGTCCATGAGACCATTCTTGTCATGAGCAGGCGAAGGCATTCACCAATAGGCAGATAATACGATGCAGCATCATTTATGGATTTCACATGGCTTAGCAGAGTCGACACTGTATTCTAGTTCCTGTCTTCTAGTCCTAACTTGCCTAATCCTAATCTGCCTATCCAGCCCACCCGCTGCACTCACCTCCCCCACATCCAGGGCCCTTCAGATGTTAGACGCAGCTCCCGGTCCTGCCTCATCGGTCTTCTCGGGCAAGGAGCAGCTTCTGCATGGCCAAAGATCCTCGAACCGCAGTCTGGGTTAAGGCCAGCAGAAGTGCCGTCCTTCATTCTGGGTCCTTGGTTTATGTGGTCCTTGGCCTGCTCCTTTCTGGCCCAAACTCCTTTGTGCTTGATTTGGATTGGTTACGCCTTGGTCCGTGGTTGGTCTGGACTGGTTACGCGCGTTGGTCAGTGGTGCCCAGAGATGTGCTGGTTGCTTGCTCTGTCTATTCTGCCCAGGTGTGTGGGCTCCTATGATACTTCATCTTGTAAGCTCCTGAGCGTTCCTATGGTTACAGTCACATGTGTCTTCACATCTCAGTTTATCTCCCATGTCCAGAAGCCTTTAAGTACAAGTTCATATTGGCAATATATTTCATTTAATTACTCTACTCTTCTCATACTATTATATCACTATTTTATAGTCATCCAGCCTTCCACAATATATGCATCATATACCATTTTCATCTGATATTCATTATATCCACCATGCTAAGAGTTTCACCCTATTAAATGCGCACAATTCTCTCCAATTAACTGGCCAAAAATCAGAAAGGTGCTGTAGCTCAAGTGGTAGAGCACCAGTCTTGAGCAGAAACGCTAAGCGCCGGCACTCAGTCCTCTGACCATTATACATTCAGGACACAATTTTAAAAAAGAAGATTCCGGAGAGCAACCAACATCCTTAGAGGAAGCCATGCCCAGGCTGCGCCCCAGGGCTCCTGCAGAGCACAGCAGGCGTGTGGCGTGGGGACCCCATGGCCGCATCTCAGGGCTGCTGGATGGCGGGAGCAGAAGGTGGGCTCTGTGGGGTGATGTGCAGAGGTGGAAGTCAAGGCTGGAGGGAGGAAAGCAGGGTCGGAGCAGAGGCCTCGGTCGCAGAGGCAGGGGCAGATCTAGCGCTGGGACTCGGGCTACGAGTGTCACAGGGGCTCTGTGGAAACCCAGGCAGGGCTTCATTCGGAACTGAAGACCTGGTCTCAAGATGAGAACGAAGTGGAAAGAATGCAGGCCTCACAAATCCCAGAACTGAGCCGCGGGGCCATGGCCGCCTCGACACTGACTACCTTCTAGACGAAGCCCGTCGCCTCTCAGGTGACAGAAGCCACTGTGTTTGACGTGTGACCGCATTCAGCGTGTAATCAGCATGCACAGGCAGGGAAAGAAGCAGGACCGTGCATCCCATAATCACCAAGAGAAGGGCAGCCACCAGGAATCCAGAAGCTCAAATTAGCAAAGAGTCTAAAATAACTCTAATTGCTGAGCTGAGGCGTTTACGAGATACAATGGGGAAAGACATGCAGCCAAGTGAGCTTCCGGGAGCAAAACTTGAAAGAAAGCCCACTAGAATTCTGTAGCCCAAGCAAGCCTTGAACTTGTGATCTTCCTGACTCAGCCTCTCAAGTGCTACAATTACAGGCATGCACTGCTGCACTCAGTTCACTGATCTTTTGTCACAGGCAGCACAGTGGCCCAGGACCCAAATCCTAGCACTTGAAAGGCTGAGTCGGGGGGACCACAGGTTCGAAGCCAGCCTGGGCTACCTTGTCTGAAAAAATAAAAAGCTAAGAGCTAAGCCTGGATGCCTATACGCCTAGCTGTCCAGTAGGCCGCGATCCGGTTTCCGAGACAGCCTGAGCAGGACATCCAGGAGCCAATTGTCACCAGTGAAGTGGGGCTGAGGCTCAAGTTATAGAGAGCCAGCCTTGAGGGAAAAGGCTCAGGGACAGTGCCCTGGCCCAGAGTTCAAGCCCCAGAACAGTGCACACAAAACAAAGTGCCTGTGCGTGAACAATTATTGACAGCACTCAGCTGGGGCAGAGGTGCCCTGGATGGATAGTCAAAGAAGACAGGGTGGCAGCGTCACACAATGGCATTGTCCACCAACACCCTAAAACAATTTTACAAAACAGGAGGAAAAGAACTACAACAATCTCTTAGCTCTACCAACCACTAGACCCCACCTCTAGAAGGCTCAAGGGTGTGGCTGCGGTGAGGATGGACACACAGGCAACAAACAGAAGGAAAGGATTCCACATCCTTAGTCACTAGGGCAAAGCAAACGAGAGCCTGGGAGAGACCAGGCCTGGCGGGGGGAGCTGTCATCCCAGCGCGCAAGAGGCCTGAGGCCAGGCTGACCCACAGAGCGAGACTCGGTCTCAACCAAACCAAACCAAACCCCGCCAGGAAGATCAGCATCCGATCCCACAACTCCACTTCTTCCAAGCCTGGGACGCTTTACCTCGGAAGCAGCCCACGTGAGTGTGCAGGGCCACACGAGTCCCCTAGCGAACGGACGACGGTGCATCCATCAGTTACCCTGCGGCCTTACAAAGGAAGGAAACCCTGCCACACGATCTGATCAGTGGTTCGGGGTTAACGTCACAGGAGATGGGACTGGGCAGAAACCAAAAGATACATTTCCAGGTCATTTGAATGGAGGGGGGCGGGAGGAGGCACTTGACAAGGCAGAGCTCTTGCCTCAGGGGTGAAAAGATTTGTTAGAGGTGGTGGTGTGGGCCCCGCATTGCAAGTGTGTTTGATTCTGCTCAATCTAACCCTGAAAGGTGGTTTTTACATACATTTCTACCACAGTAAAAGAGAATGAATTAAACTGATTTCCTTACCTCCTGCCCCGCCACCCCCCGCCTGACCTTAGGGATCAGACCCTGGCCTTTGTACATTATTTTTGTGTGTGGACCAGTCCTGGGGCTTCAACTCAGGATCCGTGTTCTCACTTGGCTTTTTGGCTCACGGCTGGTGCTCTACCACTTGAGCCACAGCTCCGCTTCTAGCTTTTTTGCTAGTTCATTGGCGATGAGTCTCTTACATTTGTCTGCCCAGGCTAGCTTTGAACTGAGTTCTTCAGATCTCAGCCTCCTGGGTAGGGCTGAGTACAGGCGTGGACACCAGTGTGTGGCCGTATGCACGGAAGAGGCAGGTTTCCTAACACATGCTAGACTGGCCTAAGGGCAGTCCTTCTGCTCACACTCTCCAGTAGCTATAATGACAACTGTGCCACCACCACCAGGAGCTGTTTTTTTTAATGGGGTGCAGGACAATCCATTAATAGAGAGATGGTCAGATCAGCCCCAGTACAGCCGGGCTGAGGAATCGTATTCAACTATGACATCAGTAAAGTCTCCTTGACACGGGTACACAGGCTCACGTCCAAGGCACACTAAGCTTCAAAACTTCTGATTTGCACAACAGTGCACATAATAGCTCCTCTTGTCTATTTATTTAAAAATAAATTTCAAGACTAGCCCATACAGTCTGTTATGGACACCCACAGTGAACACGTAGGCGCAGGCTTGTACCGTTATGCATTTGTGAATTCACAGAAAACGGCCTGGAAGAGAGATTCCAGGCAGGACTTCCCAGGAGATAAAGTGGGGCTGGGGAGAGGGCAGGAAAGAGCCCTGCAGCCCTTGGCGTTACACATTCCTGTGTTGCCTGAGTCTTTTCCAAGCAGGTATTGACTGGTATATAATTAAAATGGTTTAAAAAGCGTTTTAAGTCCCAAGTGGCAGTGAGCTGGGGCCTTAGGGAGTAAGGACAAAATCACCAGACATACCTGAGAGATACGGCATCCGCTCCTGCTGAGGGTGAGTGCCCTAAGGACACGTCACAACACAGGGTGACCTTATTCTGAGGCCTCTGCTGACTTCATTATTGCCCTGTGTGGCTGCTCAAGGGCCTGTCTGTGAGGGGCCCGCTGCCTCTGCCCCGAGTCATATACAGCAAGTCCTGCTCCCATCACCCCAAGCCTCTTCTCACCCCAGTTGCATTCCATCTGGGTCTAGAAACAGCACACAGTGTCCGCCTCTGAAAGCACAGAAGGATTATTCTCCCTCAGCAGGAAGGGCCTGGAGCCAAGCCCTCTGCCACAAGCCCATGCTCCATTAGCCCTCCAGCAAAGAAAGGAGAGGATGGGCAGACCTGTGCCCTGGCCTCTCCACCACGCGGCTCCTGCATGTTGGAAGGGCTCACCACATTTTTTTTTTGGTAGATGGTGGGACTTGGACTCTGGGTCTGAGCGCTGTCCTTGAGCAATTCAGCTGAAGCCTGCCACTCTACTCCTTGAGCCACAGCACCACTTCTGGTTTTCTGGTGGTTAATTGGAGAGAAGAGTCTCACTTCCACGCCCTGGCTGACTTTGAACCGTGATCCTCAGACCTCAGCCTCCTGAGTAGCTAGGATTACACGCGTGAGCCACCGTGCCCAGCTCATCACAATTTTTAAGACAGCGAACTTTCTAGTCTAAGATTACTTCACGATGCGTGTGGGCTGGGGCTCAAACCCGGGTCCTTGCATCTACTAAGCAGACGCTCTGCCATGGAGCGCCAACCCAGCCCTTCTATGTTGCTATTAGCATTTGGCAGTACCGGGATTTGAACTCAGGACCTCAGCTTGCTGGTCAGGCACCCTAGCACTTGAACTTCTTTCCAGTCAGGTCTCATGCTTTTCTGGCGGAGGCAGTGTGGTGGCACTCTTCCTGCCTCTCCACACCCAACCTTTTCTGGTTGAGATAGGGGTGGAGGGAGCCTCACTTCTTTGGGGCAGGGGGGCCTGGGCTCAAAAGGAGATCCTCCTGCCTCTACCTCCCAAGTAGCTGGAATTACAGCACGTGTCTCCACACCTAGTTCTCTAATGCTGTTCTTAAGCCATGAAAAAATGTCCTCTCCCCCCACCCCTCTCTCTTTCTAAAGAAAGGAAAGCACTCACAACACTGTGAAAGGAATGGAAGGGGCTCTGCACAACAGCTGAGCCACTGGGGCCTGATAGACTTGTGGCCCCGCAGGCCTGAGCTCATGTGAGCAAGGTCCAGACTGGAGATGATGATGGTGGTGGTGATGGAGGTGGAAGTGATGGTGGATGGTAGAGGAAGTGATGGCGATGGTGGAGGAGGTGATGGTGAAGGAGGTGATGGTGATGGAGGTGGAGGTAGAGGTGGTGGTGGTGATGGAGGTGGTGATGGTGAAGGAGGTGGTGGTGATGGAGGTGGTGGTGGTGGAGGAGGTGATGGTGAAGGAGGTGATGGTGATGGTGATAGTAAAGGAGGTGATGGTGGAGTGGTGATGGTGGAGGTGGTGGTGGTGGTGGAGGAGGTGATGGTGGAGGTGGTGGTGGTGATGGAGGTGGTGATGGTGAAGGAGGTGGTGGTGATGGAGGTGGTGGTGGTGGAGGAGGTGATGGTGAAGGAGGTGATGGTGATGGTGATAGTAAAGGAGGTGATGGTAGAGTGGTGATGGTGGAGGTGGTGGTGGTGATGGAGGTGGTGATGGTGAAGGAGGTGGTGGTGATGGAGGTGGTGGTGGTGGAGGAGGTGATGGTGGAGGAGGTGATGGTGATGGTGATAGTAAAGGAGGTGATGGTGGAGTGGTGATGGTGGAGGTGGTGGTGGTGGTGGAGGAGGTGATGGTGGAGGTGGTGGTGGTGATGGAGGTGGTGATGGTGAAGGAGGTGGTGGTGATGGAGGTGGTGACGGTGAGGGAGGTGGTGGTGATGGAGGTGGTGGTGGTGATGGAGGTGATGGTGAAGGAGGTGATGGTGATGGTGATAGTAAAGGAGGTGATGGTGGAGTGGTGATGGTGGAGGTGGTGGTGGTGATGGAGGTGGTGATGGTGAAGGAGGTGGTAGTGATGGAGGTGGTGGTGGTGGAGGAGGTGATGGTGATAGTAAAGGAGGTGATGGTGAAGGAGGTGGTGGTGATGGAGGTGGTGATGGTGGAGGAGGTGATGGTGATGGAGGTGGAGGTAGAGGTGGTGGTGGTGATGGAGGTGGTGATGGTGAAGGAGGTGGTGGTGGTGGAGGTGGTGGTGGTGAAGGAGGTGATGGTGATGGAGATGGTGGTGGTGGAGGAGGTGATGGTGGAGGAGGTGATGGTGATAGTAAAGGAGGTGATGGTGGAGGAGGTGATGGTGGAGGTGGTGGTGGTGATGGAGGTGGTGATGGAGGTGGTGATGGTGAAGGAGGTGATGGTGATGGAGGTGGTGATGGTGATGGAGGTGGAGGTAGAGGTGGAGGTGGTGATGGAGGTGGTGATGGTGAAGGAGGTGGTGGTGATGGAGGTGGTGATGGTGATGGAGGTGGAGGTAGAGGTGGAGGTGGTGATGGAGGTGGTGATGGTGAAGGAGGTGGTGGTGATGGAGGTGGTGATGGTGAAGGAGGTGGTGGTGATGGAGGTGGTGATGGTGGAGGAGGTGATGGTGGAGGAGGTGGTGGTGATGGAGGTGGTAGTGGTGATGGAGGTGGAGGTAGAGGTGGAGGTGGTGATGGAGGAGGTGATGGTGAAGGAGGTGGTGGTGATGGAGGTGGTGATGGTGGAGGAGGTGATGGTGGAGGAGGTGATGGTGTTGGTGATCGTAAAGGAGGTGATGGTGGAGTGGTGATGGTGGAGGTGGTGGTGGTGATGGAGGTGGTGATGGTGAAGGAGGTGGTGGTGATGGAGGTGGTGATGGTGATGGAGGTGGAGGTAGAGGTGGAGGTGGTGATGGAGGTGGTGATGGTGAAGGAGGTGGTGGTGATGGAGGTGGTGATGGTGAAGGAGGTGGTGGTGATGGAGGTGGTGATGGTGGAGGAGGTGATGGTGGAGGAGGTGGTGGTGATGGAGGTGGTAGTGGTGATGGAGGTGGAGGTAGAGGTGGAGGTGGTGATGGTGATGGAGGTGGAGGTGGTTACGGAGGAGGTGATGGTGAAGGAGGTGGTGGTGATGGAGGTGGTGATGGTGATGGTGATAGTAAAGGAGGTGATGGTGGAGTGGTGATGGTGGAGGTGGTGGTGGTGATGGAGGTGGTGATGGTGAAGGAGGTAGTGGTGATGGAGGTGGTGGTGGTGGAGGAGGTGATGGTGAAGGAGGTGATGGTGATGGTGACAGTAAAGGAGGTGATGGTGAAGGAGGTGGTGGTGGTGATGGAGGTGGAGGTAGAGGTGGTGGTGGTGATGGAGGTGGTGATGGTGAAGGAGGTGGTGGTGATGGAGGTGGTGATGGTGATGGAGGTGGAGGTAGAGGTGGAGGTGGTGATGGAGGTGGTGATGGTGAAGGAGGTGGTGGTGATGGAGGTGGTGATGGTGATGGAGGTGGAGGTAGAGGTGGAGGTGGTGATGGAGGTGGTGATGGTGATGGTGGTGGTGGTGATGGAGGTGGTGATGGTGATGGAGGTGGAGGTGGTGGAGGAGGTGATGGTGAAGGAGGTGATGGTGATGGTGACAGTAAAGGAGGTGATGGTGAAGGAGGTGGTGGTGGTGATGGAGGTGGAGGTAGAGGTGGTGGTGGTGATGGAGGTGGTGATGGTGAAGGAGGTGGTGGTGATGGAGGTGGTGATGGTGGAGGAGGTGATGGTGGAGGAGGTGATGGTGATGGTGATAGTAAAGGAGGTGATGGTGGAGGAGGTGATGGTGATGAGGTGGTGGTGGTGGAGGAGGTGACAGTGGAGGAGGTGATGGTGATGGTGATAGTAAAGGAGGTGATGGTGAAGGAGGTGGTGGTGGTGATGGAGGTGGAGGTAGAGGTGGAGGTGGTGATGGAGGTGGTGATGGTGAAGGAGGTGGTGGTGATGGAGGTGGTGATGGTGAAGGAGGTGGTGGTGATGGAGGTGGTGGTGGTGGAGGAGGTGATGGTGGAGGAGGTGATGGTGATGGAGGTGGTGATGGTGAAGGAGGTGGTGGTGATGGAGGTGGTGATGGTGATGGAGGTGGAGGTAGAGGTGGGGGTGGTGGAGGAGGTGGTGACGGTGAAGGAGGTGGTGGTGATGGAGGTGGTGATGGTGAAGGAGGTGGTGGTGATGGAGGTGGTGGCGGTGGAGGAGGTGATGGTGGAGGAGGTGATGGTGATGGAGGTGGTGATGGTGAAGGAGGTGGTGGTGATGGAGGTGGTGATGGTGATGGAGGTGGTGATGGTGGAGGTGGTGGTGGTGATGGAGGTGGTGACGGTGAAGGAGGTGATGGTAGAGGAGGTGATGGTGATGGTGATAGTAAAGGAGGTGATGGTGGAGTGGTGATGGTGGAGGTGGAGGTAGAGGTGGAGGTGGTGATGGAGGTGGTGATAGTGAAGGAGGTGGTGGTGATGGAGGTGGTGGTGGTGGAGGAGGTGATGGTAGAGGAGGTGATGGTGATGGTGATAGTAAAGGAGGTGATGGTGAAGGAGGTGATGGTGATGGAGGTGGAGGTAGAGGTGGAGGTGGTGATGGAGGTGGTGATGGTGAAGGAGGTGGTGGTGATGGAGGTGGTGGTGGTGATGGAGGTAGAGGTAGAGGTGGGGGTGGTGATGGAGGTGGTGATGGTGATGGAGGTGGTGGTGATGGAGGTGGTGGTGGTGATGGAGGTGGAGGTAGAGGTGGGGGTGGTGATGTAGGTGGTGATGGTGAAGGAGGTGGTGGTGATGGAGGTGGTGGTGGTGGAGGAGGTGATGGTAGAAGAGGTGATGGTGATAGTAAAGGAGGTGGTGGTGATGGAGGTGGTGATGGTGATGGAGGTGGTGGTGATGGAGGTGGTGATGGTGGAGGAGGTGATGGTGGAGGAGGTGGTGGTGATGGAGGTGGTAGTGGTGATGGAGGTGGAGGTAGAGGTGGAGGTGGTGATGGAGGAGGTGATGGTGAAGGAGGTGGTGGTGATGGAGGTGGTGATGGTGGAGGAGGTGATGGTGGAGGAGGTGATGGTGTTGGTGATCGTAAAGGAGGTGATGGTGGAGTGGTGATGGTGGAGGTGGTGGTGGTGATGGAGGTGGTGATGGTGAAGGAGGTGGTGGTGATGGAGGTGGAGGTAGAGGTGGGGTGGTGATGGAGGTGGTGATGGTGAAGGAGGTGGTGGTGATGGAGGTGGTGGTGGTGGAGGAGGTGATGGTAGAAGAGGTGATGGTGATAGTAAAGGAGGTGGTGGTGATGGAGGTGGTGATGGTGATGGAGGTGGTGGTGATGGAGGTGGTGGTGGTGATGGAGGTGGTGATGGTGAAGGAGGTGGTGGTGATGGAGGTGGTGGTGGTGATGGAAGTGGAGGTAGAGGTGGTGGTGGTAATGGAGGTGGTGATGGTGAAGGAGGTGGTGGTGGTGGAGGAGGTGACGATAAAGGGGGTGATGGTGATGGAGGTGGTGGTGGTCGAGGAGGTGATGGTGAAGGAGGTGATGGTGATGGAGGAGGTGATGGTGAAGGAGGTGATGGTGATGGAGGAGGTGATGGTGATGGAGGAGGTGATGGTGATGGAGGTGGTGATGGTGGTGGAGGTGGTGGTGGTGGAGGTGGTGGTGGTGGAGGTGGTGTGGTGGAGGCGGTGGTGGAAGTGGTGGTGGTAGAGGTGGTGGTAGAGGTGGTGGTGGAGGTGATGGAGGTGGTGGTGGTGGAGGAGGAGGTGGTGGTAGAGGTGATAGTGGTGGTGATGGTTGAGGTGGTGGAGGTGATGGTGGTGGTGGAGGTGGTAGAGGTGGTGGTGGTGGAGGGGGTGGAGGTGATGGTGGTGGTGATGGTTGAGGTGGTAGAGGTGATGGTGGTGAAGGAGGTGATGGTGGTGATGGTGGTAAACCCATTATTTTTTTCCTTTTCAGAGCTGGTCTGCCTGCCTCAGATGAAGTTCAGGGGAGGGCGACTCTAGCTAAGTAAACCACCTCTGTGCTCACCTCCGACAGACAGAGCCTACTCTTGCCTCAGCACGGCTGGCGCGGAGAGACCCCAGCCATGCTCACCTCCGACAGATCACCACTCACGTGGAGGGACCCCAGCCATGCTCACCTCCGACAGATCACCACTCACGTGGAAGGACCCCAGCCATGCTCACCTCCACCAGATCACCACTACGTGGAGGGACCCCAGCCATGCTCACCTCCGACAGATCACCACTCACGTGGAGGGACCCCAGCCATGCTCACCTCCAACAGATCACCACTACGTGGAGGGACCCCAGCCATGCTCACCTCCGACAGATCACCACTCACGTGGAGGGACCCCGGCCATGCTCACCTCCGACAGATCACCACTCACGTGGAGGGACCCCGGCCATGCTCACCTCCGACAGATCACCACTCACGTGGAGGGACCCCGGCCATGCTCACCTCCGACAGATCACCACTCACGTGGAGGGACCCCGACCATGCTCACCTCCAACAGATCACCACTCACGTGGAGGGACCCCGGCCATGCTCACCTCCGACAGATCACCATTCACGTGGAGGGACCCCAGCCATGCTCACCTCCACCAGATCCTACTCCTGCTTCAACACGACTCATGTGGAGGGACCCCAGCCATGCTCACCTCCAACAGATCCTACTCCTGCTTCAACACGACTCATGTGGAGGGACCCCAGCCATGCTCACCTCTGACAGATCACCACTCACGTGGAGTGACCACAGCCATGCTCACCTCCAACAGATCCTATTCATGCTTCAACACCACTCACGTGGAGGGACCCCAGCCATGCTCACCTCCAAAAGATCCTACTCCTGCTTCAACACGACTCATGTGGAGGAACCCCAGCCAGGCTCACCTCCAACAGATCACCACTCATGTAGAGTGACCCCAGCCATGCTCACCTCCACCAGATCCTACTCCTGCTTCAACACCACGCACGTGGAGGGACCCCAGCCATGCTCACCTCCAACAGACCACCACTCACATGGAGGGACTCCAGCCATGCTCACCTCCGACAGATCCTACTCCCGCTTCAACACCACTCACGTGGAGGGACCCCAGCCATGCTCACCTCCAACAGATCACCACTCACGTGGAAGGACCCCAGCCATGCTCACCTCCACCAGATCCTACTCCTGCTTCAACACGACTCATGTGGAGGGACCCCAGCCATGCTCACCTCCAACAGATCCTACTCCTGCTTCAACACGACTCATGTGGAGGGACCCCAGCCATGCTCACCTCCAACAGATCCTACTCCTGCTTCAACACGACTCATGTGGAGGGACCCCAGCCATGTTCACCTCCAACAGATCCTACTCCTGCTTCAACACCATTCACGTGGAGGGACCCCAGCCATGCTCACCTCCAACAGATCCTACTCCTGCTTCAACACGACTCATGTGGAGGGACTCCAGCCATGCTCACCTCCAACAGATCCTACTGCTTCAACACGACTCATGTGGAGGGACCCCAGCCATGCTCACCTCCACCAGATCCTACTCCTGCTTCAACACGACTCATGTGGAGGGACCCCAGCCATGCTCACCTCCAACAGATCCTACTCCTGCTTCAACACGACTCATGTGGAGGGACCCCAGCCATGCTCACCTCCAACAGATCCTACTCCTGCTTCAACACGACTCATGTGGAGGGACTCCAGCCATGCTAACCTCCAACAGATCCTACTCCTGCTTCAACACGACTCATGTGGAGGGACCCCAGCCATGCTCACCTCCAACAGATCCTACTCCTGCTTCAACATCATTCACGTGGAGGGACCCCAGCCAGGCTCACCTCCAACAGATCACCACTCATGTGGAGTGACCCCAGCCATGCTCACCTCCACCAGATCCTATTCCTGCTTCAACACCACGCACGTGGAGGGACCCCAGCCATGCTCACCTCCAACAGATCCTACTCCTGCTTCAACACCACGCACGTGGAGGGACCCCAGCCATGCTCACCTCCAACAGACCACCACTCACATGGAGGGACTCCAGCCATGCTCACCTCCGACAGATCCTACTCCTGCTTCAACACCACTCACGTGGAGGGACCCCAGCCATGCTCACCTCCAGCAGATCACCACTCACGTGGAGGGACCCCAGCCATGCTCACCTCCAACAGATCACCACTCACGTGGAAGGACCCCAGCCATGCTCACCTCCACCAGATCCTACTCCTGCTTCAACACGACTCATGTGGAGGGACCCCAGCCATGCTCACCTCCAACAGATCCTACTCCTGCTTCAACACGACTCATGTGGAGGGACCCCAGCCATGCTCACCTCCAACAGATCCTACTCCTGCTTCAACACGACTCATGTGGAGGGACCCCAGCCATGCTCACCTCCAACAGATCACCACTCACGTGGAGGGACCCCAGCCATGCTCACCTCCAGCAGATCACCACTCACGTGGAAGGACCCCAGCCATGCTCACCTCCAACAGATCCTACTCCTGCTTCAACACGACTCATGTGGAGGGACTCCAGCCATGCTCACCTCCAACAGATCCTACTCCTGCTTCAACACCATTCACGTGGAGGGACCCCAGCCATGCTCACCTCCAACAGATCCTACTCCTGCTTCAACACGACTCATGTGGAGGGACTCCAGCCATGCTCACCTCCAACAGATCCTACTCCTGCTTCAACACGACTCATGTGGAGGGACCCCAGCCATGCTCACCTCCAACAGATCCTACTCCTGCTTCAACACGACTCATGTGGAGGGACCCCAGCCATGCTCACCTCCAACAGATCACCACTCATGTGGAGTGACCCCAGCCATGCTCACCTCCACCAGATCCTACTCCTGCTTCAACACCACGCACGTGGAGGGACCCCAGCCATGCTCACCTCCCCCAGATCCTACTCCTGCTTCAACACGACTCATGTGGAGGGACCCCAGCCATGCTCACCTCCACCAGATCCCACTCCTGCTTCAACACCATTCACGTGGAGGGACCCCAGCCATGCTCACCTCCCCCAGATCCTACTCCTGCTTCAACACCATTTACATGGAGGGACCCCAGCCATGCTCACCTCCAACAGACCACCACTCACATGGAGGGACTCCAGCCATGCTCACCTCCGACAGATCCTACTCCTGCTTCAACACCACTCACGTGGAGGGACCCCAGCCATGCTCACCTCCAACAGATCACCACTCACGTGGAGGGACCCCAGCCATGCTCACCTCCAACAGATCACCACTCACGTGGAAGGACCCCAGCCATGCTCACCTCCACCAGATCCTACTCCTGCTTCAACACGACTCATGTGGAGGGACCCCAGCCATGCTCACCTCCAACAGATCCTACTCCTGCTTCAACACGACTCACGTGGAGGGACTCCAGCCATGCTCACCTCCAACAGATCCTACCTCTGCTTCAACACGACTCACGTGGAGGGACTCCAGCCATGCTCACCTCCAACAGATCCTACTCCTGCTTCAACACGACTCACGTGGAGGGACTCCAGCCATGCTCACCTCCAACAGATCCTACTCCTGCTTCAACACGACTCATGTGGAAGGACCCCAGGCATGCTCACCTCCAACAGATCACCACTCATGTGGAGTGACCCCAGCCATGCTCACCTCCACCAGATCCTACTCCTGCTTCAACACCATGCACGTGGAAGGACCCCAGCCATGCTCACCTCCAACAGATCCTACTCTTGCCTCAGCACAACTCACGCGGAGGGACCCCCAGCCATGCGCCAGAGGTCAGCAGCTACCCAGGATGTGATTAACACCTGGGGGACAAACTCCCAAGGGAGGAGGGGTAGTCACCCGGGCCCCTGATCATCACCTCCTCCATGACACTGACCCGGACCCCTGGTCATCACCTCCTCCATGACACTGACCCAGGGCCTCTGGTCATCACCTCCTCCATGACACTGACCCAGGCCCCTGGTCATCACCTCCTCCATGACACTGACCCAGGCCCCTTGTCATCACCTCCTCCATGACACTGACCCAGGCCCCAGGTCATCACCTCCTCCATGACACTGACCCAGGCATCTGGTCATCACCTCCTCCATGACACTGACCCGGGCCCCTGGTCATCACCTCCTCCACTGACACTGACCCGGGCCCCTGGTCATTACCTCCTCCATGACACTGACCCGGGCCCCTGGTCATCACCTCCTCCATGACATTGACCCAGGCCCCTGGTCATCACCTCCTCCACTGACACTGACCCAGGCCCCTGGTCATCACCTCCTCCATGACACTGACCTGGCCTCTAGTCATCACCTCCTCCATGACACTGACCCAGGCCCCTGGTCATCACCTCCTCTACTGACACTAACCCGGCCCCTGGTTATCACCTCCTCCACTGACACTGACCCAGGCCCCTGGTCATCACCTCCTCCACTGACACTGACCCAGGCCCCTGGTCATCACCTCCTCCATGACACTCACCCGGGGCCCTGGTCATCACCTCCTCCACTGACACTGACCAGGGCCCCTGGTCATCACCTCCTCCATGACACTGACCCAGGCCCCTGGTCATCACCTCCTCCATGACACTGACCCGGCCTCTGGTCATCACCTCCTCCATGACACTGACTCAGGCCTCTGGTCATCACCTCCTCCATGACACTGACCCAGGCCCCTGGTCATCACCTCCTCCATGACACTGACCCGGCCTCTGGTCATCACCTCCTCCATGACACTGACCCAGGCCCCTGGTCATCACCTCCTCCATGACACTGACCCAGGCCCCTCCTCCATGTACCCAGCAAGCCTGTGTCCAGTGCAGGCGGAAGACTAGACAGGGCCAAAGGCCTTGCGCGTTATCTGCATGCCCCAAGGTATGATTCAAGAATGGCGGGTTCCTGGATTCCCAGCCTTCAACTGTCAGTGAAAACACCCTTCACTGATGCACAAGCTGAGATAAACCTTGCTTCCTCCGCAGCAGGTCTAACCAGAGCCTTCTGCCTGCCTGGGGCTCGGGGGGGGGGCTCACCTCCCCACCTCTCCTCCTGCAGGTCGGAGGTGGGGGCTGCAGGGCAGGCCTGCCCTTTCCTGATGAGGGAAGTCTGCACTCCCAACAAGGCACCCTTCCCGACACTCCAATTCAGTGTCAGCGTGGCCATGGGCTCCGGCTGGCAGAGGAACCACCCCCATGCCCCTGCCATTCGGCCTGTGCAGGTGCCCTCCACTGCCTCAGCATCTACCAAGGTCCCATTGCCAGGGAGTCTTCGTACCAGAGGAGGCCAGCCTGGGCCAGCCATGTCCCGAGGACTCGCCAAGCCTCTGCAGCTTCTCCCTCACCCAGGTCCCTCCTGGCGTCTGCACACCCCAGCCCATTCCTGCCTCAGGACCTTTGCACACCGTCCTCTGCCAGAAGACATCTGCTCTCTATCACACTATCAGAGGTGGCCCATGACGAGGCAGGAAGCAGCCCTGCCCGTCTCCTGGTCCCTTTCACAAGACACATGTAAACTGTTCATGTCTCTACCTACAAGGACTCGACTCCACCACTTAGTCCCCACCCAGGAAGAGCTTGACACAGCAAGGGCTCAACGGAATGACCACCTAACCACTCTCAACTTGGAAGTCAGTTCTAATGTTGCCTCCCAAGCCAACCCACCCACCACCATGCACCCGCGGGCCTCCTCTCCTGCCTCCTTGAGGTCTGCCAACTACTTCTCAAAACGAGAAGCCGGATGTCTCATGACACCCCAACAGCCTTTCCCCACAGGAACAGAATGGCTGCTGCTGCTCTAGCTTTGCCACAGTCCGCTGGCCACTCCCAGAACCAGCAGTTATGTAGGGGCCCCAGCCTTGAGCCGCATCCACTAACCAAGCTGGCCTGGACCCAGCGGCCCTAGAGCTCTGGTCAGCAGAGCTGGGGTCACGTGTCTGTCCCAGGGTACGCACACATTCACATGTGCACGCCTATGTTGACGCTTGAACCCAGGGCCTCACGTTGGCGTTCTTGTTCACGGCACCACTTGAGCCATCCCTCTAACCCAGAATTTTGTTGTTTAATTGGGGTTTCACCGACTTTTTTGCCCAGGCTGGCGACAACTCAGCCTCCGGAGTAGTTACAATTACTGAACCACGCATGGGCAGCCTGATTCTTTTGCTTTTGTCAGTCAATGGGGCTTGAAACTCTGGCCTGGGGGCTGGCACTCAACCACTGAGCCACAGCTCCCCTTTGGGTCTCTGGTGGATAACTGGAGATAAGTCTCCAGACATTCATGTTGGGACTGGTTTAAAACTATGATCTCAGCCTCCTGAGCAGCTAGGATTATAGGTGTGAGGCACGGCTACTCAGCTGTCAGAATTTTTTAATAGCACGTTAAATGCAGTAATGAAGAACTGGTGTGATGGTATTTGCTTGAAATCCCAGCTTTCTAAGAGGCAGAGATCAGAAGGATCATGGTTCAAAGTCAGCCTATGCAAAAAAGTTAGATCTCATCTAAAGAAATACATGCAGTGGTGCCTGTCGGCGGCCTCCGCTTCCCGGGAGGCACACAGAGGAGGATCCTGGTCTGAGGCTGGCCTTGAGCAAAACCAGGAGATCTTACAAAAGACGAGCGGGGTAGAGGCCAGGATGGCCTTCTGTCAGGTAGGGTGGGGAGGGCCCCAAGCCTCCTCCCTCCTGGCGGCCACATGGCCCTAGGAGCTGCGAGCAAAGCCAGCGAAGACAGGAAGCAATTCTTGGCTTGCTACACGGCCTGTTTATTGTGTAAACAAGGCCAGAAATGTACAAGGACACGGGTGGAGGATCCCGGAGGGGGGGCTCTGCAGAACTGTAGAGAAGACAAGACAGGATGGGTCAGGGTGGGACTGGATGGAGGCGGGATGGCATGGCGCCCCACGCCCCTTCCTGCCCTGGCCAGACGCTGCTCTAGTCCTTGAGCACGAGCGGGGCCTTCACTTGGCTGGCCACGTCTGAGCCACTGAGCGCCTCCACAATAGCCAGGGCAAACTCGAAGCTGGTGCCGGGGCCACGGCTGGTGAGGATCAGGCCGTCCTTCTCCACGCGGCTCTCCGTGTAGCTGTAGTGATCTGCGGGAGGGAACAGACAAGGCACCGCCGCAGTCGGTGGGGGAGAAGCACAGGACGCCTCAGGGCACTCCTCGGACACCCTGAGGCCCTGGCCGTGTCCACAGGACGCCAATCCTGCCCATTCCTGCTCTGCGCCTCTCTGGAGCGTCAGGTCTGTGGGCTGGAGACCGGGCGCACAGTGGCTATGTGGAAGGCGGGAACCAACTGGAACCCGCCGCAGCCTCAGATGACAACACAAGGGGGCGCTCCCTGCCCATCCCCTGCCCCCCAGCCTGGGGAGGCCAAAGCTACCCTTTCCTCAGTAATTCCCCCCACTCCAAACAGGTCTAGCTAGAATAAAGCTGGACTCCACTGCAGGACTCCCCAATACTGCTCTGCTCTGCCCATGCCTGCAGAGCCAGCACAAGCTAGGCCACCCCAGTCACAGCTCTCCCACCAGGGACTCCCCCAGTGCCCGCTCCTGCAAGGCCTCCCTGCGCCAGGCCCCACATATCCACACCCTCTCTCCACACTACCCAACCCACTAACATGGGCCAGCAGCTCTTCAGGGGCTGTGCCCTCTTGTCCCTGTCCCTAGAGCTGAGTGGCACCCAGCAGGCACTTGACACACAGGTGAGGAAATGCCTGCTGCCTGACTCAGTGCCCTCCTCTCCCCACCCACACCAGTCCTGTGCCCCAGCCCTGCTTAGAACCCACAGCCACTGTTCAGAGCTCTGCCCGGCGGACCTAGTGCCAGGGGCAACACCCTGACTGTGCAGTACCAGCAGTGGACCCCATGTGCCACTTCACAGCACCTATGGCCCTCTGGTCTGGCTCCCCATATGAGCCTAGGCCAAATGGGAAAGAGCCCCAGCACAATCAGGACAGGGACAGCAGGGGTGAAGCTGCCTGTCCAGACCTAGGGGCCAGCTGGACACGGAGGTGTGGAGGCAGCCACAGCCATCTGGGCTTCACCCACAGCCTACGTCCTGGCCACGTGCCCCCTGCTCAGGACAGATGCACCATGCTCCTGGCACGCAGCACTGGCAGGGCCACAATACCAGTGGCCTATGTCATAGGACCAGCAAGCACAGGCGGCTCCTCCCCTCGTGGAGAAATCGCGGTCCCTCGCTGGAAGGGCAAGGTTTTCACAATTCTCCTCCACTAAGAATGGCCACACCAAAATACAATCACATTCCACGCTCAGCTAGAAACAAGCTGGTCTCGGGCGGGGGGGGGGGGGGAGGCGAGGGGCCTGGGCAGCAACAGTGTGAGGCCCAACTGCATGGCTCACCCCGCGGTATTCGGTGGGTAACAGGGTACAGGCAGGGCTCAAGTCCTTCCAGGTCCCTTCAAGACCACACCATACCAGGAAAGTTTTTGCTTGTCAACAGCGCCACCTGCCAGTCATGGCTGGAACGGCAGGGGCACCCCAGCCAGTGCCATGCAAACAGACTGGGACTTGAGAATTTAATGTAAACTCACACAGTTTACATCTCAGGTTAAACACAGCATAAGACACTGATTTTTTTTTTTTTAAAGCTTCAAGGAAAAAAAAATTCCACATCCAGGTGTCTGGAGAGAAGCAGGAAGGCTCAGGACAAAGGCACCACCAACAAGGTCTCACCATGGACATGGCCAGGCTGGTCTCAATCTGTGACCTGCCTGCCACCACCTCCTGAGAACCAAGGCTGTTCCCCATGCCCAGCTGCCTGTGTTTATAAATAAAGTTTTATAGGCACAAAACCACACCCTTAAAAAAAAATCATAGCTTGTGTGGAGGTGCTTTGAAGCCACAACAGCAGGGCAGCAGGCACGGACCTGCAAGTGGGCTCCCTGCTCCGTAAGGAAGCCAGCTGGCCCTGGAGCACAGCCTGCCCATCACAGCTGCGCTGCCTCTCTGCTCAACTTTTCTGTAAAATGAGAATTTTAACCCAATAGGCGAGGGTTCTTGGCTGCCACTCCTGCAGTGGTGAGACGGCCCTGTGCTGCCATGGGGCAGTGCTGCGGTGGGAACTGCACCCAGCCTGTGTGCCAGGCCCCACAGGGTGCACCAGCACACTGCCCATCGTACTGCCTGCCTCAGCTGCCAACAGCCCTGAAGCAGAGCAGGACAGATGAGGAAACCAAGGCTCAGCTGTAAGGACTGCGCTCCACACAACCCAGGCGTGTTCAGGCGGCAAAGGGGAACAGAATGGATACTTATTTCTCTAAGACACGAGCCTATCTGAGGGAAAATTGATTCCAGACTAAGCCAGCCGCCACACGACGTCCCTGTCACACTGCTGACAACCCTCCTCTGGGAGACTGGAAGGACAGGCGGCCAGCGGCAATGGCACAGGTCACGCTGTCCTAAGACTTGGATCCCAGCTGCATCTGACTGGACCTGCTGCTGGGCATGGGTGGTGCCAGCACCTCCTCTCTCCTGTGTAGTGTTGCTATGACCCATCTCCATGTTTCCTCGGATGCCATGAGCCCAGGTGATCTCCCCCAGAGCGGACATCCTGCCTCCCGGAGCCAGGCAGGGAACAGGAGCAGTAAGCAAGTCCGGGGAAGGCAGGGCTGGACCGCGCGCGGGGCCTAGGCCTGGTCCCTCACTCAGCAGTCCGAGGACTGAGCACCGGGACCTGGTGGGAACACAGGCTGTGCTGCGGTGAGACCTGGTGGGGAGCAAACTGTGCTCAATGAGTGTGTGAGATGTGTGAGCTTCAGGATTGGTTCTTTTGGTACCGGCACAATGGCTGCCGCCGTGGGTGACGCAGCAGAGGCCTCGACTCGGCCACACATCTCCCCACCGGCTCGGAAGCCAGAACCACTGAAAAAGGAGAACTTCCCAGACAGGCTTACTGACAACTAGTACATACTCCTTCTAGTGATGAAAGTCAATCAAGAGGTTTGTTACTTGGGGTCAAAGTTAGGAGCCTGCAGAAAGCAGCCCACACAGCGGGGGGGGACGGGCAGCACCAGTACCCAGCGCCCACCGCGGCAGGGTGAATCAGGGGCCGCTTGGGAGCCCTCCATACTCCTGGGGACCCAAAACTGCTGCGGACTACGGAGGGTTGTGCCTGTTTCTTTTGGGGTACTAAGATCAAGCCCAGAGCACCCGCCTACCCTACCCTCTTCTGGGGAACAAAGCCAAATATATGCGCAAGTTCTTCTGTGTGCAGAAGAACTGGGCAAGGTCCCCACACCTGCAATCCCAGCCCTCAGGAGGATCACGAGGTGACATCCTGGGAAAGCCAGGCTGGGCTACACAGCAAGACCCTGTCTCAGAGAGCACACAAGAGCAGATGAGTGTTCACTTACTCCCATTCACCATCTTGTCTTTGGCAAGTGGGTGTGATGTAACTTTGCTTCCGAAACCTATTTCATGGGCCAGCAGAGCCGTGGGACCTGAAAGAGAAGAGGAGGTGACACTGCGGCTGCTGCCACAAACAGGGCATCCCGGCGGAGCGCGCCCACTCCAGTAACAACTGACCCAGACACACAGAAAGCCCTGACGGGAACTTCCTGCCTCACTCCTGACAAAAGCAAAGACTGCCTTGCAAGTCAGAAGCGGCCAGTGCCATGAGTGCATCAGGAGGCGGTGGTGGAGGAGGAGAGCCGGCCCTGGCCCTCGCTGCCCTCCACCGAGGCCTGCTCCGGGGAAAACCCACACCAGCCACCCTCTGGTTGTCATCTTCTTCCTCAGAGGGCTCAGAAGTACACCAGGACCCTCTGTGCCTGTGTACGAGGAGTGCACACAGGTCACCGGGGATGCCTGCACGCAGGTGCCGGCCAGCTGTGGAGGACGGCTGCACACACGGTGTTTGAAGGTTCTCAAATCCAGACTAAAGGGTGGAAATTACCTCTGTTAACTTGAAGCTTGGAAATGGACGTGGCTCAAGTGACAGAGTGAAAGCCTTGAGCCAAATTGCTAAGGGCCAGCACCCAGGTCCTCAGTTCAAGCCCCAGGAGTGACATTAATAATAAAGCCTTCTTTCTTAAGCCACGCGACAAGTCCTTTCTGGTTTCAGCTAGACTGTCAGCACCTGGGCTTCTCAGGGCTTTTCTGTGTTCCTTCAGCTGCAATAAGTCACGGGACGTGGAACTGCAAGTCCAGGCTGCAGCCCACGGCTGAAAGACCAAAGGATCGATACCTAATCAAGTGCAAGTCTACACTGTCTCCTACTTAGAAGCAGGCTCCGGGACGTGACCCCCGAGGAGAGTGGCCAGGCGGGGAAAGGGTTTCCAGAATGTCCACAGCACTGTTACAGATTTACAGCTGCAGCCTCCCTCGCCCTGGCAGGCTGACAGCTGCTCTCCGGGGCTGGGGAAATCAGACAAGCGATACTTAACACTTGAACTGCTGATGGGTGAAACTCTACAATGCTGTCCTCCGGCTGGGCTCTGAGCGAGGAGCCAGGGACCTGTTCCCAGAGTGCCACCTGGTGGAGACTCCCAGCCAACTCCCCAGACTCCAGCTCACTGCTGGGGGACAGAGCACCTACCCCCTCATTTTCGTCCTCACGCGTTCATCCTCACTGCCAAGCAGACATGCCTTCCGGTGAAAAGCTGCAGCTCTGGAGAGCAGCCCTTCAGGAGATGACCCTGCCTTCCTGCTGACCCAAACACCAGGAAGCTTCTGCTCCTGGCTCCCACCCATCCCTGCACTCCAGGCCCGAGTCACTGCTCTCGACTCCCGTGTCTGTCGAGTAGCCAGGGCAGAGGCCGGGACCCTCACATGGACCCACACACCACCGCAGGTGCCACTGATTATCAGGGCCGCACTCTGGGGGTGATGCTCACGATTGTGTGAACGGGAGACAGCGCCAGTCAGGTGGAGAATTCCCCAACCCCGGGCACCTGCAGCGTACCCGCAGGCTCTGCTGTCACAGCAGAGCACACGCAGGCAAGAAGCTGCAGTTTCTTTGGTCAAAGCGCCTGGGAAAGAAGGTGGTCTATCTCCCAGCAGCAGAGCCACCGTCTCCTGGGGCAGCAGGGGCTGCAGGGACTTGGGGGCCTGCGCAGGAGGAAGCCAGGGCGCCTCCCCCTAACCTTGGGGCAGTTCTGCACAGGATCTCTACAACCCTGTAGTTTTGATGTGGACGAACTCAACACTACCTCCCATGTTGGAGCTTAAAAACCGGGTCAGTTGTTACTGGAGTTGGGGGGTGCTCGGTGGGTGTGCTCAGCCAGGACGCCCTGTTTTCTGTCTC
This sequence comes from Megascapheus bottae, assembly GCF_031878675.1. Lineage (NCBI taxonomy): Eukaryota > Metazoa > Chordata > Mammalia > Rodentia > Geomyidae > Megascapheus > Megascapheus bottae. The sequence goes on from NC_143514.1 coordinate 79,947,556, forward strand.
TGGCTACAGATGGAACCCAGGCCCTCCTGCACACTAACAAGGTGCTCTCCCACTGAGCAACACCCCAGCCCCACACCAGGAATTGTTTAAAGTGAAGATCGAATATCGCTAGACTAGCCCGGCCTTACTATCTCATTCCTCCCCTACATGAGCCTGTAAGTGCTGGGACAGATCTAGGTTCAAACCTGAAACTACTTAAAACTCAAGAGCACAACGCGCTGCGCGAACACTTCCTTCTGATGTCACTGTGAGGACCCGGGAACAGGCACACAGCTGCAGGGCCTGCTCTGACTCAACTCGGAACACTGTGGCTTAGAGGCACAGCCCTGGGCCCCAACCCACCACTTACGTCCTGGAGCTACCGGACTGAGCCTAACTTTCACCTGTCATCTTCCACACTGTCCACCTGCCACCGTTCACGGTGACATGTGCTTGGAAAAAGCCTCAAGGACAGCACCACAGAAGTTACACCATGGGAAAAAACACCCATCTCAAAGCAATAAGGATGCACTTAAGAAGGTATCAAAAATTTAAGACTACGTTTCAAAGAAAGGACAGAGCAGATGACACAGGTGCCACACCAGAGCTGGGGAAAGCACCAGGCCTCCTGGTGCAGGGCAGATGTGGGGCAGATTCCGGCTGACTGCGCTGGCGGCGTGACTTTCTGGCCCCAAGTTCTGCTGTACCAGCTGTTTACTGAATTCCAGAGAGCCATGTTTGCCTCTGGGGTTAAACAAATACAGAAAACAGTGAGTTTATGGGAACAGACCAAGGGCGCAGAGGCGGGAAGCGGAACGACCGGCTCTGCTGAGATGGCGCTTTATGCCGGCCAGGCTACACCACACGGGGGCTGTGCTCTGCCCGCCTGCGGCGGCCCCTACCTGCGCAGATGGCAGCGATGAGGCCCTTCCTGCTCTCCTGCTCCTTCAAGATCTCCTTCACGACGCTCGACTAGACAACAGGGGGAAAGCAACACTCACCGTCAGCCTAGCCAAGTCCAGGCTCAGCACAACGAGCTTCACAGAATTTGATTTTAGCTTAAACCACAGGTTTCAACCCATTTCCAAACCTAGCTTTACTACAGCGTTACTATAACGACTATCAAGCTCATCATGGGCTTTATGCTTAACCCCAGCAGAGGCACGGATCCTGTGAGAAAGGCTTCCGTGGATGTTTGAAGAATCTCCCCTGGGGTGGTCCTGCCAGTCGCGTTCCAGGAGGAAGGGAAGCATGCGAACGTGCAGCCGGCTGGGTGCTGAAGACTGGGAGGAAAGCACCGCCCAATGGCCCCCTTCACCCCCAGGCCTTCCCCCCGGCCAGGCCCCTTGGTCTCTGTCCTCAGCTGCACCCATGCTGGACCACTGTCTCTTACTATCACCACCTCCCAACATGCTCGGCTCATAGCTACAGTGAATGTTATTTGAGCTGCTCTGTCTCAAATATAGTTAGAGGGAGTTTGGCCCAGTGGCGGAGTGCTTGCCTAGCATGCACAAAGACCCAGGTTCGATTCTTCAGTACCACATACATAAAAAAAAAAAAAAAAGCCAGAAGTGGTGTTGTGGCTCAAGTGCTAGCCTTGAGAAAGCCCAAGGACAGTGGACAGTGCCCAGACCCCGAGTTCAAGCCCCAGGACTGGCAAAAAACTAAAAACAAAAAACAAAACAAATAGAATACTCTTTGTCTCATCTTAGTTGTCTCTGTTTTATTCATAACATCCTCCCAGCCTGTCTGAAGAACAGAACAAAGCAAAGGCTGAGCAACTTCCTGCACAGCCCCTCCACACACACACCAGCTCTCCGAGGTCCAGTAGCATTCTCACCTCACATAAATTCTGCGCACCCAGATTACCTCCAGGGAGAACCACCACGTCATAAGGGCCCTGTGACAGTTCGAAAAACAGAAAAGGCATTATTTAATTCCAAATTGTGTAAATGACAGTCCACAGCACTTGTTTCAGAAGCTAGACTCAGCAAAGCACAGGAGGGACCTAAGCCCAGTACCAAAAACAAAACCCCACATTACCATAGGGGGTAATGATGCTTTGTAAGCCAGAATACCAAGGAGAATCATGCGCCCATCCAGCCTCCCACCTGTCTATCCACTGTCCATTCATCCCTTACCCACCCACTTGTCTGTCTGTCCGTCATCCACCCACCCACCCACTCACCCACTTCGCACCAGCCACTTGCTGAACATATCAGGTATCCAGCAAAACGGCCAACTTCTACGGATACAGAATAGAAGAGCAGAGTTCCTGCTGCACCCTCTCAGTGTAGTAGGGAAAACTTCCCTGCAAAATGACTTTCTTTTCTTTCTCTTTTTCTTTGGGTGAGGGGGAAGGGAGGGTCAGTACTAGGGTTAGAATTTTCTTGCACTTTCTGGATTGGTACTGTACCATTTGAGCCATTCCTCCAGCCCTGCTTCTTGCTGGTTCTGCCCAGGCTGGTGTTGAACCCTGGACCTCCAGATTTCCCCCTCATAAAAAGTTATAGATACAGGGGCCCGAAGTTCGGCCTAGTGGTAGAGTGCTTGCCTAGCATGCACAAAGACCCGGGTTTGATTTCTCGGAATCACATACATAGAAAAAGCCGGAAGTGGTGCTGAGGCTCAAAAACTCTAGCCTTGAGAAAGTCCAAGGACAGTGCTCAGGCCCTGAGCTCAAGCCCAGGACTGGCAAAAAGAAATTAAAAAAAAAAAAAAAAAAAAAAAAAAGTTACAGATGTAACAACTGGCACCCAGATAATTCATTTTCCCCCAGAGTACACTAAGCTTTGAATTCAGAGCCTAACAGCTTAGTAGGCAAGCAGCCTATCTACAACAAGTAATTTTCTTAAAGTAAGTATGTGCCAGCCACAGCCTTAGGTAACGCTGTGGATGTTTCAGGAAAGGAATGCAGCCATGGTTCAGGGCAGCTGCTGTGCAGAGAACATACCTGCTTCCTTGCGTCTTCAAGACTGGCATCAGGGCAGATGACAACGTCTCGACTGCAAACCACCGGGTCTTTCCCAGTCAAGCCGGCAATGGTGACTTTAATCTAAGAGAAAGACATGGCAATGGGTAAAAATGATGAAACATACTCAGAATAACATTCCCATAGCTGACTTGGGTTTCAAAATAACTTACCAAGAAATAAAACCATGCAGAATTTATTTATTTATTTAGGGTCAGTCGTGGGGCTTGAACCCAAGGCCTGGGTGCTGTCCCTGAGCCTCTTTGTGCTCAATGCCAGGGCTCTACCACTCTAGCCACAATGTCACTTCTGTTTTTAATTGTACTTCATGATCGGGGTAATGTATAGAGGGGATACAGTTATACTCATCAAGTAGTGGGTCACTTGCAGTTTTTGAGTGGTTAATTGAAGAGTGTCACAGGGACTTCTCTGTCTAAGTGGGCTTTGAACTGTGGTCCTCAGATCTCAGCCTCCTGAATAGGCAGGATTATTGACACAGGGTAAATGAATACACTGGCTAATATCTTTACTTCATAGGTCTGCTCTGGTTTGCACAGGACAGTTCTAATTTGTAGCTGCTGTTCCAGTCTTCCTTAGGCTATAATACTCTCCTACAAGTATCCTGCTTGGGAGGTAAATTACACAATCATTCTATTAATAACTGTCTTGCAAGGTTACTCTTGCCATTTAAAAACCTCACAGCATTTTCCTAAGGTAGAAATGCAAGTTAATAAAACAATATAATCACCTGTAATCCTAGCTACTCAGGAGGCTGAGATCTGAGGATCAAGGTTCAAAGCCAGCTCTGTGTGGCTCCAGGGACAGGGAGATAGCCTTGAACTGAAGAGCTCAGGGACAATGCCCAGGCCCAGAATGCAAGCTCTGTGACCACAAAAATAAATCAAATCAAATCAGGCTGGGCACCAGCAGCTCACGCCTGTCACCCTAACTACTCAGGAGGCTGAGATCTGAGGACGGAGGTTCAAAGCCAGCCGGGGCACGAAAGTCTGAGAGACTCCCATCTCCAATTAGACCAGAGAACTGGAAGTGGCTCAAGTGGTAAAGCACCAGACTTGAACTGAAGAGCTCAGAGACAGAGCCCAGGGCAGAGTTCAAGCCCCACAACCCACAAATAAAAGAAAATGCCACTTTCTCCTGCTAAAAAAAAAAAAACAAACCAAAAAACAAAACAAAAAAACCCCGCTTGACAACAGGGCTGGGAGCGTGGCCTAATAGTAGAGTGCCTTCCTAGTATGCACAAAACCCTGGGTTTGATTCCTCAGTACCACATACTGAGAAAAAGTTGGAAATGGTGCTGTGGCTCAAGTGGTAGGGTTCTAGCCTTGAGAAAGCACACAGGACAGTGCTGAGGCCCCGAGTTCAAGCCCCAGGACTGGCAAAAAAAGAAAAACAAGAAATGGGCTGCAGGCCAGAGCACTGGCCTGGGCTCTGCAGCTACTCCAGTGGTACAGGCAGGTTGGTCACCCAAGTCTGGAGTTCGGGAAAAAGCCTAGGCAACACAGAATTACAACAGGCAACATGTAAAGGGCGCTGCGTAAACTGCACTCAATTATGAAATTATCATGAATTAAGGGGAACATTGCTTCCTCCAATGTGACGGGAAGCTTCCAGGTTCTGAGGCCAGGAGGACCAGGACCCAGGGGACTTACGCCAGCTCTCCTCATGAGATCCACTGGGATGACCGTCTCCATCTCCTCCGCTCCTTTGGCCAGGATGACCAAGGCTCTTTTTGTACCCATGTTTGTGTCCTACTTGTTGAGGACTAGGGAAAAAAAAAAGAGAAAAACTTCAAAGCGAATTTCCACCGCAACCCTGGACTATTCGAGCTCTCAGTGTGATAACGTTTTCCCTTTGTGTATGTGTCTGGGGGTGTGGTGTGTGCAGTGGGGCGGGTCTTGAACTCGGGGCCTGGGTCCCCATCGAGCACTCTATCTCTTGAACCACAGCTCCACTCTGGCTTTTGGGGGGTAAACTGGGGATGAGAGTCTGACAGACTCTCCTGCGTCCTATCTCGACCCTCCGGTGCCCGGCGCTGCGGAGAGGAAAGCAGCACGAGGTTCTGACGCGTGCTCACGGCGGGGAGTCCTTCCTCAGACCTCGGGGCCCCACGGGCAGGGGCTCCACGGGCAGGGGCCCCACGGGCAGGGGCTCCGGCGTTCACAGCGACCCACGCTCTGCCTGCGGGGGCTCTCGGATCTCCCCGGCGGACGGCGCTGGGCATCCCCGGGCCCCCGCGGAGTGAGGCCCCGGCCCGCACGCAGCGGTCGCCTCCCCGCAACCCGCGGCCGCCGACGTCCACGACGCCGCGGGCGGCCCGGGGTCCCCGTCGGGGGCCGCAGGCTGCGGCGGCCCGTGCGCGCGCACCCCCGGCCTGGCCTCTCCGCCCCGTCCCGGGGCGTCTGTGGGCGCCGTGGGAGCCACTCACCAGACGGCCTGAGGGGGAAAACACGCGCCGACCCGCACGCGCCCCGCCCGCCCGGCCGCTGGCTCGCCCCGCGCAGCCTCACGCAGCCTCGCACAGCCGCACGCAGCCCCGCGCAGCCGCACGCAGCCTCACGCCGGCCCGCGGCGTCGGCGTCACATCCGGTCGAGCCCACTCCGGGCCGGGGCGGGGGAGGCTCGTCTCTGCGCCCCGGCCGGCGAGGTCCTGCGGCGGCGCGCACCGCGCCGACTCCCCCGCGAGTGGTTCAGCCCGCCGCCCGGCACGCCGGCCCACGCGGCGGAGCAGCCCGCCCTCCACGGCCCTTCCGTGGCGGGCTGCTCCGCCGCGCGCCCCGAGCGGCGCGGAGAGCTCGGTGGTGACTCCTAGGGCCTGGCTTCACCGACGTCATTTGTTCTCAGCTCTGGGCTGGTCATGCTTTGCCAGTGTAAGAATGCAAGACGGGGCGGGGCGCACGCAGCCGGGCACACGGGGCGGGGCGGGGCGCACGCAGCCGGGCACACCGGGCGGGGCGGGGCGCACGCAGCCGGGCACACCGGGCGGGGCGGGGCGGGGCGCACGCAGCCGGGCACACCGGGCGGGGCGGGGCGGGGCGCACGCAGCCGGGCACACCGGGCGGGGCGGGGCGCACGCAGCCGGGCACACCGGGCGGGGCGGGGCGCACGCAGCCGGGCACACCGGGCGGGGCGCAAGCAGCCGGGCACACGGGGCGGGGCGGGGCGCACGCAGCCGGGCACACGGGGCGGGGCGGGGCGCACGCAGCCGGGCACACGGGGCGGGGCGGGGCGCACACAGCTGGGCACACCGGGCGGGGCGGGGCGCACGCAGCCGGGCACACCTGGCGGGGCGGGGCGGGGCGCACGCAGGCGGCCGGGCACACGGGGCGGGGCGGGGCGCACGCAGCTGGCCGGGCACACCGGGCAGGGCTGGGCGGGGCGCACGCTCCGGTCCTGTGACATAATACGGACCCAGTGAGCGCAGACAGGATTTTCCTTCGTTGCTGTTTGTTCTCTCGTTTACTGCGTCTGGCAGGGTGAGGGTGGACACAGTGGGGGGACAGAGACTGCACGCGGCGCCCCTCCCCGGACACCGGAAAACCTACTTCCGGGTGGGGACCGTGGCCCTCTGCGCAGTACCACGTGGGAGTCGCCAGCCTCGAGCTGAAGAGCTCAGGGCCGGTGCCAGGCGCCGAGTTCAAGCACCGTGACCGGCCAATAACAAGTTTGTGGTGGGCGGTGCACTGGTTCTGTCCGCCCCCTGACTCCACGGCCTTCAGCTGTGAGCCCCTGGGAAGCCTTCCCGAAGCCGCTGGCCAGGCTCCACGTTCCCGGACAGACGGCACCGCGCTACGTGCCTATGCATATGGCTTTAAGTTCAAAGTGCCGTCGTGTATTTCATCCTGAACCACAGCAGAAAGTTTTTTAGAAAGATACTTTAAAACGTTAGTGTTCAACGACTATATCGCCCTTGAAAACTTAACATTTCCGTAAATTATGTTTGCCAGATTTTTTTGGCTCTAGAAGAGAAAAGTTACCAACACTTCTTGATAACACTTTAAATCATTTACATATAACTTACTGCTTGACGTACTCCCAGAGGGTTTTTTTTCCCCCAAAACAAGCATGTATTTCAAAACCAAAGACAGGTACATTTTAATGATGAGTAAAAATAAAAACATTTGAAGGAAATATCCTGGGGCCTGAACTCAAATGTCTTTTATCAGTTCAGTGTGTATGCTAAAACAGTCTTCTTGATTTTAGTCTAGTTTTCCAGTGTAAATCAGTTTTTGGAGATCTTTCCTGAAGAAGTAGAAGGCAACAAGAAAAGCAAAATCAAATGAATGGCTTATACATAATAATACATGAGGATTTTTTTTTAAAATTCGGAACATGCAACACACATAGCTTTCTATACATCTCTGGATGGAGAAAACTTCTATGCATTCATTTCTGCTTGGATTTCCTCAAATCCATTTTCATAATGCCACCATAACAGCTGAATTCCTTTGATTTAATCCTAAATATGCCCATCACATTCATAATATTGACAAGTATTTGTGGACAAGAACAGAATCAATCAAATATAATTAGGGAAAAAATCATGAGAAAGAAATCAGTAAAGGAAAAACAGGGGCCAGGAGTTTGGCTAGTGGTAGAGTGCTTGCTTAGCATGCATAAAGACCCTGGTTTGATTCTTTGGTACCACATACATAGAAGAAACCCAGAAATGTTGCTGTGGCTCCAGTGGTAGAGCTCTAGCCTTGAGAAAACCCAAGGACAGTGCTCAGACCCTGAGACCAAGGCTCAGGACTGACCAAAAGAAAAAAAAACGGCACAGTCATGTTCAGTGAAGTATTATCCTAGTTTATGGAGACACTTTTTCACTCTGAAGTGTATAGTAATTGAAGCAAATGATGTACTTATTTGTGTGTTTCTGTTGTGTGCAGATGTATATCTATGTGTGTGTACACTGAACTAAGGCTTGAACTCAGGGTCTGAGTGCTGTCCTTCAGCTTTTCTTTGCTCAAGGCTAGCACTCTACCACTTGAACAACAGCCCAAGTTCCAGCTTTTTGATAATTTCTTGGCGATGAGTCTCATAGATTCCTGCCTGGGCTGGCATTGAACCATGATGGTCAGATCTCAGCCCCTGAGTAGCTACGTTAACAACATGAGCCGCTGGTGCCCAGAAGTGTATATTCTTTTTTTTTTTTTTTTTTTTTTTTTCCAGTCCTGGGCTTGAGCTCAGGGCCTGAGCACTGTCCTTGGACTTTCTCAAGGCTAGAACTCTACCACTTGAGCCTCAGCACCACTTCCGGCTTTTTGCTATGTATGTGGGGTACCAAGGAATGGAACCCGGGTCTTTGTGCATGCTAGGCAAGCACTCTAACACTAGGCCAAACTCCCGGCCCCAAGAGGTGTATATTCATATTTTGTATAACTTAATGTTCCAATGTTAATTCTATTGCATTGTGTCTCTGTCAGTAATTTAGGCTTTAAATGTAGTCTAATTATAAAAGTTAGCATTTCTGACTGATTCGATTCCCCCTCCATTTTAGGTTTGTTCAAACTCTTCTCCAGAGCCCTATTTCTGAGATGCTTTTTTGCTCAAATTCATGTCTTTCTGATGTAGCCTGGGTGATTGCTTCTATTTATTTTCATCCTTTATTGAGATTAGGTAATTACATGCATAATCATTTTTATGTTCACACTGATAAAGTTCATTCTGATTTACAAAGCTTATGAATAATATAAAATACATAGAATTCAAGTTTTTCATAGGAAAAAAGTTTAACTCTTCAAACATTATTGATAAAGTTATTTCTTCCTGGTGGGGTGATAGGTACATTTCCTTCCTGTTGCTTAGCTTTTCCCTCCCTCTTTCCCTTCACTGCTCTAAGTTGCTCAATTCACCTTTCACTTATTCTGTGCACTCCTCCCATCTTCCTGAAGGTGTTTGTTTGTTTTTGCCAGTCCTGGGCCTTGAACTCAGAGCCTGGGCACTGTCCTTGGACAGTTTTTTGCTCAAGGCTAGAGCTCTGCCACTTGAGCCACAACACCACTTCCAGCTTTTTTGGTATAGGTGGTACCAAGGCATCAAACCCAGGTCTTTGTGCATGCTAGGCAAGCACTCTTATCACCAAGCTACACTCCCAGCCCCAGGTTTGCACCATGTTTGAGGTAGAGGCTACAGAGTCCTCCAAAAACGGTAGGACAAATTAAGAAGAGGTCCTTCGTTCTCGGGGTTACCATCACTATTTTATATACATATGAAGGAGTATGTGGACCTTACAGTCTGGTGTCTTTCTCCCAAGACCGTCCTTTGGTTTCACTCTGAATGGGTGTCTTGATTCCTGTTGGCTTTCTTGTGTCTTGTGCTTTAAGGAAGACCATGTACATAGCCGTGATTTTTAAACTATGAAGTCAACTTATGTAGCAACTCCATGTGTTCTTGTTCAGATGTTTGCAATGTCTTCCATCACGTGACATTTTGACAGTAAAGAACCTTTCCCTTGTGGAATGACTTTACCTTTGGTTGTTGGCAAAGGAAGTGGGTAAAAGCTGTCCCCCTTCAGCTTTGAAGGAGTGTAGAAAATGGGGTGGTGGTGAGTGGTAAGACATGTGCCCCCCCCCCCAGGCAAAAAGCAAGAACCCTGCCTCAACCAGTGAGCCAGATATGGTGTTACATTCCTGTGATCTCAGCCAGACAAGAGGTATAGATTAGAGGGGGACAGAATATCAGCACTCAGAAACATCAAGAACTGAAGTGGTTCTGAGCCAGCATTATTTTTTTTCTTGCCGCATTAAACACTTTGCTTGTGCTTTTTGAAGCTCAAGCATTATTTACGGCAGACTGGATTTTTCTTTCCAGAAATGATCACCCTTCTACCTGCATGGGTGTTATTTCTTGCCCCTTGATGTTGGACACAGCTCTGCTTTGGCTGCCCGAGCAGTGGATAACCAACTCCTCTAACAGGGACCTCACTCAATCCTCCGGCCCCTCCGCCAGGCTCCTCGCCCCGTTCACAACTCTCTCCTTCCTGCTGGCATCTAATCCCTCGTGTTCTTGCTGGCCTTCTGTCTCTGCGGCGGTTAATTTCCGCCTCGCGAATGCAGCCTGCGGTCCAGAGGGGTGAAATGCCTGCGAGGTCCGTGTGGCCTGGGTCAAGGGCAGGTTTCTGAGCCAGGCCTCGCACCCTGCCCACCGCGGTGACATCAGGAGGCCCAGGCCGGTCGTCCCGTCCCCACGCGTCGCCCCCGGGCGGGGAGGCCGACTCTGGAAGGGGTTGCTCTGGTTGTGGCCATGGAGTGCCAGGCACCGCCGCCTGCCGCTGCGCACCGCCTTCCCACTCGGCATCCAGGGTCCACGCGCGGTGGGAGCCGCCAGCCTCCCCGGGCTCACCCTGCGCACGCGCAGCGGGGCGGGGATCGTCGTCCCCGGCCTCGCACGCGGTTTCCACTCACGGGGCGTGGTGTGGCCGGGCCGGCGCCGTCCGCCCTGTCTCACCGAGGCTAGAGCAGCGCGGACTTCCCCGGAGCCCAGAAGGCCAGGTCGGGGGGACCGCGGGAGAGTGGGCGGCCCGGCGGCGGGGAAACGCTGACGCCAGGCCGGCGGGGGCCGACGACCGCCGCGCCCCGGGCGGCCCCGCCGCAGCGGAAAGCCACACCGCCGAGGCGGGGCCGGCGCCGGAAGTGGGCGGCCGGCCCGCGGGGACGGGAGCTTCCGCCGGCACGGGGGCTCGGGATTGGCCGGACGTGCCCTCGGTGGGCGGGGCCGGCTCGGCGGGAGGGGCGGGGCGGCCGCAGGAGGGGCGGGGCCGGCTCGGGTGGGCGGGGCGCCTCGCGGAGTCCGCGGGCCGCGCGTCGCGCGTGGATCCGCGTGGGCTTGTGGGAGCGCGGCCTGTCCCGCGTGGACCTGGCCCCCGCCCCAGGGGCCTTGGACAGAGCCAGTCCAACAAGTAGTAGTGGACGCGCCGGGGCCTGGGTCTCCACACGCCCGCGTGGGCCCCACCGCGCCGACCGCCGCCTCGGCCAACCGTGCACGCGCGTGGGTCACTTCATCAGCGAAAGCCTCCGTGGAGCAGGTCCAGGGCCCCGTCCCTCACCGGGGAGCCCTGGGAGCGGGGCGGAGGCGGGGCAGAGCTGGAGGCGCATGTGAGGGGGTCACTGGAGGAGCGCAGGAGCCTGCGTGGAGGCCGGGATGGGAAATCCACAGCGCGGACTGTAGAGGGCGGACGAGGGGCGGCGGCTCACGCGGTGGAACGCCGGCCGAGCAACGATGTGGAGGACAGCACGCGACCCCGCGGTCACGCGGCACAGGGAGGACCTCTCCCGATGGCCCCTCTCACGCGAGGGAAGAATACCTGCACATGCGCTGACAGCCGTGACAATGATTAGAATACCTGCACATGCACTGATTAGAATACCTGCACATGTGGTGACAGCGGTGACACTGATTAGAATACCTGCACATGCACTGATTAGAATACCTGCACATGCACTGATTAGAATACCTGCACAGGCACTGACAGCAGTGATACTGATTAGAATACCTGCACATGCACTGACTGCAGTGACACTGATTAGAATACCTGCACATGCACTGATTAGAATACCTGCACATGCACTGACTGCAGTGACACTGATTAGAATACCTGCACATGTGGTGACAGCGGTGACACTGATTAGAATACCTGCACAGGCACTGACAGCAGTGACACTGATTAGAATACCTGCACATGCGCTGACAGGGGTGACACTGATTAGAATACCTGCACATGCGCTGACAGCGGTGACACTGATTAGAATACCTGCACAGGCGCTGACAGCGGTGACACTGATTAGCATACCTGCACATGCGCTGACAGCGGTGACACTGATTAGAATACCTGCACATGCGCTGACAGCGGTGACACTGATTAGAATACCTGCACATGCGCTGACAGCGGTGACACTGATTAGCATACCTGCACATGTGCTGACAGCGGTGACACTGATTAGAATACCTGCACATGCACTCATTAGAATACCTGCACATGCGCTGACAGCGGTGACACTGATTAGAATACCTGCACATGCACTGATTAGAATACCTGCACATGCACTCATTAGAATACCTGCATATGCGCTGACAGGGGTGACACTGATTAGAATACCTGCACATGCGCTGACAGCGGTGACACAGATTAGAATACCTGCACATGCACTGATTAGAATACCTGCACATGCACTGACAGCGGTGACACTGATTAGAATACCTGCACATGCGCTGACAGCGGTGACATGATTAGAATACCTGCACATGCACTGACCGCGGTGACACTGATTAGAATACTTGCACAGGCGCTGACAGTGGTGATACTGATTAGAATACATGCACAGGCACTGACCGCGGTGACATGATTAGAATACCTGCACATGCACTGACTGCAGTGACACTGATTAGAATACCTGCACATGCGCTGACAGCGGTGACACTGATTAGAATACCTGCACAGGCGCTGACAGCGGTGACACTGATTAGCATACCTGCACATGCGCTGACAGCGGTGACACTGATTAGAATACCTGCACATGCGCTGACAGCGGTGACACTGATTAGAATACCTGCACATGCGCTGACAGCGGTGACACTGATTAGCATACCTGCATATGCGCTGACAGGGGTGACACTGATTAGAATACCTGCACATGCGCTGACAGCGGTGACACAGATTAGAATACCTGCACATGCACTGATTAGAATACCTGCACATGCACTGACAGCGGTGACACTGATTAGAATACCTGCACATGCGCTGACAGCGGTGACACTGATTAGAATACCTGCACATGCACTGACCGCGGTGACACTGATTAGAATACTTGCACAGGCGCTGACAGTGGTGATACTGATTAGAATACATGCACAGGCACTGACCGCGGTGACATGATTAGAATACCTGCACATGCACTGACTGCAGTGACACTGATTAGAATACCTGCACATGCGCTGACAGCGGTGACACTGATTAGAATACCTGCACATGCACTGACAGCGGTGACACTGATTAGAATACCTGCACATGTGCTGACAGTGGTGACATGATTAGAATACCTGCACATGCGCTGACAGCGGTGACACTGATTAGAATACCTGCACGGGCACTGACCGCGGTGACACTGATTAGAATACCTGCACGGGCGTTGACAGCGGTGACACTGATTAGAATACCTGCACATGGCTGACAGCGGTGACACTGATTAGAATACCTGCACGGGCGCTGACAGAGGTGACACTGATTAGAATACCTGCACGGGCACTGACAGCGGTGACACTGATTAGAATACCTGCACATGTGCTGACAGTGGTGACATGATTAGAATACCTGCACATGCGCTGACAGCGGTGACACTGATTAGAATACCTGCACGGGCCCTGACCGAGGTGACACTGATTAGAATACCTGCACGGGCGTTGACAGCGGTGACACTGATTAGAATACCTGCACATGCGCTGACAGGGGTGACACTGATTAGAATACCTGCACATGCGCTGACAGCGGTGACACTGATTAGAATACCTGCACATGCACTCATTAGAATACCTGCACATGCACTCATTAGAATACCTGCATATGCGCTGACAGGGGTGACACTGATTAGAATACCTGCACATGCACTGATTAGAATACCTGCACATGCACTGACAGCGGTGACACTGATTAGAATACCTGCACATGCGCTGACAGGGGTGACACTGATTAGAATACCTGCACATGCACTGACAGCGGTGACACTGATTAGAATACCTGCACATGCGCTGACAGTGGTGACATGATTAGAATACCTGCACATGCACTGACCGCGGTGACACTGATTAGAATACTTGCACAGGCGCTGATAGTGGTGATACTGATTAGAATACATGCACAGGCACTGACCGCGGTGACATGATTAGAATACCTGCACATGCACTGATTAGAATACCTGCACATGCACTGACTGCAGTGACACTGATTAGAATACCTGCACATGCGCTGACAGCGGTGACACTGATTAGAATACCTGCACATGCGCTGACAGCGGTGACACTGATTAGAATACCTGCACATGCGCTGACAGCGGTGACACTGATTAGAATACCTGCACATGCGCTGACAGCGGTGACACTGATTAGAATACCTGCACATGCGCTGACAGCGGTGACACTGATTAGAATACCTGCACATGTGCTGACAGTGGTGACATGATTAGAATACCTGCACATGCGCTGACAGCGGTGACACTGATTAGAATACCTGCACGGGCGTTGACAGCGGTGACACTGATTAGAATACCTGCACATGGCTGACAGCGGTGACACTGATTAGAATACCTGCACATGCACTGATTAGAATACCTGCACATGCACTGATTAGAATACCTGCACATGCGCTGACCGCTGTGACACTGATTAGGATACCTGCACATGCGCTGACAGTGGTGACAGGATTAGAATACCTGCACATGCGCTGACAGCGGTGACATGATTAGAATACCTGCACATGCGCTGACAGCGGTGACACTGATTAGAATACCTGCACAGGCACTGACAGCGGTGACACTGATTAGAATACCTGCACATGCACTGACAGCGGTGACACTGATTAGAATACCTGCACATGCGCTGACAGCGGTGACATGATTAGAATACCTGCACATGCGCTGACAGCGGTGACACTGATTAGAATACCTGCACATGGCTGACAGCGGTGACACTGATTAGAATACCTGCACATGCACTGATTAGAATACCTGCACATGTGGTGACAGCGGTCACACTGATTAGAATACCTGCACATGCGCTGACAGGGGTGACACTGATTAGAATACCTGCACATGCGCTGACAGCGGTGACATGATTAGAATACCTGCACATGCGCTGACAGCAGTGACATGATTAGAATACCTGCACATGCGCTGACAGCGGTGACACTGATTAGAATACCTGCACAGGCACTGACAGTGGTGACATGATTAGAATACCTGCACAGGCGCTGACAGCGGTGACACTGATTAAGATATCAGACACATTCCACCAACCGCAGCCAGCCTTCAGCACAAAGGCGCTTGACGGCAAGACAGCCTTACTTGTTTTTCTTTATTGAAATTGAGTAATTACATGATCATGTTTACATTCTCATGGATAAAGATCAGCATTCCAATTTACAAAGCTTATGAATAAGGAAAAACACCAAGACTACAAGTTTTTCATAGGAAAGGACATCCTGGCTTTGTGGGTGGTCCCTTCCCCTCCCTCCATCTCTTCCCCGCTTCCTTCTTTCCTTCCTTCCTTTTCTTCCTTTCTTTTCTTTTCAGAGACAAGAGTTTTCACTATATGGCCAGCCTCTAATTTATTCTCCTACTTCTGCCCCCCCCCACCCAGTGCTGTAATTACAGCACTCTGCCTCACCCCACTGATAGTGCTTTGATTGCAACTGTTGTTTGTAGCCCAATGAATATTTTCCCCCCTTGGTAGCATTTGGTAGCAGTCTTTATTTCAACTAAAAATACTAGACACATTTACTTAATAATATTTGGTTGCATGGTGTTGATATGTTTGTGTGTATGTGTGTATGTGTATGTTTGTGTGTATATATGTGCACATGCATGCGTGTTTGCAAGCTGGGCGTTGAACCAGGGCCTGTTTTATGGCTGTTTCTTACCTGGAAACTCAGAAAGCAACAGCTGGTGGGATTAGAGCAAAGACACACCATCTATCTTTGCATACCTTTGAAGCCAGATCCCCTGCTTTTACCCTATAAATACCCCAGCAGCCCACAGATCTGTGCCCTTTCTTTGTGTCTCTCTGCCTATGAGAGCACCCACACTCTGTATGTGTCCCTGCCCTTCTGTGTGTTTGGCTGCTTTTTGTCTGTTTGGCTGCTTTCCTGACAAAGCTTCCCCAAGTTTTCTTATCATTGTGACTTGTCTCGAAATTCTACTCAGCTATAGAAGTTAAGGACCCTAAGAGTTCCCACCTCTAAAGGAGAACTTCACCAAACCTCACCTTCATCCAGGGACAGAACTACAGTCCCCAATCCAAAAGGCCAAAATCCCCCCTCTCCCTCCCTCCCTCCCTCCCTCCCCTCCTCTCTCTCCTGTCCTGGTATCAGTACTGTGCTGGGTCTTGAACTTGGCCTGAACACTGTCCTTTTGCTTTTCACTCAAAATTGGAACTTTTCTACTTGAGCCACAGATCAACTTCTGGCTGTTTTGGTATTTAATTGGAAATAAGAGTCTCATAGACTTTTCTGACTTTGACCTGAGATCAGAGCTAGGATTGTAGGTGTTGTAGGTGTGGGCCACCATCCCGCAGCTTCAAAAGATTGTGTGTGTGTGTGTGTGTGTGTGTGTGTGTGTGTGCGCGCGCGCGCCAGTGTTGGGGCTTGAATTCAGGGCCTGGATACTGTCCTTGAGCACTTTTACTCAAGCCTAGTATTCTACCTTTTGAGCCACATCTTGGCCGGCTTTGAACTGAGATCCTCAGATCTCAACCTCTTGAATAGCTGGGATTATAGGTGTGAGGCATCAGTGCCCAGCTTCAAAAGATTTCTTTATTCCTTTCTTTCTTTCTTTCTTTCTTTCTTTCTTTTTTTTTTTTTTTGCCAGTTTTGGGGCTTGAACTTGTGGCCTGAGCACTGGTTTTCTCAAGGTGAGCACTCTGCTGCTTGACCACAACACCACTTGCGGCTTTTCTAGTATGTGGTATGGAGGAATCAAACCTGGGTCTTCATGAATGCTAAGCAAGCACTGTACTACGAGGCCAAGCTCCCAGCCTCAAAAGATTTCTTTATGTTAGTTTATGTCCCTCTAAGAAGAGCTGTGTGGGGCTATCCGCCCTGCTCTCGTCAGGCTTCTCAGGAGCTGGGCTGGACCTCAGATTCTTGGTAGTCGCTCCTGTAGGTGAGATCTGCTGTGGTTTCCAGTTCACCATGCGAATCCTAGTCTGTTTGAATGCGGAGTCAGCATGCATTTTTCTCATTCACAGCAAGAAGGCATTATGAGCGGTTCCTGAGTTCATCATCACTCTTGGCCCAGTCTTTAGCCCCTTTGGAAGTCCTGGGTTCCAGCTCTGGCGTGTTCCTTAATGGTAGAAGAATGGTGCCATGGAAACCCATTCACTCTGACACCAGTCTGCGTGGATCGTGGGCCGCCTCTATGCCAGGTTGTCTTAAGTGTCTGTCCCTCTTGCATCCAGTTCCTATTCATAATACAGCGGGGACAGAGCCTGTGTGTGTCGGGGTTCTGGAGAGGCGCCACAGCGGAGCTAGAACTGGTGCACTGCACGTTGGTGCCTCTCAGTTCCTTTCATCCTCCCCCTCCTCTCTTCTGCGTTCAAATAGTAGCAACACGTCTACGTGGACATAAGGCTAATGCCAAGAATCCTGGCGTGCTGCATAATATCTGCAATGCAGAAAGCAACCCCCAAGTATCAGCTGCTCTGAACCATTAGAAAACACTTACTTTCCAGTGTGAGAAACAGAAGTCTTAGCCTGGTGGTGGTGGCTCAGCCCTGTAATCCTAGCTACTCAGGAGGAATGAGGCTCCAAGCCAGTCTGGGCAACACAAGCCAAGAGCCTCTTATCTGAAAGGGGAACTGTGGCTCAAGCATTTGATTGCAAAAGATAGAGGAGCGTGACCTGGCCCTGAGTTCAAGCCCCATTACTGGCATATGTGCACGTTCGCATGTGCACACACACACACACACACACACACACACACACACACAGAAAGAAGTACGATGCAGATGGCTCATATGGAGGGACTCTTCTCAGAGCCACCATGGAGTTTGTACACAAAGGAACTTAATGTAGGGCTGTGACCCTGGAGCCCATAAATGCCCCAAAACACAAGTAAAGCTCAGGGGTTCTCTGAACTTTGGAAATTTTCATCTGTGTTTTCATGAGCTCCTAACAGAAATACCATGTTTCCTTCCAGTCTGAAGTAGAAATTCACAGGTTATCACTGGTGAGTCACTTCCCATGCCCTTTCTTGCATGAACTGAAATGAATGTTGGCTGAGTGAAACCTGAAACCTTTATTCTACATCACAGCTCTTACAGGTAATACCAAATACCATTTACATTCATAATTTAAATTTTTGACTTCAATGTGTTAGTTGAGAAGACTGTTACCACTTCACAGATTTTAGAGTTGGGTTTTTTTGTGGGTTTTTTTTTTCTTTCTTATTTCTGGTACTGGTGTTTGAAGTCAAAGAAATGAGCTCACTGGGTTTGGTTTATCCATGGGTGCTCTACCTCTTGAGGCGTGCCTCCAGCTTTTTGGATATGGAATCTCACATACTTTTCTGCCCTAACTGGCTTCAACCCTTCATCCTCTGGATCTCCACTTCTTAAGTAGCTAGAATTGCAGATGTGAGCCACCAGTACCCAGCTGCAGATTGGTTTGTTTTTTTTTTTTTGCCAGTCCTGGGCTTGGGCTCAGGGCCTGAGCACTGTCCTTGGACTTTCTCAAGGCTAGAGCTCTACCACTTGAGCCTCAGCACCACTTCCGGCTTTTTTCTATATGTGGTACCGAGGAATCGAACCCGGGTCTTCATGCATGCTAGGCAAGCACTTTAACCACTAGGCCAAACTCCCGGCCCTGCAGATTGTTTTTTTTAAAAAAAAATGCCACAGGGGCCCGGAGTTTGGCCTAGTGGTAGAGTGCTTGCCTAGCATGCACAAAGGCCCAGGTTCAATTCCTTGGTACCTCATACATAGCAAAAAGCCAGACGTGGTGCTGAGGCTCAAGTAGTAGAGTTCTAGCCTTGAGAAAGTCCAAGGACAGTGCTCAGCCCCTGAGTTCAAGCCCTGGACTGGCAAAAAAAGAAAGAAAGAAAGAAAAACCCCCCACAAATTTGTATTTAAAACATTTGGTGAACATATTTTCAAAGTAGTTATAATTCTCTTGCAGTTCTGTTGAAGATTGTTCTGAGAGAGGTCCACAAGATAAAAGGTTGTGGGCACACACAGGTCGAGTCCTTGGGAGCTGTAGTGGAGGGTGGTGGTGAGTATGTGTGCAGAAGGTGTGGAGTCTCAGCACCACAGGGAGGAGCGGGAGGTAGACAGAGCTTTTAGTAAGCAGATGGGCCCGGGAGCCAGTCAGCCAAGTTTAAACCCTGTCTCTGTCCTTAGCAGCCACGTTACCCAGGGCACGTGACCAGTTTCTGCCTGTCCAGGCCTCTGAAGGCTGTAGTAGAGTGTAATCAAGTAACAAAGGTGGTAGACATAGGCTGGATTGATTGTTCTAGGAAAGAAACTGCTGCATCGTGAACAGGGAGGCCAGCTACAGGGCCTAGCAAATTCATTCATTCATTCATTCATTCATTCATTCATGGGGTAAAGGTTGATTGAACTGAGGTCCATGGTTGGAACATGTGCTTACATGTGTAAGGCCCTGGGTTCAAATTCCAGCACTGTAATCTTGGATGAATGAATGAATCAATCAATCAATCAACATGCATCCCTAACATGTACCTGTCCACACTGGCTCAACATTTACAAAGTTTGGAGCAAGAGCAGAGATGGAGCCTGCAGAGCCTTGGTCTGAACACTTAATATTGCAAATTTGCCAGCAGTTCCTGTTCCTCTACTTTGACAGAGAAATAAGCAAGGGAGAACACTCTGGCCTGAGGTCAAGTCCCCTGGCCCTGAGGTCAAACCCCATACTGGCATACACACACTCACACACTCACACACACTCACACACACACTCACACACACACTCACACACACACTCACACACACACACTCACACTCACAATATTTTTTCTTGTTTTTATTTCGTGCATTAAAATAAGGAACTATAGGTCTGTAGTGTTTTCAAATTTATTTTTAAGAGTTCCTTTTCTCCTTCCTTCCTTCCTTCCTTCCTTCCTTTCCTTTCCTTTCTTTCTTTCTTTCTTTCTTTCTTTCTTTCTTTCTTTCTTTCTTTCTTTCTTTCTTTCTTTCTTTCTTTCTTTCTTTCTTTCTTTCTTTCTTTCTTTCTTTCTTTCTTTCTTTCTTTCTTTCTTTCTTTCTTTCTTTCTTTCTTTCTTTCTTTCTTTCTTTCCTTCTTTTGTGGGTCTTGGGGCTTGAAGTGGGCCTGGGCTCTGTGCCTGACCTCTTCAGCTCAAGGCTATCCTTGATTGCCTATCAAAGCCCTACCCTTGAGCCAAGCCCCACATCCCATTTTCTAGAGGTTCATTGGAGATAAGAGTCTCAGGTCCTTTTGTGCCCAGGCTGGCTCTGAACCTTGACCTCAGCCTCCTGAATAGCTAGGGTTAGGGCGTGAGCCACCTCGCCTGGCTGTCTGTCTCTTTGTCGTACGTCTGGTGTATTCACGTGTGTATTTCCAGGAGGGAGGGAGAGCGCGGAACTCGTGGGGAAAAGTCAAAAGTGCCGCTGGTGAAAGTTCACTGGGAGGAGCTAAACAAGGGGGGGGACTGGGAGAGAGGACAGCTCCAGAAAGGACGGCCCGGGAACCTCCGCGTCGGGCCGTGGAGGAAAGCAACCGCCCACCGCGGGGTGGAACGTTCAGCGGTCAGAGGCGTTCTTGCCCTGGGATCTGTTAAGTTGCAGTGAATCCTTTATGAGAAGGAGCCTGGCTGGCCGCGGTGGGGACCCCGCGAGCGGTGGGGACCCCGCGCTGGCTCCCCGGAGGTGAGGCTGGCGCGGGGCGTCCCCGTGCCGGGCGGCGGAGGGGGCCGGGCGCAGCGGCCGCCGCGGGCGAAGCCACGGGACGCGTGGACAGGACGCCGAGCCTTCTCGCACCGCCCGCGGCTGCCCGCCCGCCCGGGTGTGGTTACCTGCCGCCTGCTCGGCTCGGCGGGGCCGCGATTTCATCTCCCCGCCGGGGAGCCGAGGGGCCGCGCGCCCGCCGCGGAGCGAATGGCCCTGCTGGGAAAGCGAGGGGAGGTGACCCCGCTGCCCACGGACTAACCGGAGCCCGGACGAGTGGGTGGCGCTCAGTAAAGGGCGCGGTAAAGGTCACCCCGAGGCACACATGCAAATGAGGGCCCGGGCCCGCGGAGGGGAGCGCAGCCGACTTCGAGGTGACATTCCACCAGCTGTGGCCACGGGTGCCGTGGGTGCTTTATGGACGGTGGACGGCGGGACATTTCAAACCAGCTTCTCAGAGCACTTCGCACTTTCTGAGCCTCAGATGCCAGCAGGGAGCCACGCCCTCCGCGGGAAGCCACGCCCACGGGAAGAGCCACGCCCGCGGCGGGAAGCCACGCCGGCGAGGAGAGCCACGCCCATGATGGAAGCCACGCCCTCGAGGAGAGCCACGCCCACGGCGGAAGCCACGCCCACGAGAAGAGCCACGCCCACTGCGGGAAGCCACGCCCTCCCCGTGCCCTGGCCAGAGGAGGCCATGCTGCGCCCCTCAGCTAGGGGTGGGCGCGGGGTCTTGGGGAGGTTAAGACGTCAGCCCACTCACACGGCGTCCAGCGGTGGAGACCGGATTCTGTTCCGCATGGGCTCCGGCTCCCCGGGCTCTCCCTGCTCACAGGACGCGTGTGTGGCCCTGACTCCAGGTTCTGAGGGCGCACCCTGTGACCGTGGCTGCTCGGGAGGCCGAGGTCTGGGGAGCCCACTCCAGGCCACCCTCAGCAGCCACAAGTGGAGCTGTGGCTCGAGCAGGAGAGCACCAGTCTTGCACAAAAAAGCCCGGCAAGAGTGAGAGGCCGGGGAGTCAAAGCCCAGTCCACACACACGCGCGCACACACACACACACATACACACACACACACATACACACACACACACGCGCGCGCACACACACAGACACTGGGATGACTGGAATATTTTTTAATGAAGAATTCGCCAGGTTAGTGGGAGCAGGAAGCCAGCGAAGGCCTCCCTCCCGCTGGTGTGACTCCGAAGGGCTCAGCCTGAAACTCCTGGACGCGGAGGAGTTACCATGCGACGTGACAAATCCACCTCGAGACACCCATCCAACAGAGCAAAGGTCTCCACAACCCCAGACACGGGCATGCAGTGCAGCCTGTGCAGGAGGCCGCAGAGCAGAAGCCCCCCCCAGGCCCCGCAGCTGAGAGCAGGTGCTGAAAGCATAGGGTCGAGGGTTGCTCTGCCTGGAAAAGGCACAAACCCTGAACAAACCTGAAAACACTGTGTGAAGTCAGAGAAACCAGCCTGGAAGACCACATATTGTGTGACAGAATTTTACAACATGTTCGGCACAGACAAATCCGGAGACAGAAATTCACATAGTGGGTACAGGATGGGGACAGCAATAACACCCCTTAGATCCTACAGCTTCCTCCTCTTTCTCTTTCTTCCCTTCCCTTTTCTCTTTTCTTTTAAAATTTAAGGTCCTGGTTTGCTCAGGTCCTCCCTGGATCTCCACTTTGCCCAAGAATGTCACATGACACCAGTGAGTGGTCATTTTCCCTTGTCGCCTCCCCTCACCATGTCTTCTTCCTCTTCCTCTACTTCAGGTGACCTAATGTTCACTAGGAAAGGACCCAGTGGTCCTGGGTTCCATCCTTCCTCCTGTGCTACTGGTCATCTGTCTGGACACACGGCTATGGTGACCCCTGCCAGATGGTCACAGTGCTGGCTAAAGCGAAGGCTTGGAGTGCAGCGCCCCACACCCTTGTTACTGCAGGGTGAGGGGACAGCCTGGGCCACAAAGGCTGATCTTTATTTTGAAGTGGGGTTCATCTCTCCAAGGCTTTCAGGACACATTAAAAGCACTCACACGGAGAGCTGTGACAAAATTGTTTTTTCAGAGTTCTCTGAAATTTAAGTGTCAGCAAGTGGGAGTGGGGATTCTGAGGTCAGCCAGTGAACGCGCCACTGTATGTATGTGCGCTCTCTCTCTCTCTCTCTCTCTCTCTCTCTCTCTCACACACACACACACACACACACACACACACACACACACACACACACACACGTGGCGTGGGGCTTTCCCTGGGAGGCCCTGCCCGCCTGAGTCACCCCGCCCACCTGTGTGAACTCACTCTCCTGTGAACTCGTCTGCTGAGCAGCAGACACTTCTTCTCTGCCTTGGCGTCTCAAGGTTTGTGCCTTTGGGGATCGGTGGGGGGCTAACGTGGGGTGAGGGTGCACTTTGATCTCTGGGAACATTTCTAGCCTTTCTTTCCTTTTGAGTTATAGTAATCTTCGTCCAAAAATGCACTCCACAGTGGGCGAGGGAAATGTTCTCCTTTTCCCTCTCTAGCTTTGTACTATACGAGCTCAAGTCTCAAGACAGACAAGTCTATATCTGTGGTTAAGAAAATGTGATGGTGAACTGGGCAGAGATCTTTCTCCAGAATGAGATGTTCAAAGAGTGGAAAGAACCTTAGAGAGCCCTGGACCGCGGGGCCCCACGTTGGCAGGACTCTGGCTCAGAGCCAGCGTCACCCGTGGAAGGGTTTTGGTTGGTTGGCTTTTGTGCTCGTCCTGGGCCATGAACTCAGGGCTTGGACATTGTTCCTTAGCTTTTTCACCCAAGGCTGGTACCACTTGAACTGCCACTCTACTTTTCAGTGACTAATTAGAGAAAGAGTCTCATGGACTTTTCTGGTGTGTTGCCTTGGAACTGTGATCCTGAGAGCTCAGCTTCCTGAGTAGCTAAAAAGACAAGCGAGGCCACTGGCACTGGGTTCTCACTTGGATGTTAATGCTTAGAATCTCTGAAAATCCCAGAAGCTCCTATCACTGACATTTCTGCATGTTACAGACATCATTGGAGAGATCATTTTGGGCTTTGGGTAGCAGCGTCTATGGATTTGTTATTTTTCCACAATTTACTATTCCTTTATTCATTGTTCCTTAAAACCCCCAAGTCACAGCCCTGACTGAAATCTCCAGGATTCTGGAAGGTGAACTAGCCTCTCCTTTGAAATCCTTACATTTCATAGGTGAGTCAAGTTCCTTTGCTGGCAAGGCTTATGAAATTGGTTCAAATCCCATCCCAGCGAGATTTCACTATGGGAAGAGCCTGCTACCGAGTGGTGACGACGTTGCTGCTGCTTCTGAAGTGTGAGAGGACCGGTGCCACCCAGGCCGCCTGTACCAGTTGTGTTGCTGGTGAGTTCTGAATGAGCTCGGGCACACACCCGTGTCCTGGGGTCACCTGTCAGTCAAGCCTGGATCTCTTTTGGGGGGTGGTTCATTGAGTTGGTGATTTGATTGAATGTTACGAACCAGCAGCGTGATCTCAGTCCAACTTGATTCAGCCTCTGGTGTCAGCTTTATCATCCAGGGTCTAAGAAGAGAAATTGTCAGCTAGGACTGAGGCAGGCATAAGACCCGGTTTGATTCCTTGGTACCACATACATAGAAAAAAGCTGGAAGTGGTGCTGTGGTTCAAGTGGTACAGCCCTAGCTTTGAAAAAAACCCAAGGATAGTGCTCAGGCCTTGAGTTCAAGCCCAGGACTGACAAAAAGAATCCACTGAAACAAAGTGAATAGCCATCACTGACATAAATTGTTCTGCTTTTTTTTTTTTCCAAATGCCCTCGTGCTTTGCCACACTTGATTCCACCTGTCATCTGCTGTCCCCAGGCACCTTCTGCAGGAGAAATGTGAGCCAGCCATGTACCCCCTGTCCCCCAAACAGCTACTCCAGCTTGGGTGGACAGAGGGCCTGCCACATATGCAGAGTATGTGAAGGTACGACAGGGAGGTGGTGGGGGGAGCACGCATCATTCTGTCTGCTAGCCGCTGCCTCTGTCCAAGACTCCACCATCAGCTCAAACCCACAATCCAGCAAATCAGCTCGTTGAAATTTGAGGATCACAGTTCCAAGCCAGCCCAGGGAAGGAAAGTCTGGAGACATTTATCTCCAATTAAGCAGGAGAAAGCTGGAACCAGAGCTGTAGCTCAAGTAGTATTGCTAAACTTTGAGCAGAAAAGCTCAAGGACAGCACTGAGGCCTGAGTTCAAGCCCCAGGACTGGCTCACAGGAAAAATAACAAACAAAAGACAAATTTAGGCATCCAGGATCCTGATTATCTGGTCAGAGGGCAGGGCAAAGTGAGGTGATTTCTGTAGGTAGTGGCAGTTTCTTGGTGTTGAGCTTTCTAGATAGTAGATGTCCATCTGACAAGAGAGGTTTTTAATTAGTCAAGTGACAACCGTCTTGATGAGGATTTAAAAGTAAATACTACAAACTGAGTGCTATGGTCCACTCCTGCAATCCCAGCACGCGGGAGGCTAGGTCAGCCTGGCTGTAGAGCAAGGCCCTGTCTCAAAACAAAGTAAGCATTATACTGTACATCATCACCACCCTCCTCCCCCCTCGTCTCCCTCCTCCTTCTCTTCCTCTTCACTTTCTTCCTGTCAGCTGTGGGGCTTGAACTCAGGCCTGGGTGTTATCCCTGAGCAATTTTGCTCAAGGCTAGCACTCTACCACTTTGAACCACAGCTCCAGTTCTGGTTTTCTGGTGGTTAATTGGAGATAAGAATTTCACAGGCTGCCCTGCCTGGGCCAATTCTGTACTTCGATTCTCAGCTCTCAGCCTCCTAAGTAGCTAGAATTATAGGCATAAGCCACCAGAGACGAGCTTATACTGTAAAATCTTTAAGAACATTATAAGTCAACTAAATGCCAATATTGTATTCTTGTAATCCTAGCTACTTGGAAGGCTGAGATCAGGAGGATCACGGTTCTCAGTCAGCCTAGGAAGAAAAGTCCATAAGGCTCCATGCCTTATAAGCACCTGTGTTCCTAGCAACTCTAGGCAGCCTAAGGCAGGTGGCCCAGTACAGGCTCAGGATAGGGAGAGGCTATCCTAAAACCAGCAACACAAAACAGTGCTTGAGGCATGGATTAGCAGAATAGCACCAGCCTAGCACAGCACAGCATAAATTTGCCTTTTAGACTTGGAGGTGGGATGTAAGGACGTACTGGGGGGTGGGCTTTGCAGGTCTTTTCAGGGTGAAGAAGGAATGTTCCCCTACTAGCAACACGGAGTGTGAGTGCATCTTGGGATTCCACTGCCTGGGGCCGGGCTGCTCTCAATGTGAGCCCAACTGCAAGCCAGGTCAAGAGCTAACTGGAGCAGGTAGGTGCATGCTGCCTGTCTGAGTTTGCAGAGGCTCAGAGCCTCATCAGTGAGTCCAGCGTGAAACATTCATGGGATGCTTTAGTGAATGGCTCAGCTGAATCCATCTTGAGCTATTTCCCCTGGGTTTGAAACCTGTCCCCTAGGTGAGTAGTAGAAACGAGGTTCTCTGCGTGTCTTAGACAGAGACAGCACTCAGATGGCCTCTGAGCAGAAGAAGCCAGCCCAGGGCTCCGCCTGGGAGGTTATGGGACTGCTGGGCCGAGTTCCATTGGAGAATGGCTTTTCTGTGGGCCTCTGGAGGGCTGGGATGAGATGCTGACATGTCTCCCTCGTCCTTGTCCTCTGAATGCCAGGCTGTGCCGACTGTGCCTTTGGGACATTTAATGACCAGGAAAATAGCTTCTGTCGACCCTGGACAAAGTAAGTATCATCTCATTTTGCTTACACAATAAAGGAACTGGGGAAGTGTGGGTCTCTTGGATGTGTCTGCCCAGGCTGGCTTCGCACTGCGATCCTCTGATCTCAGCCTCCAGAGTGGCGTGAGTCACCACGCCAGATCCAGTGTTTATTTTGCAGCTGACATCAACCCTGACCCATTTCAAGGGCTTGGCCCCAAGTTCCTCTGTAAAGTGGCAGAGCCATCCCCCCACCCCTGCTTTACCACTACTGGCATGCCTCATTCTGTGGCGCCCTTCTGGGTTGCCAGGGGTTGGCTGTGAGGAAGAAGTGGGGGTGGGCTAAAGACCGGCTCCATCACTCAACCCAGCCTGGCTCTCTGCCAGGAAGAAAGAAGAACTTGGTTGAGCATAGGAAGTGGGGTACACTGCAGAGCCTCAAAAGCCAGTGACACGTGTGGGAAGCCAGTCAAGTGGCCCGCTCACCCTCTGCGCATGCCCGGGGTCCCACCGGTGACCGATGGCAGGATTCTTCACTCAGCCCTCTGAACTCAGTTCTTTAAACCATCTCAGCTGCTCCTCGGATGGAAAGTCAGTCCTTGTGCTGGGGACCAGGACCCGCGATGCGATCTGCGGCCCGGCGCTGGTCTCCTCTCCAGGTACCGCTGCCATCACGTCTGCGCCTAGACAGCCAAGGATGGCTAAGTCAAGCAAGGCTGGGTGTGGTGGGGCATGTCTGTAATCCCAGGGCGTAAGAGACTGAGGCCAGGAGGCAGAGACTCCGCCGCCAGCCCAGGCCGCGCTGCCAGCTTGAGGCCAGTCTGGGTGTGGTGAACATGTGGTGAACAGATGGGAAAGAAGGCGGGAGGGAAGGAAGAAATAATAGTGGGGAGGGGAGGAAGAGGAGGGGACAGGACGGAAGGGAGGGAAAGGGAGGAGAAGGGAGGGGAAGGGAGGGGAAGGAGGGAGGGGAAGGGAGGGGATGGGAGAAGAGAGAAGGGAAGGGAGGGGATGGGAGGGGAGAGTCTCGGTGGGAATGGAAGCTCTCCCTGCGAGGCCCATCCAGCTGTGTCCGCAGCAGAGACCTCAGGGGCCTCACAGGTCCCTGGTCTTCTCAGACATGTGCTGTTCAGTCGTCCAAGACACTCATGGGAAGTCAGCGTGAGGCCAGGCTCACCCCAGATGTGGCGCCTCCAGGAACGCCAAGGAAAGGGGGTTCTGGGGCCTTCCATTTCCATCTGCCACAAAGGCTGAGCTGCTTCATGGTCGCGGCTTCTGGGGCAATGATTGGTTTGCTTTGATTTCATCGGCATTTCCAGGCACCCGTGTGATTACAGATGTGATGCACAGGTGTGACACATGGGTGTGATGGCACAGGTGTGATGTACAGGTGAGGGCATAGGTGTGATGGACAGCTGTGATGGACAGGTGTGATGGGCAGGTGTGATACACAAGCAGGATATACTGGTGTGATATATAAGTGTGATGGCACAGGTGTGATGTACAGGTGTGAGGGAGCCGTTGTGAGGGCACAGGTGCAGTGGCACAGGTGTGATGGCGCCTGCCGCCCTCTCTGCCCAGGCCCCTCTCCACAGAGCCTCGCCGTGTCCGCAGCGCTGCTGGCGGCCGCAGTACTGGTGCTGCTCTTCCTCCTTGTCGTCCGGCTCTCTGTGGTGAGATGGAGCCAAAAGCGATTCCTGTACATCTTCAAACGACGAGGTAAGCTGGCCCCACACGGTGGGCACCCGGGAAGGTTGTTTCTGGTGATGGAGACAAGGTTAGGTTGGGCGCTGTGGCCTGTGTCTGCCCTCCCTGCACCTGGGAGGCCGAGGCAGGAGAATCACCAGGTCCAGGCGAGCCCGGCTTCACAGTGAGATCCTAAAGCAGCCTGGCATCTGTGACTCACACCTGTCATCCTAGCTTCTCAGGAGGCTGAGATCTGAGGATCAAGGTTCAAAGC
This sequence comes from Megascapheus bottae, assembly GCF_031878675.1. Lineage (NCBI taxonomy): Eukaryota > Metazoa > Chordata > Mammalia > Rodentia > Geomyidae > Megascapheus > Megascapheus bottae. Next base: position 79,975,873 of record NC_143514.1, read on the forward strand.
CAGCCCAGGCACAAAAGGACCGGAGACTCTTATCTCCAATTAACCAGAAAACCACAAGTGGTGCTGTGGCTCAAGAGGTAGAGTGCTAGCCTTGAGCCAGAGAGCTCAGGGACAGTGCCCAGACCCAGAGTTCAAGCCCTACGACAATAACAACAACAAAGAATGAGTAGTGAGTTGTGATGAAACTGTAATACTTAAAAAAATACTTCAAGTCCCTAAGAAAACTCTTTATTTAAAAATAAGAATAGGATTAGAGACATGTCTGAAGTATTAGAGTTCCTGCCTGTGAACACAGAGCCTTCAGCTGAATCCCCCGTACTGCAAAGAACATTACATATTCATTGGGACTTCACACACGGAGGCACGCTTGTCCTGTGCCATTTGCGCAGGCCACCAGCCCTGAACGCTCCCAGTCCCGGCCTCTCAGTTCTCTGTATATTCTTTTTTTTTTTTTTTTTTGCCAGTCCTGTGCTTGAGCTCAGGACCTGAGCACTGTCCTTGGACTTTCTCAAGGCTAGAGCTCTACCACTTGAGCCTCAGCACCGCTTCCGGCTTTTTGCTATGTATGTGGTACCGAGGAATCGAACCCGGGTCTTCATGCATGCTAGGCAAGCACTTTAACCACTAGGCCAAACTCCCGGCCCTTCTCTGTATATTCTAGATATTAATCCTTGATCCACTGGGTAGCTGATGGAGATTTTCTTCCTTTCCCCAGATTGTCTGTTGGTTTTGATACTTACCTTGCTCTGCAAGAAATGATTACATTTGATGTAGTCCCATTTGCCAATTCCTGTTCTCATTTTCTGGGCAATAGGAAGACCTATTCAGAAAAGAATTGCCTGCATCTATAACTTCCAGAATCTCCTATGTTTCCCACAGTAGCTTTAAGATCAGGTCAGGTCTTACTGTGAGTTCTTGCAAATGGAGAACCAGTGTCCCCACACTATTAGTTGAAGAAACCACCTTCTCTCCAGTGTATGGTTTTCTATCCTTTGTCAGATGTGTAGACAAATGGCTGTGGCTGTGTGGTTTTTATTCCTGAGTCTTCTGTTCTGTTCCATTAGTCTTTTCTGTTTTTGCACAAGTACCATGATGTTTTTGTTACGATGGCTCTGTAGTATAATTTGGAGCCTGATACCAGTACTTCCAGCATGGCTCTATATTGCTCGAGGTTGGTCCCATTATTTGAGGTCTTTTATGCTTCTTTTATGAGTTTTTGTATGTGTGTGTATGTGCCAGTCCTGGGGCTTGAACTCAGGGTCTGGGCATTTTTCTAAACTTTTTCACTCGGTGGTAGTGCTCTTCCACTTGAGCCACAGCTCCACCTCAGTTTCTCTTTGTTTTCCTGGTTAATTAGGAATGAGTCTCATGGACTTTCCTGCCTTGGCTGGCTTCCGACTGCGATCGTTGGCGCTTAGCCTCCTGAGTAGCTAGGGTAAAGGTGTGAGCCACCATCTGTTTCTGTCCAGAATGACAGAGATTTGGAGGGGCATGGCATTGCCTCTGGCTATTCCCATGACATTAACTCTGTCCACCCACGAACCCTGGATCTCTGTCCATCTTGTGACAGCTTTGATTTCTTTCTTCAAGGTTTTATAGTTTTCACTGTGGCGCTTCCACCTCCTTGGTTAAGTTTATAGGCTGCTATTTCTTTTTGAGGCGATTGTGAATGGAAAGGAATGGAGTTCTTTCCTGATTCCTTTCTCAGCTTGTTTGTTGTTGGTACGTGGAAAACTACTGCTCTCTGCATGTTTGTTAATCTTACATCCTGCTCTCTTGCTGATGAGGTTGATCAGATCTAGGAGTTTTGTCACAGAGTGTGAGGGTCCTTTAGAGGGTTTAGTTATGGAACTGGATCATCTGTAAACGTCTTTCTTTCTTATTTATATCCTTTCTCTTTATTTTCTTACCTTATTGCTCTGGCTAGCATTTTTCCTGGAGGGACAATCCATGACGTGCTTGTACCCCAGTTTATTTTACCATGCATCTGCCAAGGGCATCTTACTGGCTTCTGTCCTCCGTTCCTATACCAGAAGCTGCCAAGGGTGAGGAGGTTTTGAGTGGACAAATGCTTCAGACATCTAAGATAAGTGCAGTTGCAACACATGTAACTTTAAGAAACTGAAGAAAAAAGCTAAAATCCTTTCCAGAAGGAATTGCACATTTCCACTCTCACAAACTAAGGATGAAACACCCAAGTAGTGTCTGCATCATTGCCAGCATTATTACCATGAGCGCGCGCGCGCGTGTGTGTGTGTGTGTGTGTGTGTGTGTGTGTGTGTATGAGAGAGAGAGAGAGAGAGAGAGAGAGAGAGAGAGAGAGAGAGAGAGAGAGAAAGAAAGAGAGATAAGAGAGAGAGAGAGAGAGAGAGAGAGAGAGTGAGCGCATCAGTTCTAGTACTTGAGCTCAGTCCTGGTACTTGAACTCAGAACTTGGGCACTGTCCCTGAGCTTTTATGCTCAAGGCTAGAGCCCTACCACTTATGCCACAGCTCCATTTCTGGTCTTTTTGGTAGTTAACTAGAGATAAGAGCCCCACAGACTTTCCTGCCTGGACTGGCTCTAGACCATAATCCTCAGGTCTCATTCTGCTGAGTAGCTAGGACTATAGACATGAGCCCCAGTACCTGGCTTGTTTGTTTGTTTCTGTTTTGCCTTGAACTAAAGACCTTATGCTTGCTAGGCTAGCACTGTACTGCCAAGCTAAACCTCTAGCACTCCTTTTTTTTTTTTTGGCCATTTTTGAGATAGGTTCTTGCCTCTTTGTCAGTCTGCTTATTTTAGGTTGCCTGTCATTGCTGGTAGAACTTTGTCCAAAACAAGCATCTAGTCTCTGGTCAGTGTTGCTGGAGAGATGAAATTATGACTCTGGCCAGAAATTAGTTTTTAAAGGAGAAAGTCTTAATTCTTAGGAAAAGCTAGTAAGTGCTGTTTACCTCACTGTAGATATGTTTGTTAAAATTAAAGCTGAGAGGGGCTGGGAGTTTAGCCTAGTGGTAGAGTGCTTACCTAGCTTCCACAAAGACCCTGGTTCGATTCCTCAGTACCACATACATAGAAAAAAGGCAGAAATGGTGCTGAGTCTCAAGTGGTAGAGCTCTAGCCTTGAGAAAGCCCAAGGACAGTGCTTAGGCCCTGAGCTCAAGCCCAGGACTGGCAAATAATAATAATAATAATAATAATAATAATAATAATAATAAAGCTGAGAACATTTGCGGCTCAAAGCTGTTCTAGATGATGTGGGGAGCCTGGTTCAAGTGGTAGAGAACCCGGCCAGACAATGCAAGGCCTGGAGTTCAAATCTGAGTACTGAGAATAAATGAACCCAGTTGCGCTTGCTCCTGTGAAGGGTGGAGAGCATCATAGGATATCTTTGCTTTTGAGCGTTTCTGACACCGGTGCGCACTGTCCAAGAGGAAGATGCCTGCAGCTGCGGCTTTCCACAAGAGGAGGAGGGGGGCCGTGCGCAGTGAAACGGGGCTCCCCACAGCTGGACGCCAAGTGGAGAGGAGTGCCAGCGAACCCACCCGCCTGGCCCCATGTGGAAATGTCCGGCGCCTCCAGCAAGCCTGTCCTCATGCTACTGCACTGGTTCTTTGCAATATACCCTTGTATGGAACTATGGGAGAGCGGGTGGCAGAGGGCATTTTCTAAATACCCCTTAACAGGCGTGGGCTAGGTATTTCGTTGTTTTGTGGGGTGGCACTGGGGCTTGACCTCAGAGCCTCATGCTTCCGATTGCCTTATTCACTCAAAGCTGGTTCTCTACCACTTGAGCCACAGTTTTTGGCTTTTTGCTTGTTAATTGGAAATAAGAGTCCCACAGACTTTCCTGGCTTTGAACCAAGATCCTCAGATCTCAGCCTCCAGAGTGCTAGGATTACCATTGTGAGATTCCAGCATCAGCTTTTTTTGTTTCTCTCTCTCTCTCTCTCTCTCTCTCTCTCTCTCTCTCTCTCTCTCTCTCTCTCTCTCTCTCTATCTCTCTATCTCTGTCTCTCTCCCTCCCTCCCTCCCTCTCCCTCCCTCGCTCCCTCCCTCCCTCCCTCCCTCCGTCTGTCTCTGTCTCTGTCTCTGTCTCTGTCTCTGTCTCTGTCTCTGTCTCTGTCTCTCTCTCTCTCTCTCTCTCTCTCTCTCTCTCTCTCTCTCTCTCTGGGCCTGGGCACTGTCCCTGACCTTCTTTTGCTCAAAGCTAGCACTCTACCACTTGAGCCACAGGGCTACTTCTGGCTTTTCCTGTGTACGTGGTACTGAGGAATCCTGCCCAGGGCTTCATGCATGCCAGGCAAGCACTCTACCTCTGACTCACATTCCCAGCCCCTCTCTCTCTTTCAATTTGCCACAGATGATGATTCCAATCACCAAGCCATATATATGTATATGCACACGTATATTATATATGAACTTAAATATACTGTATTTTTATTAATGTAGGATTTTACATGTTGGAAAATATGACAAAGACAAGAAGCCCTAAAACTGTGTTATTTACTTTTGCTTGTTTGAGGCCTCCATGGACGTGGTATTATGCTATGTCTTGTTTAAACAGTGGAAAATTACCTTCATCTGAAGCTCGTTTGCATCGCTGCGTGCTGTGATTTCACTCCACCATGTGGTATTTATTCCCAACATGGCGTCTAGTGCATGCCACTGCTATAGTATCCTCTGTTCTTGTACTCCAGTGCCCCACTTACCCTGCCAAAGAGAAATAAATGAACAAAGGAGACAAGGGAAAAGAAAACAAAAGCAGCAACAGAGAAAAAACACTCTTGTTTGCATTTCCTGGAGTTCTTTTAGATAGATATTATTTTATATGATCACACTCATATAGGTTTTGCCACTTTGTGTTAAGAGAGTTTATTATGTATTGATTTACGCCAGTCCTGGGCATAAATAAATACATAAATACGGCCCTGGGTGCCATCACCACTAGCTCTCTACTACTTAAGCCAAGGCAGCATTTCCAGTTTTGGGGGGTAATTTATTAGAGATAAGAGTCGCCCAGACTTTCCTGTCCAGGTTGGTACTGAACCTCAGTCTTCAGACCTCAGCCTCCCGAGTAGCTAGGATTACAGGCATGAGCCGCGGTACCCGGCTTGTCTTTATGTTCATGTATTTATTTCTTAATGTTTGGGTTTGTTTTTGAGACAGTCAGAAGGTATTGCTGTGTTGCTCAGGTTGGCCTTGAACCCCCGGGCATGAGCTCCTCCTGCTTCAGCACTGGGTGAGCCACACACGTGGCAGCTCTGTGAGTTCTGAAGTGGTGTCTCCAGCTGGCCTTGCCCGGTGTCGTGTCTCTGCTGTCCACGCCTCCTGGGTGCAGGTTATCTGGAGGCCATCGCAGGGCTCTCATTCGTCCCTGCCCACAGACTCCAAAGGCTGCAGACACAGCGTGTATGTGATGGAGATGCTTCCTCTACGCTGTGTGCTAGCTTTGCTTCAGGTTACAATGTGCCGAAGTAGAAAAGGTGGTTCTCTGGACTTAGTGGTGGCGAGATAGCCAAATACAGCAAGAAGGCTGGCATTGGTGGTACATATGGCACCCGCTGTGGGACCTCTCTTTGGGAAGATGGTGAAAAAAAAGAAGAAATCAACCAGCATGCCACGGACACCCGCTCCTTCCTTGGTTTCACATACATAGAGAAAAGCTGGAAGTGATGCTGAGGCTCGAGTGGTAGAGCTCTAGCCTTGAGAAAGTCCAAGGACAGTGCTCAGGCCCTGAGCCCAAGCCCAGGACTGGCAAAAAAAAAAAAAGGAAAAAAGACCAGTAGAAGTATCAGAGAGATCCCTAGCCTACAATGCATGGGCTAGCTTATATGACAAATAAAAGAGTGACAGTTAACAAAGAGGAGAAAACTAAGCATGGAAAGGAAGAGGAAAGGCCAGGAAAAAGAAAAAAAATCATGACAACAGAACGATCCTCTTTGGGGGTTACGGCACCTAATCATTTACTTTATGAAAATAAGTACAAAATTCTATGATCAGGCTGGGAGTTTGGCCTAGTGGTAAAGTGCTTGCCTAGCATGCATGAAGCTCTGGGTTCGATTCCTCAGTACCACATACACAGAAAAAGCTGGAAGTGGTGCTGTGGCTCAAGTGGTAGAGCGCTAGCCTTGAGCAAAAAGTGTCCAAGGACAGTGCCCAGGACTGGCAAAAAAAAATTCTCTGATCAAAATAAATGGGCAGAGTGAGGGATGTATAGGTTGGAAAATTGCTTCCAATGCAATTGGGAGGAAGAGGTCAGGGTGTTGAGGCACTGGGGGGCTCCCCAGCACAGAGCAGGTGTTTCCACCTTGGGCAGCGTGTACTGAAGGGCACGGCCGGGCGAGGGAGGGGCGAGGGATCCCTGGTTTTTACTGTTTTAGGGGAGACCTCTGACTTGGGAGCCATACCTGCGTCCTCAGCGCTCATCTTCTTTCTTCACTGCCCTTGCTGGGGTGGACCTGGGCTCCCTGATCCTTGCATCCGCCGCTGCCCACCCCAGGAGCTGTGATTGCAGGCGGGGACGACCACACTTGGCTGCATGAGGCTTCCTGCTTGTTTTGTTAACACTCTGCGATGAAACAGGCCTATCATCTTCAGAAACAATGACTGAGACATAAGATAGTCCCCCCTCCCCGTTTTTTGTTTGTTGGCCAGTCCTGGGGCTTGAACTCAGGGCCTGGGCTCTGTCCTTGAGCTTATTTAGCTCAACGCTAGAGCTCTAGCACTTGGGCCACAGCACCACTTCTGGCTTTTTCTGTGTATATGGTACTGAGGAATTGAACCCAGAGTTTTGTGCATGCTAGGGAAGCTCTCTATCATGAGGTCACACCTCTGGCCCAACATAGCTTCTTCTTCTTCTTTTTTTTTTTTGACAGTCTTGGGGCTTGAACTCAGGGCCTGAGCTCTGTCCTTGGGCTTTCTCAAGGCTAGTGCCTCTACCACTTGAGCCACAGCACCATTTCCAGCTTTTTCTATGTATGTGGTGCTGAGGAATCGAACCAGGCTCTTTGTGCATGCCAGGCAAGCATTCTACCTCTAAGTCAAACTCCTGGCCCACAATAGCTGATTTTTTAAAAGCATTACGTCACTGCTGCCACATCAAGCCGTAAAGGCTAATAATACCACTTTAATAATGCTGTTCTGGGGCCGGGAGTTTGGCCTAGTGGTTAAAGTGTTTGCCTACCATGCATGAAGACCCGGGTTTGATTCCTCGGTACCACATATAGAAAAAAGCCGGAAGTGGTGCTGAGGCTCAAGTGGTAGAGCTCTAGCCTTGAGAAAGTCCAAGGACAGTGCTCTGGCCCTGAGCTCAATCCCAGGACTAGCAGAGCTCTGAGAAGAACGTAGCTCTTCGTGACTCACTGAGACGACATGGGGTCCGGGTGGGGAGGCTAAGGACAGAGGCTCTGACTGGAGAGGCTCCATCTGGCCCAGGCTCAGCCAGAGACTGCAGCCCACCCCAGTCCTTTCTACCCTGGGAGTGGGAAGAGCCCCAGGGCCTCACCCTGGGCAGGCAGCGCCAGCCCTGTCCTCAGCTGTGACCTCCCTCTGCCTGTGTCCCCGCCCCGCCCCTGCCACCTGCTTTCCTCTCACACACTCAGGTGCCTGCTGAACCCCCAGGCCCAGGACACCCCAACTTCTGGAGTTGGTGCTTGGTGGAGTGTGTACCTTGTCTTTGATGGTGCTAACTGAACCCAGCTCCTTCTGGGGTGGCTGAGGAGAGACTCAACTCACAAGGTCAAGTGACCTCTAGTAACACAGAGTCTCGGGCTGCCCCACGGGCCCTGAGGGAGTGGCGGCCCTTACAGGAACAGCATTCGGTTGTTTCTCTTCCCACTTCTCTGCGGTGTGATTCCTGGAAACTCAAGTGCCTAATTGTGAACAGAGCGTCACAGATTTGTTTAAAAACCATAATTAACACATTGAAGTTCAAATAACAACTAGGAAACACAAAATCAAAGCTCCAAGGTGTCACAGGCAGAGACGTGAAGCGACTGTCAGAGAGGGGGTCACAAACAGGGGGGCAGGGGCTGGTGGACCCAACGTTGTCTTCATTGTGGTGGGTGTTGGCACATTCCCCCGTATCTTGGGTTGAGCCTTCATTTTGGGTCATCCACAAGCCAAGCCTGGCCACAGTTGCCCTTTCCCACCTGAACTGCCCATACCCCAGCCCCAACTGAATCAGCAACATAGTCCACATGCCCGTTACCGGTCACGTGCTGTTTCTAGTGCCCCATTGCAAGAGGTATACTCTACTCGTCTGGACGTCTGGCCATCATTTTCTAAATGATAAGATAGGTTATCTTGACAGAAAGCGCATGGCCCAGGAGGCGGGCTCTGCGGCGCACGCCTGTATCCCAGCTGCTTGGGAGGCACAGAATGGCACAACTGTGGTTCAAGGCTACTTGGGCAGAAAAGTTCAGGAGACTCCATCGCCGCTGAGAGCTGGTGTGGTGTCACGGGCCTGTCACCCAGCGGTGGTGAGAGATCCTGGCCCAGGCTGGGCCAGGCAAAAGTAACCAGGAGCTGATGGTGTAGCTCCAGCGGCAGAAGTACTTGCCTAGCAAGTGCAAGGCCCAGAGTTCAAATCCTAGTACTGCTCCCTAAAAACCAAAGGAAATGAAGTCTTTCAATAAAGAAACCCAGCCGGCTTCACCTGGGCCGCCAGGTCCCAGGTGGTGGTTCCTATTTCCATTTACCTCGGAGCCCGGCTCTTAGTCTCTGCAGTGGAAGCCTTCCTTTCATATTGAATGCAATAAAACACCAGCAGCAGGCCCATGCGTCCTTCGGGTGACACTGAGTCATCCCGTGCCTCCTGGACTGAGCCCCTAGGCGATGGTATGAATCAGATCAAGAAACAGGGCAGATGTCCACGCCGTCCCCTTCTTTCCTCTGGCCCTGGCTCCAGGACGTGACACATCGTTGCTGGATTCCGCCCAGGCCCGGAATGGCATTCCCTTGGCAGCTTGTCCCCCATGTGGTGGCTTTCCAGGTTGCTGGGCTGGCTGCAGACACCTCTACAGAGAACGATGCCCAGAAGCTGACGGTGGCAGGATCCCAGGTGCCCTGCTGGGTACAATCGCCCGCCGGAGAGAAGCCTGGGCAGGCTACCTTTCCAGGCCGGGTCTCACACCTTCCACCTGCCAGCTTGGCTCCAGCCCTTTTTGCTCTGATTATTTTTCAGGTAGAGTCTTGCTTCCCCCCGCCACCAGGCCAGACTGTGATCCTCTTGTTTATACTTCCTGTGCAACTGGAGTGACAGGAGCACACCACCACCCATTTTATTACTGGTGGACCCAGGAGTGTCTCACAAACTTTGCAGACTCAAACCACAATTCTATCCCAGCTTCCTGAGCAGCGAGAATAATTGTGAGCTGACTTCTCCAGCTTCCATCTTGAGGGCACTAACGTGGTGCTGGGTTGAGGGATCCATGACTCCACGTCACCATTCACCCACTGGTGACCTGTGGTCTACAGCCTCTGTCATGGGCAGTGCCCTCCTTCTAGAAGCGTCTTCTCAGTTCTCTCCTGGATGCCCCTTCTGGTTGGCTCTTCCCTCCTCCAGGCACCCTACATGAACTCTGGGCCATATGTGGTTCTCCATGGTTCAAATATCATCTCACAATTCCTGAATTTCTTTCTTAAGTCTTTTCTTTTTGGTACTGGGGATCGAACCTAGTATGTTGCACTTGCTAGTCAATTGCTTTGCCACTGAGCTACATCCCACCTCCCAGATTTCTTCTGGATCTCTGGTGTACCCCTGCTCCAGCTCCTCCTCTTCCTCCTCCTCTTCTGTGCCAGTACTGAGGCTTGAACTCTGGGTCTTGTGCGTCTTGCTCAGCTTTCTTGTTCATGGCTGACACTCTACCACTCTAGTCCAGCATTTTGCTGGTTATTTGACTTCACTCTCTGGTTAGCTTTGAACCTTGATTCTCCAGATGTGTCTCCTCAGCAGTTAGGATTACAGCATGAACACCGGCGCTGGGCTTTCCGTTGTCCCTCTCCAAGCTCTGGACCCCTGAGACTGGCCTGTCCATAGCCACCGTGTTTGGATCTCAGGTCACACAGGTTCTCAGGCCCAGATATGGGATTGCCCTGACAGCCGTCTCTGTCATGCCCAGCACCCCCCACTAACCCTGCTGGCTCGTCCCTCAATGCCTCAGGGCCCGGCCCCACTTGCCCCCCGTCCCATGGCCCTGCCAGGCCAGTCTGCAGAGGGTCCCGTCGCTGTGGCTGGGTCTCCTTTGTGGCCTCTTTCTCCCAGCCAGAGGGGGAATCTGTGAAAACATGACACAAATGCTGCCACACCATGGTTCAAGATGGCGCTCCCATCCCAGGCACTTTAAAACGGGAAGGCATTGGTGTGAGCTGAAGGAGTCCTTCTGTCTATCTGCCTCCACACGCCTGGCTTTCTCCTTGGTCTCCTTTTCAATTGATTATGGATTTACTTTATTGTCATTATAGAGGTGATGCACAGAGGGGTTACACTCCAGGAGTCGGCAATGAGCTCATTTCCTTTCGTGCTCTCCCTGTCCCTTTCTTCCGTCTCCACCCACAAGTTCACGTCCATCAAGGTCCAGTGAGCTCCTCTGCTGCACTCTTCCACCCTTGTCTCTCGAGTTCTGTGCCTGCCCCAAGCCCTTCTTTAGATGCGCACGTGACGACACCGTCCTTCACCGTGGCTGCGTGGGAGCCATCAGGACAAGTTCTGAGCCCTGGGTCTGCGTGAGTGCACAGAGCATCAAGGAAATCAAAGGCCGCCTCGCATTCCCGGCAGGCCCCTCCTGTGTGACTTCTGTAGTCACTGACACCTGAGTGCCCTCACCCCCTCACAACACCTCCTGAAACCCTGCTTTCATCTATCTATCAACCATCTATCTAATCTACTGACCTGTCACCCACCTATCTTATCTATCCACCTACTTACCTCTAACATCTGTCTGTCTGTAACTACCATGTGTATTTACTTACTTACATTGTGCTGGTCCTGGGGCTTGAATTCAGGGGCTGGGCACTGTCCTTCAACTTTCCTTTTTTCTTTTTTTTGCGGGGGGGAGGGGAAATCATGGAGCTTAAACTCTGGGCCTGGGCACTGTCCCTGAGCTCTTCAGCTCAAGGCTACCACCCTACCCTTTGAGTCACAGCCCCACTTCCCATTTTCTAGAGGTTAACTGGAGATAAGTGTCTCTCTTTCTTTAGTGCCCTGGGTGGCTTTAAAAAATTTATTTACATATGCATGTATGTATTTATTTATTTATGTGTGTGGGTAATGGGGCTTGGACTCTGGGCCTAGGCGCTGTCCCTGAGCTCTTCAGCTCAAGGCTATTCCCCACCCTTTGAGCCAAGCCCCTTATTTTTTTTTTTTGCTAGCCCTGGGTTTGAGCTCAGGGCCTGAGCACTGTCCTTGGACTTTCTCAAGGCTAGAGCTCTACTACTTGAGCCTCAGCACCACTTCTGGCTTTTTTCTATGTATGTGGTACCGAGGAATCAAACCTGGGTCTTCGTGCATGCTAAGCAAGCACTCTACCACTAGGCCAAACTCCTGGCCCCCCATCCTGGTTTCTAATGATTAATTGGAGATATGAGTCTCAAGGCTTTGTTGTGCCCTGGCTGGCTTTGAGATCCTCGGATCTCAGCCTCCTGAGTAGCTAGAATTACAGGTGAGAGCCACTGCGCCCAGCTCAGCTTTTTTTTTTTTTTTTCTCAATGCTCTACTACTTAGGTTACAGCTCCACTTTCAGCTCAGCTTTTTGGTGGTTAATTGGAGATAGGAGTCTTGCCAACTTTCCTGCCTGGGCTGGCTTTGAACCACGATCCTCTTATATCTCAGCCTCCTGAGTAGCTAGGATTACAGGTGTGAGCCACCAGTGCTCATCCAGCCTTCAGAAGAGGCAGAGATGGCAGCAGAGAGGCAGAGAGTGTGGCCTATTATCAGCCCAGAGAGCAGAGAGAGAGAGAGAGAGAGAGAGAGAGAGAGAGAGAGAGAGAGAGAGAGAGAGAGAGAGAGAGAGAGAGAGAGAGAGAGCGCTGCCTCACTTATTCCTCCCCGCAGTGCGGGCCACAGGCCTGTGCCCTTCCCTCTTCCCTCCAGCCCTTCCTCTCCCCCCCCCCCCCCGCCCTCCCCCCCATGGGTTCCCAGAGCCGTATGCTGAACACAGGCTTGCCTTTGACATAGAAACATGCCTATCTGCTTTGTTTAGGTGCGACTAGGCTTCACACTTGGAGTCTGGCTCTTGAATCACACCTCCAGTCCCTTTCTGTGCTCTTTTCGAAGTCGGGTTTCCCTCTGTGCTGGCAACACAGATTGTGATCCTCCCGGTTACGCATTCCCAAATCACTGGGGGGCGACAAGTGATCCCTGCAAAGGCGGCCCAGCAGGTATGTACCACCACGCTCAGCCACTGGCTAGGATGGGGTCTCCTAGATATTTATGTGCTGGATGGCCTGGAAATGGGATCCCCCTACCTCTGCCCCCCAAGTGGCTGGGATTACAGACTTGAGCCACGGCATGCGGCTATCTGTCTGCTTTAGGACAAACTTTGCAGCTGGTTCCTGGCACTGCTCCAGAAGCCGCTGTTCACAGGATCCTGACAGGTACTTGGCGCCGTGGGGCTCACGCAGGGACCCGCAGGGGTGGGTGATGCACTCAGCAGGTTTCCAGGCAAAGCGACACTGATGCTGACAGCCTGTTGAAGGAAAGTGGCTTCAGCCTTTGGTATTAACTTAATGAGGCCACACCATAAAACCATCACAAATAACTGTCAGGATCCTGAGTTACCAGGGAATGGCAAGGCTTGGCAGGCACAGGCGGCCGCCCCAGGAAGAGAGGGGTTTGCTGTCTCCCTGACATGGTCCCCAGCATCTCTGCAGACCCCAGTTCTCTCAGCCTCATCAGAGCTTCATGAAGGCCCCCCACCCATGCCAAGCACATGCATGTACCATGCAGCCTGGGGAGAGAAACAATCCCTTAGCACAGCAGCTTTGAAATTCTCTCATGCCTTTATTTTTTTTAATTTTACTTTTCTGTGGTAGCCAAGGTCTGACCTAGAACTCAGTAATCTTTCTGCCTCAGCCTCAAGGGCTAGAATCAGAGGTGGGCACACCACAGCTAGCTTTCACTCACTTTTCTTCTTTTTGGTAATACTGGGGCTTGAACTCAGATACTCATACTTGTTTAATGCTCTACCACTTGAACCATGCTTACAGTTGATTTTTTGCTGGCCAACTGAAGCTGAAGTCTCACGAACCTTTCTGCCTAGGGTGGCCTCAAACCATGCTCCTGCAGATCTCAGCTTCCTAAGTAGCGAGGATTACCGATGTGAACCGCCAGTGGCAGCTTCCATTATTTAATGATAGTTGGCATGAATCAATAACTTGTTGAGTAGGGTGGGATGGAGACATTTTGTCTGAAACCTGGGCCCCGTGGGCAGGACTGAGGTTTTGTGTGTCTTCTAACATGTCTGGTACTGTGCTTGTACCTGGTTCGTGCAGAGGGAAATCCTGGGTGTGGCGTTGGTGTGTTGGTGGGCAGCCTGTAGTTGCAGGGCAAGCATGTGTGAGGCGCTTCCTCCCCTTTCCACCTCTCCTCATTGCTCTTCCTGAGCCTGCTGCATGCCAGGCCCCATCGGGGAAGCCTCTAGTTAGATGGCATGGGGCTCTACTGTGTCCTCACACTCTGATTTCATTATTTGATGAGTTTAAGTGAGAAGTGGGCTCTGGATAAAGAAGAGCTGATGTGACAGAGTGTGTGGGAGTGTGGTGGCGGGGCCATGGCCTGGCTGGGTAGAGCAGGCAGTAAGCCGGGGTCAGTATTCCTCAGCAAGGGCCTCCGCCATGACCTCCTCCCACCCTTGACGGAGAATCCAGCTCTGCAGCAAGCTCGTTCCTTCTCTGAACACTTGGTGCCTGGGATGCGCTGAGCTTGGGACTGGAGAAATGTGTGCTGTGTATTTTCAACTTACCTTCAGTGTTTTAAGTAACTGGCTTGAAGTGTGACTCCACAGATGGTCAAGTCTACAGGCATAGCATCCCCAAATACAACAGGACGAAGACATTGATTCACTCATGAAAGATATAGCACCCCCCCACTCCAGCCCTGCATCTACCCATGTCTGCCTCACCCACGGCAACCCATGCCCAGCGCTTTCCAAGTCAGAATTTATGGCTGAGTTTCTTCTCTTGGCCACACTTGTAAACTCCTTTCTTCTTTATTTAATGCCTATTCTGAGCACAAGGCAGTGAGGCAGTGCATTTATTGTCTATGAATTGTTACTTGGGAAAATTAAATTAATGCAAAGTGATTGCCTCAGCTTCCCTGGCCAATAAATAGATGACATTTTTGGAGGGGATGGTGTGAGGTCACAGAGTGATATGTATATAATCAGTGGTCACAGGTCACAGCAAGATGAGAGTGCTCCCCAACAGAGCAAGAAAGGAATGCCCCCTTTGCCTGTCTCTCTCCAGCCATGGCCACGCTGGCCCTCTGCTGCTTGCTGCTGATGGGGCCTCTGGGTCTGGCCTTGACTCTCCCGGTCACTCACCTTGGAATGGCATCCCGTCAGTCCCCAGGTAAGACCATGTTTCCTCTTGTTTCTCGAGGCCCCACTGTCTTGGGTGGCGCAGGGGAGGTGAGAATGGATTCCTGCAGAACGGAGTCTTGCTCTGCTTTGGGAATGAACCCTGGAGACCCCTGGCAGCCCCCCTTATTCATGGCAAGTTTTGTCTTTGTGAAATTGTACTACAAGAGCAGCCTGCTTATTTCATCACTGCCTCTTGGTTCAACTTTCATCATGATCAATTACTGTTTTTCCATTCATAAAACTGCTCTTAGCTGGGCAATGAAATCTGAGGATCCCAGTTCAAAGCCAGTCTAAGCAGGAAAAGTCCATGAGACTTTTATCTCCAATTAACAACCAGAAAACCAGAAGTGGTGCTGTGGCTCAAAATAGTACAGTGCTAGCCTTGTGCAAAAGAGCTCAGGAACAGCGCCCAGGCGCCAGGTTCAAACCTCATGATTGGAGAGGAAAAAAAAAACAAAACCTGCTCTAAATTGAAAACCTTAATACTGCCAGTTCTGGGGTTTGAACTCAGGGCCTGGGTGCTGTTTTTAAGCTTTTTTGCTCAGGCCAGGGTTCTACCACTCGAGCCACACCTGCACTTCTGGCTTTTTGGTGGTTAGTTGTAGAAAAACGTTTCACAGACTTTTCTGTCCAGGCTGGCTTTGAACCACAATCCCTAGATCTGAGCCTCCTCAATAGATAGGATAACAGGTGTGAGCCATCAGTGCCTGGCAAAAAACAAAACAAAACAAAACAACAACAACAAAAACATTAAATTTAAAATGAGTTGGTTGGTTGGTCCAATTACAGCTTAGCAATGCACTTATTTTGTCTTCTGCTATTTTGAGCTTGAAAGTAATCATCTCTGTTTATTGACAGAGGCCTCGGAGACTTCAAGTACTTTTCTCTTTTTCTTCCTATGTTCAAGTCCAGGCTGAATTAAAAACAACCCATAAGACCTATGGAAACTTACCTTGCAATGATTATTTCTGAGATTTTAGAAATACTGAGGTTGCATGACATATTCCATTAAAAACTTGGCTTAATTTTGTCTTCAATTTTGGGTACTTTGAGACTCTTTTGTAAATAAGGAAAGTACTCTTCTAAGCTGTTCACTTGATAGCTTAGTCTCTATGGTTCTCATCTGCCCACAGCTGAGTATCTAGAACCACTGAGCTCACAATGAGAATCATCTTACTGGTCTAAAGTGGACTGGTGGAATGGACACCACTTGAAAATGGCTGCACACAGTGCCAGAACCAAGAATCAATATCTGAATAGTTATGTACGATATACATGTACATAAACAAGATGAAATAACGGCTCATTTAACTTCCAAACCATGCAAAGTGATCCTAGGCTTGTTCTTCATCATTCCCCTGTAAGTGACACTTCCTGTCCCAGCCCCTTTTCTGCAGCCGGCTCTCACATGCGCATTAGCATTCATTGGCGGTATGGCAGAGGTCTTTAGAAGGGTTTGGTTTATGTCTCCTCACCAAGGTCACAGCTATGTGTCTGCAAACTTGCTACAGTGAAATCTGTCCCCTGCAAGGACTATGACCATGCTCACTACCTCACTACACACACACACACACACACACACACACACACACACACACACTCAGCTTGCACGGCAAGTCCTCCCCCCCTCCACTTACATGTACACATCCTAAACCTTAACCCAGCTGGAGCTCCGGGATTAACACGGTCCCCTTTGTCCCTGGAACACAAAGGGTGGCTTGGAGCTGGTTTGTCTCCACCTTGAGGTGTTGCTGGAGCAAGTAGTGCCTGCTCCCTGTGGGCTGCTTCATGAGGAGACCACAGCAGCTCTTCCTTGCTCTAACCCAGCGGTACCCCACACAACTGGATGCCAAGGCCATGGACAAGACTGCATGAAGAGGAAGGGGGGTGCAGGGCTCTCCGAGCTCCTACCCCCACCTGCCCCTTGATTTGTGACTTGGACTATAGCATCTTGACTCACTAAGGACAAACCATGAGCTGAGGCTTTCTGAGAGCTACCTGCTGTGGCTGACACCCTCTCCCCACTCTACAGCCCCCCAGGAGGAGATCCAGGGAGCTGTGGAAGAGCTGGAGCGCGCCTTGCTCCCCCAGATGCTGCTGCAGGCTCTCCGGACACCGGAACCCCATAGGCCAAGGAAGCCACAGGGCTCTCAGCTGGTGGACTAGGTAAAATCCTCAGCCCAGTGCTTCCCCTGCCCCATGTCCACCTCGGATACCTGTCACTTTCTGATGCCTCGATTTACTTAGGGGCAGGGTCCCGGGTTGTTATGTTCCCAGTGAGTACACATTTAAATCATGCTTTCCCCTCTGGTTAAAATTTTTAGAGAATCACTTAATCTTCCCATACCCCTTTCTTCATCAGCAAATAGAAATGATTAAGCGAACAAACAAACAAACCTGTCTCGGATTATTTTGAAATCAGTGAAGATTAGTGTTCAGCAAGCATGAGGCCAAGCAATCAGCTGTCACGTCTCCACACAGATACCAGCTCAGAACCCTGTGCAGACAGAAAGAAGCCTTTTAATAGACAGTTCTGCAGACAGGAGCTTGGCTGCTGAGTGTCGAGTGCTGCTGAAAACCCCAGGCCTGGGGGTGGACAGGCATCCATGATGGAAATGACGTAATCTAGCCATGCTCAAAATGAGCATAAGCACAAACGACAGGTCACAAGCTTCTTTTCAAACTTGTTTTCCAGATGTGGGAACTGACATTCCTGACTCCAGAGGAGACTTGAGAAAGGGAAGGGAGGTCCCTGATTTTACAGGTTCCACGATCAGAAAGTAGAAGAGGACTCTTGGTGAAAATCACAACAACTGGCCAGTTATAATTGAAACATTAATTTGTATAAAGCATGAGGGTGACAAGAGTTTAGCAAGTACCTGTGTGGGGTAACTTACCAGTGGTGGGTAAGGAATTTGGGGAGCCCCTGGTCCTGAGTTTGCTGTCCACTCGTGTGGAGTCATGAGGCTCCATGCAGCCCATGCCCTGCATCCCGAAACTGCTACAAGCTTGTTAGAAACGTGGGACCTCGGCCCTAGTTGTACCCACGGAGTCAAACCCTGTACCCTGAGTTTCAAGGGTTCAGCATGCAAGGCAGTGTGTATGCCATGGACATGGATTGTGCTCCCGGGCCCAGGATAGAGTGTGTGGCTGAGCACAGACCCTCTGTGGGCCGGGGCCATGGGGAGTGCTTAGAGACCCAGCAGTTCACTGAGTGGGAATACCAGTGCTGGATGCCTGCTCCAGCTGCCACCCAGCCTTGTTACACTCTTGCAGGGGTCTCTTGGGTTTGCCATCTGGCTAACCAGTCTCCAGCTGTGGGGAGGTCCAGCCCTGCCTGTGTACACAAAAATACAGAGGTTTCACTGGGCGCAGTGGCTCCTGTAATCCTAGTTACTCAGGAGGCTGAGATCTGAGGATCAGGGTTCAAGACCAGCCCAGGTAGGAAAGCTCATGAGACTTATCTCCAATTAACAATCAGAAAACCAGAAGCGGTGTTGTGGCTCAAAGTGATGAGTGCTAGTGTTGAGAGGAAAAAGTTCAGGGACAGTGCCCAGGCCTTGGGTTCAAGCCCCATGACAAAACAAAACAAAACAAGAGATCACAAGGCACATTCCCCAGCCCTCCCCACCCAACACCATGTACGCAAGAGTACACATGTATAGATCTCTCCAGGATATCGTATCAGAGACGTTCAGAACATTAACCAAGCATCTCCCAAACACTGACCAGAGATAGCCAGTACTCATCTGCTAAAAACACAAGCTAGACACACTGAATCCCAAACAGCAAGCCCTGCCGGAGGCCCCAGGAGAGCTGCTCCAGTAAGAGCCATCATCCAGATGTTTATGTTCTTCTCATTGGAAGGATTAAACAAATCACCAAGAGCATAAGGTGATTAGTAGGGTTTGACTACTAAATCATAGAATCAAAATAGACCTCTAGAGCAGTACATTCCAAGACATAGGCTGTGAGGAGATACTAAATGTGCAGCGCACACTGCCAATGCGTGTGTCTAGAAACAGGCGTGTGGCGTTGCACAACAGCCAGGGGGTGGCCATGGACGTTCATGAGTTGCCCAGGGATGGCGTGGGGCCCTGAGATAGTGGCGGCTGCTCCTCAAAGCCCTGGGCTCCATCAATCTTCCTTTCTAGGAGGGCCTGCGATGCATGGAAAACTTAATCGTTGCTCTGGAATGTTCTGGTTTCAGGCTTTGCCTGGACAAGATCCTAGTGCCATACTGAGCCTTCTCGTGGCCAGAGGCAGCAAGGAGCAGCAGCAGCAGCAGCAGCAGCATGTGGTTGCCGCCGAATGCTTCTGGAAATACTGTGTCTGAGGCGAGGCCTGGGGAAGCACCGGGTGGAAGATGAGCAGCGAGGATGCTGGACCACAATGGTGCAAGGCAAAGCCAGGCAGATCCACCCTGCTCCCTGCTTCTGGGAAATAAATCCTGCTTTGCAATGCCTACGAGTGGTTCACTTATAAGCCTAATTTACAAATCTCAAGGTTTTCTTTCCTTCAACGTATTCTTGGAGAATTTCTTCCAAGTTTTGAAGTTGTGGTGTGAGTGGATTGGGCATACTTTGTCTGGAACACGTGGATGCTCCATAAATACACACACACACACACACACAGACACACACACACACAGACACACACACACACAGACACACACACACACAGAGGGGAGAGGTACAAGCAGCAAGAAAATAGAAAGGATTTTTTTTTGTTTGTTTTTTTCCCCAGTCCTGGGGCTTTATTTCAGGGCTGCCTGAGCACTGTTCCTTGGGCTTTCTCAAGGCTAGAGCTCTACCACTTGAGCCTCAGTGCCATTTCCAGCCTTTTCTATAGATATGTGGTACTGAGGAATTGAACCCTGGTCTTTGTGCACGCTAGACCAAACTCCTAGCTAAAAAGAGAATTTCTTTTTCTTCTTTCTTTCTGTGGGTCATGGGGCTTGAATTCAGCCTGGGTGCTGTCCCTGAGCTCTTCAGCTCAAGGCTACTACCTTACCCTTGAAGCAAGCCCCACTTCCTGTTTTCTAGAAGTTAATTGGAGATAAGGGTCTCAGGTCCTTTTGTGCCCGGGCTTGCTTTGAACCTTCATCCTCAGATTTCAGCCTCTTGAGTAGCTAGGATTACAGGCATGAGCCACTGCACCTGGCTAAGAAAGTTATAAAAGTAGCATTTAGCCAAAATCATTATAGACTACAAACCACTCAAATAAACTCACTTAGCTGATATCCTGTAGACTCTGACAACATAAATGGCATTTGATGTTTGTACCAGTCCTGTAGCTTGAACTCAGGGCTGAGGTGCTGTTTCCTTGAGCTTTTTTGGCTCAAGGCTAGTGCTCTACTACTTAGGCCACAGTTCTACTTCCGGGCTTTTGGTGGTTAAGTCTCATGGACTTTCCTGCTTGGTTTGGCTTCAAAGGAGAACCCTTAGGTCTTAGCCTTCTGAGTAGCTAGGTTATAGGTGTGAACACTGGACTCTGGGTATAAATGCCTATTTCTTTCTTTTTTTTTTTTTTTTTTTTTTTTTTTGCCAATCCTGGGCTTGAGCTCAGGTCCTGAGCACTGTCCTTGGACTTTCTCAAGGATAGAGCTCTACCTCTTGAGTCTTAGCACCACTTCTGGCTTTTTTCTGTGTATGTGGTACCAAGGAATTGAACCCGGGTCTTTGTGCATGCTAGGCAAGCACTCTACCACTAGGCCAAACACCCGGCCCCATAAATGCCTATTTCTAAGCATCAGTAGTGCATCAGCTTGAAACAAAGGCACCTGGAGAGGGGCCTGTGTGCCTTCTTTGAGGAGGAAGAAGAGCACGGTGTACACACACACACACACACACACACACACACGCACACACCACACATAGGGCCTGCTGGCCTAGGCAGGACTTACACTTGGGGAAGATGGATCACCTGGTACTAATTTTAAGGGTAAGACATGTGTGTTTACTTGTGCTCACTGGAGCATGTATGCTGGTGTGACATGTTGCACACACACAAGGAGAAGCACTCATCCAACCACCCAGTGCCTGGAGACTGCACTAACCCCCAAACAGCTCAGGTGCCAGGGCCACAGGCATCTTCCAGCTGGCCCTATCTGCAGAAAGGCCCTTCCAACAGGGGCATCACCTCTGGGCCTGGATGACATGAAGAACAGCAGTGAGGACGCCATGGTGACAGTGGGAAGCCCCTGACTACAACTCTTGTTCTGTGGCTCCAGGCAGTCACCTGGATGCTGTGAAGTGTCGCTCCTGCTGCAAGGTGTCTGACCATGCCTCAGTGCCGGCTTTATGCCCGATTTCACAGACCATGTGAATCCTTGCAAAGTTCAGCTGTCAGTCTATGCCCACAGAATGCGCTGCCAAATCCAGCGTCTTCTTGCTATCTGTGTTGCAGAAGGGAGCAAGTGATTTCAAAGTTGTAAAATTTAAAAGCCCAGGGGCCGGGAGTTTGGCCTAGTGGTTAAAGTGCTTGCCTAGCATGCATGAAGACCCGGGTTCGATTCCTCAGTACCACATACATAGAAAAAAGCCAGAAGTGGTGCTGAGGCTCAAGTGGTAGAGCTCTAGCCTTGAGAAAGTCCAAGGACAGTGGTCAGGCCCTGAGCTCAAGCCCAGGACTGGCAAAAAAAAAAAAAAAAAATTTAAAAGCCCATAGGCTTCTGTAAAATATAGACGGGCCCTACAAAGTCTGTGAGAGTAATGTTACTTGCCAAGTTTGGCTAAGCTGGCAACCAACTTGGCAAGTTCCACCCACTATACACACAGGACCCTGTAAGTTCCTCGGGGTACCAAGGTGAGGACTAAATAGGCCCCACCTGTACATGGAAGGAGAGTGGGGAAGGGTGCCAGGGGTGGGTACCAGGACTGGGTGCAAGGCTCCCAGCAGATCTGTGGCACTCTGGGTACCGGGTACATATAAAGTTTACTGACAAAGTCCAAGAAAATGTCTCAAATTGTAGCATGTACAGTTTGCTGTTTTACTTAGAAATGACAGCTAATTAGAATACTAACAGCCATCTAAAAATAAATCCACCTTAAACATGAAGCTGAAACAAGTGTTCAGCTTGCATTAAATAAACAATGCAAATTATGTGTTTTTTTTTTTTTTCTTTTTTGCTAGTCCTGGGCTTGAGCTTGGGGCCTGAGCACTGTCCTTGGACTTTCTCAAGGCTAGAGCTCTATCACTTGAGCCTCAGGACCACTTCCAGCTTTTTTTTTTTTCTATGTATGTGATACCAAGGAATTGAACCCTGGTCTTCATACATGCTAGGCAAGCACTCTACCACTAGGCCAAACTCCTGGCTATAATGAAGTTTTACCTAATTCATTCTACTTTTCATAGATAATGACTCCTGACCCAAGAAAATAGAACTTTTGGGTACTATTTATGAAAACATTGGAGCCTATAAAATACACTTTAGTATCAGTTTATTATCAATCATGAATACAAGGCGTTACAGTTTTTCCCAGGCGGACACGGGGGCAGGGGCCCCACTGCGGCCTGCAGCACCAACAGCCTTGTGACGTGCTTACCCGCTCTCACCGAAGCTGAGATCTGATACGTGGCTTTACAGATCTGTGACAAGCACCAATTTCAATCAAGCCTAGCATAATACACACTCCATAAAATGTGTACCAAGGCAAAGGACTGAGCAGCTGTTGGGAAACAATTGAGAGAGAAGGCGCAGGTCATCAGAGTGGTCTTGCGGCTCGAGGAAGGCTCTGAGTCACAAACCGAAACCGCCTCGCTAAGGTCACGGGTGGACAATGCACAGGCGGTGAATCTTTTGTGTGGAGAGTACCAGACAAATAGACTAATCTCAAAGGCCTCGGACATCACTTAACCTCCAAGATGGAGTAGCATTTGAAAGCTAGCTACTCATAAAACAGGAAGATTTGAGCAGTGCTGCTTACTGCTAGAAAATGCCAAGAAATGTCCAAGGCAACATCTGGAACTATTTTCAATGCCTCAAGACAGAATTACCACCCAGAAAATAACTTCTACAAAGGAGATCTGTTTGGGTGCCAGTGGCTCACACTTGCAGTACTAACTATTCAGGAGGCTGAGATCTGAGGATTGCAGTTGGAAGCCAGCCCAGGGAAGAAAGTCCCTGCATGAGATTCTTATGTCCAATTAATCACCATACACACATACAAGAAGGAGGAGGAGGAGGAGGAGGAGGAGGAGGAGGAGGAGAAAGAAGAAAAAGGAAGAGGAAGAGGAGGAAGAGGAGCAGGAGGAGGAGGAGGAAGAGAAGGAGGGAGAGGAAGAAGTAGCAGCAGCTGGAAGTGGAACTGTGGCTTGAGTGATAGTGTGCTAGCCACAGACAACACCCAGTCCCCGAGTCCAAGCTCTAGGACTGGCACACACACACACACACACACACACACACACACACACACACACACACACACACTCAAAGAAGCAAGGAGATATGAGCTACAAGGACTAGAGAATCAGGTCCAGAAATCATCGTGGACAAAAAGGCCGACTTTCCTGATCATGAGGCTGCACTTAACAAAAGTTATGAAACTTCAAAGAAGAAAAGTATTTTCCTAAAACAAAACAACAAAAGAAAACTAAGTGTGTTGTAAATTACATAAAAAATGCAAGGCTACTGTAGCTCACTTGACGTGTTTTCTGATCTGGGTGTGAACCTCCATGGTGGGCTTGAGGGAAGAGCACCAGCGTGAGTGCACTAGCCAAGGAAGTGATCACACTCACTCCTCAAAAGACAGCTCTAGGTGGCCTGGGCGCCCTGACCAGGGAGCCTTGAGTCACTGGGACAGGAATGCTGGAGTCTCAGAAGGCTGGGGTCACCATGCTCCCCTCGAGCGTTTTTCTCACTTGCAAACCCCAAACACTTACCCTTTTACAAGAGCAAACAAAAGGCAGTGCCAATCAAACCTCTGGTGGGCATGGAGAGACCTCTTTGTGAGTCCATTGAAAAGAAAAGGTTAACTGTTAGTTTTGGTAAGACAGCAAGTAAACACATAAGCATGAAGCACAACATTAGCTTACATAATATTTGAAACTTTTTACAACCATTTTAAAACCCAAAACATGGGAAGTTTTTAACACGAATTCTCCAAAAAATAAGTCCCTTTTATCGTGATAGGCTTTTAAGGAAAGTCTTTTGAAGCTCAATAAAAGGTGATAAACCTAATGAATGCATCTATGGGAACAAAGGTCAAAATTAAACGTAAAAACTGGGCATTTCCAGACCACCACTGGATTATACACTGTAGGGTGTGGTGGGGAGGCGGAATGTCTTGTGTAAGATCTGGAGGGGAAGCACCAGGCTGTAAGGCTCAAATAACCTGGAGAATATGGGAACGCCATGAGAGTCCTTTCCTGTGCCAGGGTCAGCCCACAACAGAATGGAGGTCACGACTCAGCTCACTCTGCTACACTTCAGGCTAGACGTGGTCTGGGGTGATATGATATAAAGTTCTGCCATTCACATGCCTCTTCAGAGGCAGTCTAATCCTTTCAGCAGACTGCTACACTGGAGGGCAAGTCTAACTTGGCAGTTATTTAATATGTCAGGAACAGAAGACTGTATACACTTGTCTATTAGAAAGGTGGAGGGAAGTCTTGATGAGGACTCTGGTTGCGCCACATGGGGCTCAGCTGGACACAGAGGTGGCAGATGGGGAGCGCAGGGACATCTTCATAGCCACTCAGCTGCCGTCTTCTGCTGGCTGCAGCCCTCGGGACTCTGCAGGGTCCTCCGCTGAACTTCTGTTTTCACAGGCAACATGGCTCTCCAGAAGAGAACACAAGCAAGCGTGTTATTTGATGTGAATGCCATCTCAAGATGTGCCTGAAATACCCATCTCAGCCATCCTTTATCAACACAGGTAAACCACCAACACTGTTGAGACACTTCAGCCTAATCCTGCTGGGGCTCCTCCCTCATCCACTTCTCCATCACAAAAAAATAAAAATAAAAAATAAAGATGCTCACAGCAAGCAGCGTAACACTAGCTTTTTTGAAAGATTCAATCTGTCCATCGTAAAACAGTAGATGCTCATTTTTTTCTCTGAGATTGAAAGAGGGAAAGGAGTCCTACAGGAAGGCAGAGCAGAACGGCCAGGCATCCGGGCAATGTTCAATGGGCATCTTTGGTGTGGGGAGGCAGGCAGCCTGTGGGGCTGGGCCGGAGGAGAAGCTGCCCTCAATCCAGAGGTGAGGAGCAGCCGGGCATGTGCTCCTGAGCAGCTTGAAAACAACTTGGGGGATTAGATAAAGAGCTGGTCCTTTGGAAATCTGAAAGCTAAGCTTTGACTGCTATGTTCTGGTTGCTGACTGCTTTTATCTTGGAGGCACAGGCACACACTGGGGCCACACAGCTGGCACCCCTCTTCCTCCTGCTCCAAAATTTAAAGAGCCAGCTCTCTTCACTTGTCTTTTTCTTTTCTTTCTGATTTTTTTTTTTGCCAGTCCTGGGGCTTGAACTCAGGGCCTTGGGACTTCCTCAAGCCTTGGGCTTCCTCAAGGCTAGTGCTCTACCACTTGAGCCATAGCACCACTTCTGGCCTTTTCTGTGTATGTGATACACAGAAACAGAACCCCGAGCTTCGTACATGCTAGGCAAGCACTCCACTGTTAGGCCACACTCTCTTTGCTTTCTATGCAGACTCCACCTTAATTTTTTTCTCTCCCTCTTTTGGGAGGCATATATTTAAGACTGAGTTTACCCTAAAGCACTCAGAAGTCACCATACATGTTCAGGTAAGGGCGAGGGAGAGAGAGGGAGAGGGAGAGGGAGAGGGAGAGGGAGAGGGAGAGGGAGAGGGAGAGGGAGAGGGAGGGAGGGAGGGAGGGAGAGAGAGAGAGAGAGAGAGAGAGAGAGAGAGAGAGAGAGAGAGAGAGAGAGAGAGAGAGAGAGAGAGAGAGAGAGAAGGTAAAGGTGGAGAGGGAGAGAGGGATGGCAGAAGGGAGAAGGAGAGGGATAGAGAGATCCTTAGATTTATATTTTCTCTCCATCTTTGAAGAATAAAAGTGAGCAAACCCCGGGAAAAGGAACAGTCTGATTTCCATAGTCACGAAATTCAAATATCTAGTTTTTAAACAAAAAATCACAGGGCACACAAATGAGGAAGAACAGTTCTTAAGAGAGGAGGCCATACTTGCTAGACACTTTCAAGAAGCCATCTTCAAGATGTTCAAAAATCAAAGGAAAGATACAGAAAACACTCAAAAGAAACCAAGTGGGGCTCCAGTGGCTCACGCCTGTAATCCTAGCTACTGTGGAGGCTGAGATCAGAGGATCATGGTTCAGCCAGGAAAGTTTACGAGACTCTTAACTCTAATAAATTATTCAGAAAAAGCCGGGACTGGTGCTGTGGCTCAAGTGGTAGAGTGCTAATCTTAGCACAAGGGGCTGCAGAGCCTGGTCCTAGTTATGCTTTCTGTATAGCTGAGGTGCCAGGCAGGCTCCTTCATGCCAGGCTTCCTGCCTCAGGAGGGTCGCCCACACTTTTCCCCCTCACATTGTAGTCCTCCCATTCCAGCTTCCTAGTGTAACCAAGTGAGCCACCCAATATGGCTTGTAGATTTTTTTTGTCAGTTGTGGGCTTGGACTCTGGGCCTGGGCACTGTCCCTGAGCTCTTCAGCGCAAGGCTACCGCCCTAACCCTTGGCCTGGGCATTGTCCCTGAGCTCTTCAGCTCAAGGCTACCGCCCTATCCCTTGGCCTGGGCATTGTCCCTGAGCTCTTCAGCTCAAGGCTACCGCCCTATCCCTTGGCCTGGGCACTGTCCCTGAGCTCTTCAGCTCTACTCCTTGAGCCACAGCCTACTTTTGGTTTCCTGGTGATTAATTGGAGATAAGAGTCCCATGGATTTTCCTGCCCAGGCTGGCTTTGAATTGCAATCCTCAGATCTCAGCCTCCTGAGTAGCTAGGATTACAGGTGTGAGCCACCGTGCCCGCTGGCTTGTAGTTTTTAACTTCACTCTCCACCCTCTCATGTCTTCACACTTGGGAATGAAGAACCTCACTAGTTCAGTCATCACAACAGCCACCACCACAGCTGTCGGTCTTCAGATTCTCTGAAAAGACTTTGTAAATGCAGAAAGACCATGGGGCCTAGCTACTCAGGAGGCTCAGACCTGAACAACCTTGGTTTGAAGCCAGCCTGACCAGCAAAATCTGTGAGACCCCATCTCCAGTTAACCAAGAAGCTGGGCTGTGAGCGGGGCCCCTGCGTGCTAGCTCTAGTATCAGTAGCCTGTTGACTCCACTGATGTTCCTGACAAAAGGAACCCTCCTGGGGTGTGTACCTGTGTCTTGGATTTCAGACCCTTCCAGAGGGTGTGTGTGTGTGTGTGTGTGTGTGTGTGTGTGTGTGTGTGTGTGTGTGTGTGTGTGTGTGTGTGTGTGTGTGTGTGTGTGTGTGTGTGTGTGTGTGTGTGTGTGTGTGTGTGTGTGTGTGTGTGTGTGTGTGTGTGTGTGTGTGTGTGTGTGTGTGTGTGTGTGTGTGTGTGTGTGTGTGTGTGGTACTGTGTAGCTCCTGTGCCACCCCTCCTGCCATCATCACAGTGCATGATGCAAGCCAACTGGTAAAAGAAAAAATGGCATCAAAAAGACCCGTATTTGACCCGGGAAGATGGTGGAGTGCAGCCCCAAGTCCGTGCTATTCATGTATCTGGGTAACATTTGCTAGTCACCCAATGCAGAAGCAGTTTTTAGAAAACTTGTAGCTGACCAAAATGTTTCAGATAACTGGAGGATAGACAGTGCGGCCACATCCACGTATGAAGTGGAAACCACCCCCCCCAACTATCGAGGGCAGAGCTGCATGAGAAAGCATGCATCCCCATGAGTCACACTGCCCAACAGGTTACCAAAGAAGACTGCTACATTTGATTACATGCTGTGTATGGGTGAAAGCAATCTGAGAGAGTTGAATAGAAAAAGTAATCAAGTTAAAAACTGCAAAGCTAAAATTGATCTACTGGGGAGCCATGATCCACAAAAACAACTCATTATTGAAGATCCGTATTACGGAAACGATGCCAACTTCGAGCTGGTGTGCCAGCAGTGCCTCCGGTGCTGCAGGGCCTTCCTCACTAGACTAGCCCTGCCTGCAGCCAACCCAGTGACTGGCCCACTAGTCCTGTGCCTAAGGGTAATTAGGCTTTCCTTAGCCCCAGCCCCTGTGGTTACTTCAGCTGACTTACTCTTTCTTATCTTAAAAATAAATGTAGGTGACAATTAGTTTTATTTACCCAAGAATAAAAGGCTTTAGTTTGGGGAAGTTAGTTGACTAGTGGAACTTCTCATTTTTCCCTGATTACAGATCGGTGGAACAAGTAAATATGGAAGAACAAAATACAACCCAGTAAAGTCATAATGACCTGAGGGGTACAGTCTACCTGGCACGCTGCATGCCTAGCACTGCTCAGTGAGGCTCCTCACCTTGTACGTGGCTGACCTGTGCTTCTTCAGAGTCACAACAGCTCTACTGATAACAGCTCCCTGGCCTACATGAGACATGTTTTAGCTCAGTCTACTCACAGTGTATACTTGTATGTTTTAAGACAGAAGCAAGGCATGGCAGTGCCCGTAAATCCAGCACTCGGGAGGAGGATCATAAGTTCATTTCCAGGCTGGGCTATAACTTGCCTCAAAATACAAAATAACAACCCAGAATAAGGAAAATTGGTGGAATAAATCTTTAGCAGTTTTACTACTTGTTTCTTTGTATCTAGTTTATTTCATGGGAATCAGTTTATTTGTTCTGAGTTGAGCCACTTTGCTTTTAAGAATTGAATTCTATACTGGAAGTACACTTGTATGCAGGTTACCTTTCATCAGTAGGGTATGTTTTCCATATACTTAGGTGTCCAACAAAATTTGACCAGATGTGAAAAGTTTTAAACATTGCAGATTTCTGTTATGTTGGTGTGCCGTAATGGTATGTTAGTAATAATTCCTTCATCAGTATTTAATAACTTCTAGCAAATAGGTAACTTAGGTGTACCATCAGTTAGCTCACCTCAAATCATATTTCAGAAAATATTGTTTGCAAAATAAACTGTGGAATTATATAAGATAAAAAAAAAAGATTTCTCTCTCAGCTCATGGGTTCAGGCTTCCAGCAGCGGCTCCTGTGACCAGGGACCAGCAGCGGTGCGGCGGTCGGCGGCGACGGGGAGCTTGTAGTATCCGACGGATTCGAGATGAGTTTACCTCTCAATCCCAAACCTTTCCTCAATGGACTAACAGGAAAGCCAGTGATGGTGAAACTTAAGTGGGGGATGGAATACAAAGACTACCTGGTATCTGTAGATGGCTATCTGAACATGCAGCTTGCAAATACAGAAGAATACATAGATGGGGCATTGTCTGGACATTTGGGTGAAGTTTTAATAAGGTGTAACAATGTGCTTTATATCTGAGGTGTTGAAGAAGAAGAAGAAGATGGGGAAATGAGAGAGTAGCCACTTGAGGGGATCTTTTATATATCTATATATTTCTAGACAATATTTTTTTCCAATCTGACTTGGGACAAAGGTGTTGAAGAAAAAAGAATGGCGCCTTTTTGTGGGGGATTTTTTTATATGTATATTTCTAGACAATAAAAATTTGTCAGCCGGAATCGCTTACTATTCATATGTAGGTATTTATATGCAAAGCTCACTGTTGAACAATACACTGTTGAAACGATACATTCATTTTTTTTGGGTAAGATTAGTACTCTTTCTGTAAGAAGCAATTATCCTTTTAATATTCTTATGAAAGTGAATTTCAGCCCTTATATATTAACTGAAACCTTTTAAGAGCAATTATTAAGGTTTTGGAGCCACTTTCTACATGTATAAAATTAAACATTTCTTACTAAATTAAAAAAAAAAAAAGACCCGTATTTGGGCTGGGAGTTTAGCCTAGTGGTAGAATGCTTGTCTAGCAAGCATGAAGACCTGGGTTCAACTCCTTGGTACCATACACATAGAAAAAGCCAGAAGTGGTGCTGTGGCTCAAGTGGTAGTTTTAGCTTTGAGAAAATCCAAGGACAGAGCTCAGGCCCTGAAATCAAGCTCCAGGTCTGGCAACCCCCCCCCCAAAACATATTCAAAACTCTGTGAACTGTTTAACCTTACACATGTTTAATATGTGCAAATGTTACTTCACTGCTTACCAGAAAAGCAGGCACCCCCCTCCCCCCATGGAGGTACCTGTGAGGATTCTCAGTGGGATCAAGCAGAACACAAGCGTGTCACTATACAATGATCATTACTGTGCTTACTGGGGTATGGATTTCTTGAGGGATATTCTGGCTTTGAATCCAAGAGTGCACCTCGGCGAGCTCCTCCTTCTGCCCAGGAGAAAAGTGGGGCTGATGCTGCCTCATGCCTTCCAATCGCTCCAGATCTTCTTTTAGTACAACTTCCTTAGCCCTGGAAACAAACACCGAAACCAAAACCCGAGTGGGGCTGGATTCTCCTCTCATCAGCTAAGGGCAGCACTCCTCACATTTCCTGCGAGCTCATGACCCATGCTGAAAGATAGCTGCATCACTTTTGGGTCACGCTGGCAGTGCCCACCTTCCATGATTGTGGAAAGCTGTGTCACATCTAGAAGGAACAGCTCTCTGAGCCCCTGAGCCACCTGCACAGCACAACCTCCCTTTCTTCCTTCCCTACTCACACCACTCAAGCTCACTTTGTCTGACACTAATCTCTGTGGCGATATCAATTCAGCTCCTGCTTTAAGAAAGCATTTGTTGGGCTGGGAGTTTGCTTGCCTAGCATGCACGAACATCCAGGTTCACCTCCTCAGTACCACATACATAGAAAAGGCCAGAAGTGGTGCTTAAGTGGTTGGTAGAGCACTAGCCTTGAGAAAGCCCAAGAAAAATGCTCAGGCCCTGAGTGAGTTCAAGCTCCAGGATTGGCAAAATAATAATAATAATAATAATAATAATATTAAATAAATATTTAAAAAAACCCTAAAAAAAGAAAGCATTTGTTGCTTGACTTCAAATGATCTGGAGACATTTTCCTAAGAGTTATGTATATAGCAAAATCATTTTACATGACTAGAAACATATAAAGTAAGTCTTCAAACAGTGCTTCTGTACCTCTCTGGCATCTGATACGTCATCAGCACCCCCTCTGGTGTTTGCTTTATCATTCTCCAGATGGACTCGGTGGCTGAACAGCGCAATGCTTCTTTTTTCTGTATACCCTGAGACTGCTGCCCATTTTCTGAGATTTCCAAAGAATATTCACTACTAATGAAGGACATACTGCTACCACTGCTTCCTATCAAAAGCGAACATCAGCAAATTAGCACACATCCATGGAGACCAATTTCCAGACAGGACTTTGTTCCACAACAGCCTTAGTAACTGGCTTCTGGTTCCCAGCACCTAGCCCAGAGCCACCACCCCAAGATTTCCTGGTCTGCTACCTGAGGCTCCAGGTGGAGAGTCCTGGTGCAGAGGTCCTGTACATGAGTGCCCAGCAGCAAAGACACTGTTCCCGTCACCACTCTGGTGTGTGATGCAGGGCTGGAGGAAAGAACACAGAAAAGGCCCTTTACCATGCCAAGCCCAGAAGACTAGCAGACCATCAATCTCACATGGTGACAGGAAATCCACATCCATAGTGGGAAGAAAGACTTTCACCCTGTCCCTGGGAACATGGCCAAAGTCCCTCTGAACATGGAACGACAGGCACTGTTTCCTGAGCACACAATGCATGCCAGGCATCACAAAGTGTATGCTTTTGTTCTGCCATTTGTCAAATGTACACTGAACATCTTGTAAATTCTACGTACCAGGTGGAAACCGCTAGGAGTAAAGATAGATGAGACAGAGACCTAGCTGTCTAGTTGAGGAGATGGGCACATGGAGGCTTTGCGTGAACATTGCTCCATGATCCCACAAGCAGCTTCATTCTCCCGACAGGAATGAAGGTGAAGATGGTTAAGCACCCTACCTCAGCCAGGCCACTTAACTACTGACAGAGTGGGAGGGGAGGGGAGGGGAGGGGAGGCTTGCTCCACAGGCCAGGCTCTGCTCACCATGCTATGGGGCCCTGCCTGAATGCACTGCTGCCAGGCCTTCAGGGGTGAGGGCACACCTTGGTATGAATCCTCTAAAGCAGGGTATGATACGCACAATGGAGAGAAATATGTAAATATTTACACATCTTTGATTCCATTAGTAATTATAGAAATACCAGACTCCAAAGTGCAATCTGACAAGTATATGTGGAGAATGTTTGTTAGGTAGAGTTTGAAAAGTTCAAAGAAACAGGTAAGTTTTTTGTGTGTGTTTGAAAGTGGCGTTTGTTTATGAGCCTGAAATGGTGAACTGCCCCATCTGGGAACAGTGGCCTCAGCCACACCTGCTGTCCTCCAAGTGCAGGGAGACACGGGTGTGGTGGTCCTGTCCCAGCTCACAGCCTGGCCCCTCACCCGTCCTCAACCCGGCAGGAAGTGAGCGCGTCACAAGCAATGAACTCTGCATGTACTACCTAGACAGCTCATTTTAAAGGGACAAGCTGCCTGCATTCACCGGATGGCTTGATTCCTGCTCCGTGAGTGGAGTGGGTGAGGTGTGCATGTTTGTGTGGAGTCAGGCTCTGTCTCCCTCGACTCTGATGCAGAGGCCCTACCTGGCCACCCTAGCTGGGACACCAGCATCACTTACGCCTCTAGGCTCCAGGGCAGCCCTTCCTGCCACAGGCGCAGACGCAGAGGATGCGGGCATTTCTTCCTGGAGCAGGTTTAACTGTAAGGGGGAGCTGCTCCTTGAACTAAGAAGTGGGTGTTCCTCTCCACTCCCTGCCTCCCATGTCTCCTCTGCTCTCCTTTGGTTGCTGGTGGAAGGAGGTGGCTCCAGGTTTGGACCTGGTACTGAGGTGGACACTTCAGGTGAGCCTGGGTCCCGCCGGAACAGATACGGAGAGGATGATGGTGGCCATGGAGAACACACAGGGGGGTGGTGTAGAAAAGTGGCCATCCAGGCATCCATGTGGGGAGGAGGGAACGTTGGGAGAAGCAGCAGGCCGCCGGCCGAGGGTGGCTGGGGAGGATGTCCAGGGGCAGTGGCCCAGGTGTCCAGGCCTCCTCTTGCTCCCACGGAGGTCAAGGTCAGGAGGGGACACACAGGGAGGAGGTAAGGGGCGTGGCTGGGAACCACCAGGGCAGATGGGCAAGGCAATCCTGTGGCGCTGGGGGAGGAGACTGCAGAGGGGCCCCAGGGCTGCACACCCAGGAGCAGTGCCCTGACATGGGGACAGAAGCCAGGGCCGGGGCTGTGGGTGTCCACTGGCACGGGTAGCCTCTGATGTTTGTGCTTCCCTTTCTTGCCTCCAGCCGATCTGCTCTGCTTGAAAGGAGAAGTTCCTGAAAGGATAAAAATGGAGGCCATTATGGAAACTAAAACCCTGAAGAGAAGAGACCACATAACCAGTAACAGCAGTAATCACAAAGGAATAAGCACTTGCAAGTTTGTAACTTTAGTATATTACAGGCATGGAAGAAAATGACTAACAAAACTCCATACACCAGCCCATTCCAGTATTCCCATTAGTTTCTTATAAAAGCCAGTTTTTAGATCCATGATCTAATAAAGATCCCAGATAAACTGCTACTGTAAACGTGATTATTTTACCATCTCCCTATTTCTTGCCAGCACAATTTGAATTGTTTTCTTTTTCTCTCCCACCCCAAGCTCTAACATCCATAGATTCAACCAATCCATAGATTTCTGAAGATATTCAGGAAAATAATTGCACCTGTACTTGAGTGTGAGACATTCACTGAACGATGCAGTGTAATAGTACTTACATTGTGCTAGGCACTGTGCAAGTTACATGCACATCTGCGTTCTGTTACAGGAGAGACAGGGACTGCAGCACTTGACTGTCATTGTGGGGCTGTGGACTCCATCTCTCACTAATACTCACAT
Source organism: Megascapheus bottae (assembly GCF_031878675.1). Classification (NCBI taxonomy): domain Eukaryota; kingdom Metazoa; phylum Chordata; class Mammalia; order Rodentia; family Geomyidae; genus Megascapheus; species Megascapheus bottae. Next base: position 80,009,385 of record NC_143514.1, read on the forward strand.
GTGAGTTTGATCAGCTTCCTTGGTAAATGGAACATATTTCTGTACAAGCAATTACCTTGAACATAGGAGCATTTTGCTTTGTTTTTACTTTCTTGCTGAAGATAGCAGCTGTAGGGTGACGCCAGGATCTTTTCCCGAATGCTGTCAACGTAGTTTTGTTCTTCCTTCTGCGTGTGGGCCGACAGCACAGCTGCGGTGAGCCCAACACATCTGCTCGCCTCTGCCATCAATGGTCCTGGCTGTGCTTCCAGGGCCCAGGGCTCATTCATTACGGCAGCATCCTCTGGGGAGAGATCGAAGAAAGGGATTTCACTACAAGTCCTACCAATTACTTGTACTTTTTATACTGCTTTTCAATGCATTTTTATAGGCATTACTACAACTTCTAGAAAAAAAACCAGTTTTACTTTTTTGTACAAGTATGTATATATACATAACAGAATACTAGCCAATGTAAGTATATTTATTTACTGTTGCTTTTATTATACTTTTCAGTATCCCTGAATTGAAAAAATTTTATCTTTACATTTATTTTAAAATAGCTAATATATATTCCACAATCAATTAAATATTAAAAAGTAAATATTAAATATTAAAATTTTTCTTTCCCTGTTTTCTATGGATTATTTATAAATATGTTGCTTATTTCCTAAGTGTTTAAGTTTAAATGTTTCTTTTCTTTGTTTAGAATAAGCAAACATGTGGCCTTGCAGATGCTGAGAAGGGTTTAGGATTGGGAGAAACTATTAGTAGCAAATGTTCTCTTAAATTAAATAATTTAGATTTTAGCATAAATTCTTTCAAAATAGTGAGACCAGAATATTCAAAGCACAGTGACATACTTAAACTTAAAAGAAGGTATCTCGGGGCCAGAAGCTTGGCCTACTGGTAGAGTGCTTGCCTCGCATGCACAAAGACTGGGGTTCGATTCCTCGGTACCACATACAAAAAGCAGGAAGTGGTGCTGAGGCTCAAGTGGTAGAGCTCTAGCTTTGAGAAAGTCCAAGGACAAATCTCAGGCCCTGAGATCAAGCCCAGGGCTGGCAAATTAAAAAGAAAAATCACTCCATATGGTCAAGCTCCTCTCTCCCTTGAATGGGTCATTTCCTGGGCAGCTACATGCTCTACATGAACTCAAAGTATTAAGAAAAGGAACATTTAAAAATGTGTATCCTGGGGCCCGGGAGTGTGGACTAGTGGTAGAGTGTTCCCTAGCATGCAGGAAGCCCTGGGTTCCATTCCTCAATTACCACATACACAGAAAAAGTCAGAAGTGGCATGGTGGCTCAAGTGGTAGAGTGTTAGCCTTGAGAAAACCCAAGGAGAGTGCCCAGGCACTGAGTTCAAGCCCTAAGACTGGCAAAAAAAATGTACACCTGAGCCAGGCATAGTGGTACATAGCTGAAATCATTTGGAAGGCTCAGGAAGGAGAATCAAGAATTTGATGTCAGGGCCTGGAGCATATCCTATCCTAGTGGTAGAGTGCTCACTTAGTATGCACAAAGCCCTGGGTTCAATTCCCTGGAACCAGATACAGAAAAAGTGAAAGTGGCACTGAGCAAAAAGTGTCCATGGACAGTGCCTAGACTCTGAGTTCAAGCCCCAGGACTGGCAAAAAAAAAATTGATATCAGCCTGGTTGCCAAAATAAGACCCCATAGCAAGATCCCATTTCAAACAAACAAACAAAAAAACTCTGTCTGGGGGCCTAGCTTAGTTCCAATAGAAATACCTGTGTCCCATCAGAACCTCTAATCTCGCAACATCAGTTTCTCTGGTTTCCCCCTACAGTATGCAGCCCCCGTTAACAGTACACTTCTCATAGGGTAATAACTAAAGCCAGAACTAATGGAAGAATGCCTATAGTAAATGTTCAACATATATGGCCAACGAGCCACTGCAAACTAGTGAGGAAGAAACAGATGATCTGAAAACCAAGCAGACATATGTCACCAGTTCACCTAATAAATAGTTATGAATATCCACAAGGGCCAAAGGACAGTGGAGAAGCCACCTTCATCAAAGGTCAGCAGTGAAAGAACCGAGTCGGCCTCATCAAAGGCCATTAATGCACCAGGTTGTAGTGGTTCATGCTGAAGCAAATCTAGCCACTCATTAGGCTGAGGGATCATAGTTCTAAGCCAGCCCAAACAGCAATGTAGAGGATAGTTTCTCTAATTTAACCAGCAAAAAAAAAACCACAGTGGAGGCATGGCTCAAGTGGTAGAGTGCCAGTCATGAGTAAGAAAGTTGAGTAACAACTTGAAGTCAAGAGTTCAAGCCCCAGTACAGGTAAAACAAGAAGAGCAAATCTGTATTAATAATGACTACCACTAGCAGAGGGCTGGCCTCTACCACTCAGGGCAGGAGCTGCTCTCAGTGCTTGAACTGATATTGACTGACCCTATCAGCCATGGAACTGAAGAATAACTAATAAAACAGAATATTTCCAAAAATAACTGAACTCAAAGCAAGACTTATTGGCAGGCTTCCAGACTTGTTTTCTCAGCAAAGGTGGGGGTGGTACCTGACTGCAGAGCTGGGGCACAGGCAATGCTGCTGCAGCTGCACTCCGCCGATGCCAAGCTCAGGGCGGCTGTGGAGAGGGCCCGCATGGCTCCTCCTCCAGCATCTGCACACCACTTGTAGGTTGGCATTTCCAGAGTAGCTATGGCTGGGTTCTGCACAGCAGCTAGTGATAAATGAGAAACCAGCTGTGAGAAGAAAACTCCCAAGAGGAAGCTTAAAGACCAACACAGTTATGCAAGTCAGTGACTCCCATGTGAAGAGCCTACTGGCTGTAAAGAAGTTAATACCAAACAGGATTTTGGGTTGGCAATGAAATAACTACAGACAAGAAATTATAAAGGCTGGGTATGCTGGTACACATCTGTAATCCCAGCACTTGGAGTGCTGACAAAGGAAGAACTCAAGTTTGGGACCAGCCTGGGTTACACAGCTACATAGACAGCTCAGAGATAGCAAGACCCTGTCTCAAAAGGAAGAAAAATAAGAGAAACAGTGGAATGGATATGTGATTTTAATCCAGCTGTAAAGATATTCCTGTTACCTTGCAATGTCTGGCCGCTGTCTGCCTTGTGGTTTTGTCTATCGTCCTCTGAGGATGATGAAGAGGTTGTATTTGTACAGGATATACACTTCCTTTTCAAAGCTGGGATGTTGTAGCTCTTCAGGTACCTGCAACCACAGAACAGGGAGGGTCCCCTATTTGCCCCTCTCATCCTCTTACCCCATTTCTGTTTGGGATATTTTTTACTTTGTTCTTTGAAGAGGTCTATCCTCATCCCAGTCTTGACTGCTGGATTGTAACATATCGTTAACTATGGCCTAGATCTTCACAGTCTGTGTGTGTGTGTGTACTGGGCTCTCACATTTATGCCCAGGCCAGTTTGGACTTGATTCTCTGACCTATGCCTGGGACACCAAACATACACTGAGTTCAGTTGGAGTCTCGTGAACTTTTGCTTGGGCTGGCCAAAAACAGTACTCCTCTTGACCTCAGTCTCCCAAGTAACTAGGATTATGGGCATGAACCACTATATACTTAGCTTTACACCTTTTCATTTTGATAAGCTTAGGACTGCTCAACTGTCCTGAAACTTCCAGAGCAGGATCATCTCCTCTGCTCTCTCTAAAATGTTCCATCAGCAGTGAGATATATGTGGTAGGCTCAGTCAAGAATGGACAACTACTCAAGTTCTATGGAGGCTCCAGAGTAACAAGGCATGCTAACATGTGACCAGATTTGTTAACTCAAACCTGATGACACTGTCAATGCAGTTAATCTGTTGATAGGATGGGCTATGCTGGTCTTTCTTCAAATCATCATAAGGCTCAGTGTGCATGCTTTTGTTTTCCAAGGTCTGGGAGGAAAAAAAGGCCTTCTGGTCATCTGAAAGAAAATGAAGGGAAATGCAGTTAAAATATTTAGTATTTAGGTTAAGAAAGTGTCTAGCACATGAAGTGATGGTACTTTATGACATATATATTAATAGAGAATTGTCCAGGTATTACACATGAGCTCAGATCTAAATGCACTAGTACAGAGAATATCTACAATACATAATAGTGCATATGGATATATTACAGAGAATGACTGACTACACTGATATTTAAAATGGAGGGAAACAAATGTTTCAGGCACAGATTATCAATGCAATTGTTAGGCAGGAGGTGAATGGGCATTTGCCAGTGTCAAGGTGACACTGCTGCACTTCTACAGTGTATATTATACAATCAGCAACCCCCCTACCCCGCATGGACACTGACTGATGCACTCCCCAGTATATGCTGTACTCTATCATGTGTGAACACCACATGCCTACCCAGTCAGCGCTGTAGGAGCAGAGTAGGGGCAGAGGAGGTCTAGACACTGCATTCCTCATAAACTGCAAGGTAAAGCTCATCTTCTTTACTGTATGGAACCTGGGTATAGCAGAGGTTCTGTTGTCTTGTAGAATTTCTCTTTCTTTGAGCTGTCCTAGACAGCAGTCACTAATACATACAGCTACTAAGCACCTGAAATGTGGTTATAGCAGCCAAGGAATAATAAATTTCATCTATTTGTATTCAAGCTGCCAGCTGTCACCAGTATAAAATCAAGATCAAGGGCTGGAAGTATGGCTTAGTGGTGAAAGTACTTTGCTTGCCCTAGCATGCATGAAGACCCGGGATTGAGTCCTTGGTACCACATACATAGAAAAAGCTGGAAGTAGGGCTGTGGCTCAGGAGGTAGAGCATTAGCCTTGAGAAAGCCCAAAGACAATGCTCAGGCCCTGAGTTCAGGCCCCAGGACTGGCTAAAAAAAAATAAATAAATAAAACATGGGTTAAAATCCTGTGAAGAGGCTAGGCACTAGGGGCTCATGCCTGTAAGCTCAGAAGGCTGGGATCTGAGGACGCATGCACACACGCATGCACGCACACACATGTCCTTATCAAGGCTGCTCACGTCCCATAGCAGAGATGTGGAGAAGAGGACAAGGGCCTAAACCTTAACTCCTCACAGATGAGACTGGAAACCAGAGAGGATAAACCAGCAATCCATGATGGCATGGAAACCAAGACAGAAAAGCTCAGGAAGAAGCAACTCTGTAATCAAGTGGGCAGCTGCTGTACTAATCGAGCAGTGGCTAACATTAAGAAAGGCCATGCTCACTGGTGGGTAAAGAAGCTGACTTGTCTTTCTTCAGAAGGGACTGTGGAAAAACGACAACTTGTGTTAACTCACTCATTTTACGTAGGAAATACATTTTCACTTACGAAAGAGTCCCAAAAGCCAAGCACTGGTGGCTCATGACTATAATCCTAGCTCCACAGGTGGTGGAGATCTGTGGATCAAAGTTTGAAGCCAGTTCAGGCAGATAAATTCAAGAGTCTATTAGCATTAGCACCAATTAGTCGGCAAAAAAAGCAGAAAGTAAAGGTGTGGCACGAGTGGTAAAGTACCAGCTGTGAGCCCTGTGTTTAAGCCCCAGTACAAACAAAAGGAAAAACAAAACAAAACTTGTAAAATCAGCAGGGAATTCCCTCACTTTATTCTCATAATAAAATGATCAAAAATAAGAAATTACCTGTAGTACAAGACCATCAAATGAAATACAGACTTTATAGACTTTACCTGGATTTTTACTAGTTTAACCTTAGAGTTTTTCTGTTCTGGGATCCAGTATAGGATCTCACATGGATTTTGTTGTCACATGGTTTTAGTCTACTAAATCTGGCAGTTCCTTCATCTTTGTGTGTTCACTCTTTCATTCATCACTACGGACTCACAGGTATATGTTGTTCAATAATCTCATATAGCTGGTAGCTCAAAATACTGCAAGAAGGGTCACTGGGAGGTCTTTCACGTCTCCTGTGCCTTCAGATGTATCTGTCTGTGTTTACCCTGAACGTTTTCTGACTTTCTGGCCCTTTCTATATTTAGAAACCAGGATCTGGGGGCTTGGTGCCCATTCTTGCGCAGGCCATCTCAACAGAGCTGACAGATACATACTAACCCTGGTTCATCCATAAGGGAACATGCCCACAAACTACTTCCGATGCCACTATCTCCAATCTAGGACTACAAGTCATTCTAGCATTCGTCTTTCAGTTATTTGCAAGTTCTATAATAGTGAGAAATCTGGCTATTAGATCAAATTATTTAACCACAGGATGTATACAAACTCGCTTCAGAATCCAGTGATGTCTTGTATTTAGTTGTAGGTCAGCTAGTTCAAACACTTTCTAAAACAGCTTAGCTCTCTTTTTCCCTACTTCCTTCAATATGTTTATGCATTATAAACACCCAGATTCAGCAAAACACTTTCAGCATCTAAAATTCCCCCAAGCTGTCAACCCCTCCTCTCACAGTCTTGGCATAACCCTCTATGTGCTGATTTTCTTCTTGTGGTTTCAGAGGGTGGACTTTTTTTTTTTTTTGTGAGTGGCAGTAACTGAGCCTAGGGCCTTACAATGTTATGTAAGTGTTGTACTTGGGAGCTACAGCAGCAAGTGACACTTCTGTGGTTTTAGTTACCTGTGGCCAATCTCAGCCTAAAAACAGCAGGTGGAATGTTCTAGGTGTAAACAATTCTTACATTTAAAACTGTGCTCTACTCCAGGCCAGGATTTTGGCCTTGTGGTAGAGTGCTTGCCTAGCATGCAAGTGGTGCTGTGGCTCAAGTGGTAGAGCTCTAGCCTCAAGAAAGCTCAAGGACAGTGCTTAAGCCCTGAGTTCAAGCCCCAGGACTGACAAAAAACAAAAACAAACAAAACAAAACTGTGCATTATCCTGGATAGTGCAATGAGGTCCCACTGTCCTGCTCTGTCCCACACGGGCTACTTGCCAGGCCTTTCCCCAGGGTATCCATGCTGCCTGTGCTCCCACCAAAGCCATCAGGATCACCAGAAACAGGTTGCCTGCCTTCTGAGCATTTTAAGGTCAGGCGCAGATGAACCGTGTGTCATTTTATATAGTCACAAGATAGGTGTCATTTACCTCGCTTTGTCCGATCACCCACTGTATCATTTTCCAATCGCAAGGAAGACAAGTACAGAACAGTAAAATTTTGAGAGGGAACTTACGTTAATGGTTATTGAAGTAGACTTGTTCTACTTCATTGTTATTGTTAAGCCTTTACTATGTCTAAGTTGAAATTACTATCACAGATACGTATGTTTAAGAAAAACACCATTATTTACTCATTGACGGTCTTAGAAACCAGCCCCATGTATAAGTGGGTTTTTTGTTCTTTTTAATAAATACTGACCTGTTTTCAGAATTACAGTATTCTTAAAGAAATATTTTTCCAGAATGGAACTGCACAATATGGAGAAAATAAGTTGCTTAGTTTGCCATTTACTCCTCCCTATAAGCATGAATTTCTCTTTAGCCTCTTAGGACTGCTGGCTTCCTCATGCCAGAGAAACATCCTTTTATCTCTGTACTTCAATGGGGTCCAGAAAGGTCAGCAACTTTCTGGCTAACTTTCCCTTTTGTGAAACTGGGAGCCTGAACTCAAGAATGTCATGCTTACTGGGTTTGTAGTCTGTAAAGTTGAGCCAGGCTCTAGTCCTTTTTGCATTACTTATTTTTCAGATAGGATCTTGCATTTCTGCCCTGCCTCAGATAATAATCCTCCTGCCTGTGTATCTTGTGTAGGTATGTACTACAATGTTCAGCTTGTAGCTGAGATGGAGTTTCAATTTTCTTGTATGCTTCCTGAGCAGGTAGGTTTACAGGTGTGACTCACACTAGGCCTGGCCTTTTCATTCTACGTCTGGAGCAATACTTTTCCTAGCTGTCTATTCCTGGTCAGGAACTGGGAGCATCCATATCCTGAGTCAGAGTTGTTCCTGAGTCATCTCTCACTCGGGTTTCTATCACCTTAGATGTGCCCCACGCATGTCTCCCGAGCCCCAATCGCCTGTACACAGAGCTCATGAGGGGGCTTCATCTACCTTGCTTCCTCTTCTCCTTCCCATGCTGTCTTTAAAAATCCCACTTCTTCCTCTATTTTAAAGCATTCCCTGTCTTCAAGACAGGTAGAAGTATACACTAAAAGCTTTAAGTGTATACTTGCTGATTCTGACACATCTTCACAAGACAGGTAGCAGTCATTTAGCCCTTCCTTTTTCTCTATCTCTACTCAGCTCCCAATATTTAAATTCAAAATTTTCATTTCATTTTTAAGTTGCATTCTGGTTTCTCTCCCATAAGGAATATAAGAAGCTTTTTCTTTCTTCCAACTTGTTAAGACTGGTAGGTCTCAAAATGTTCATCAAATTTAGGAGTGCCAAGAAGTGTTAAGTTTTTGCTGGGCACCTATGGCTCATGCTCATAATCCTACCTACTCAGGAACCTGAGATCTGAGGATCACTGAGGATCACGGTTCAAAGCCATCTCCAGCACAGAAGTCCATGAGACTCTTATCTTTAATTAATCACCAGAAAATGGGAAGTGGCGCTGTGGCTCAAGGGGTAGGGTGGTAGCCTTGAGCTGAAGAGCTCAGGGACAGTGCCCAGAGTTCAAGTCCCATGACCAATAAAAGAAAAAAAAGTATTAGTTCTTGAAAGTCATACCATATGTTAACAGGTCTTCCTTCTCCCACAAGTCATGTCCTGTGTATGCTATTAGTCAAGAATGAGCATCTAGGAGGAAGTGGTGCTGTGGCTCAAGTATTAGAGCAGTAGCCTTGAGCTTAAGAGCTCAGGGATAGTGCCCAGGCCCAGAGTTCAAGCCCCATGACAGACAAAAAAAAAAAATAAACCAAAACAGGGCCGGGAGTTTGGCCTAGTGGTTAAAGTGCTTGCCTAGCATGCATGAAGACCCGGGTTCGATTCCTCGGTACCACATACATAGAAAAAAAAGCCGGATGTGGTGCTGAGGCTCAAGTGGTAGAGCTCTAGCCTTGAGAAAGTCCAAGGACAGTGCTCAGGCCCTGAGCTCAAGCCCAGAACTGGCAAAAAAACAAACAAACAAACAAACAAACAAAAAAGACAACCAAAACAAAACCAAAAAACAATGAGCATCTAGGAGTGGGCATGTGTCAACCTCAGAACTCTCAGTGAGCCTAAGTGTACCCGACAGCTGGGTTCTTGCCAAGCACAGGGATGATGGAATGCCGCTGTTTGGTACATAGTAGGGCTGGCCCAAAGTCAATGGCAAAAAACTAGACCCTGAAAGTGGTGGGGAGGAAGCTGCTCTGAGACTAAATTCAGCATATGAAACTGTGACATCTCAAAGGAGAATCCTGGTCCTGGGCAGCAGCGAGAAGAGCCGACTGGACCTGACAATCAATAAAGTATTTAGGAATTTTGCTATGTATTCTTGGTCAGGATATGGGATAGTGACACACAACAAGAACATTATCTAAAATAGATACATTTGCAGAAAGAATCTGGTGGTTGTCGGGGCGAGGCCTCCCCTCATTCATGCATGTGTGCCTTTATATGTAACAGCCCAATAAACAAAACACGAAATTTCCTGCCAGAGTGAAAACAGAAAACAAAAGTTCAGACTTGGTTACATGTGGAACAGGCCACAGGTCTCCCCGTGGCTGGAGCATGTGCATCCTGATCACCAGCCCGGGTCTGTAGGAACTTGAAGCCCAGGTGAGTAGGCCTCAGGGTAAAGGGGACTACTCCTGACTTCACCAGGGTGGTGATGCCCTCACTGCCCCAGCACCGGGGAGATCAAGGCAGGAGAATTACTTGATTCTAGGGGTTGACATTACCTGGGTAATGTCTCAAAAAACATGAGGCTGGGGCGGGAGTTTGGCCTAGTGGTAGAGTGCTTGCCTAGCTAGCATGCATGAAGACCTGGGTTCGATTCCTTGGCACCACATATATAGCAAAAAGCCAGAAGTGGTGCTGTGGCTCAAGTGGTAGAGCCCTATCCTTGAGAAAATCCAGGGACAGTGCTCAGGCCCTCAGCTCATGCCCAGGACTAGCAAAAAAAAAAAAAAAAAAACGTGGCTAGAGGGGGCTGTCCAAGCCCGTTCCTGCATTTCTGCCTTTATCCCTGCATGGGCATGTTTCCCTGGGTGGAGGTTGCAGCTTCTAAGGCCTTTCTGGAAGCAGAGAAAGGTCCTCACCAATGCCCGCTGCCAGACTTTGTTCTTGGGTTTCTCGGCTTCAAACCTAACACTGTGAGAAATAAATTCCTGTTCTTTATAAATTATTTAGCCTCAGAAATTTTGATATAGCAGCATAGCAAGGCTACTGGTAATAAAACGTATGGGAAGAACACTTGAATTTGAATTGCCATGGCATAAACATACCTATCATCATTGTCATTATTAGATTTGTAAACTGTCATTTCTACTGTGTAAAGTACCCACACCTGACAATGACAGGACACCATTTATAACATGCGATGACTAAAATACACCAGGGCTTCCAAATTCATTCTGAGAGAAAACGAAAGGAAAGTTAGCAAAATTAATCTAGGCTGGGGTATGGAGTTCAGTGGTAGAATACTTCCCAAGCCAGAGCAAGGATCTGGGTTTGATCCTGGCATGCTCCAGCAGGCAAAATAGACCTCTATATTATAAAACTTTTGTCTGAGGGGGCCGGGAGTGTGGCCTGGTGGTAGAGTGCTTGTCTAGCCTGCACAAAGACCTGGGTTCGATTCCTCAGTACCACACACGTAGAAAAGCTAAAAGTGGCTCTGTGGCTCAAGTGGCACAGCTCTAGCCTTGAGAAAGCCCAAGGACAGTACTCAGGTCCTGAGTTCCAGCCCCAGGACTGGCAAAACAAGAACAACAACAAAAAAACTCTTCTATTATTAATTTTTCAAAATGATGCCACTTAATACAACTGATCTAATTCTCAAGGAAAGAAAAAATGTTAATGTTTTTCATTTTTACATTGTAAATCTTCTTTGATTATTTGAATGACAGATGGGATGATGGTTCTAACATTATAATCTAAAACATATTCTAAAATGATCTGTCAGAAGATCCGGAAACTCCTGTTACTATAAAGGTACTTCTTCAATGGAAGCACACTGGAAGAACATTCAGATACCACTGAAATCGGTGTTTGCTGCTGCCATTATTATTGTCCTTAGCTAGTGAATGAAGGAAGGTGAAAGCAGCTACAGAAGCTCAGGGCTTCGTGTCCCTCTGAAGAGGAAGGTGGCTATGCCAAGAGAAGGGCCTTGGCCACCCTGCTAACTCACCACCACCCTGCAGCTCCATCCGTGTCCTCATCCCTGGCTTGACTGATGGTTTGGTCTTTGACTCAATGTACAGCTGCTGACCCAGATTCTTAATTTCATTTACACTGGCACAGACTTGCTCCAAGGTCATCTTGGGGAAAAGTGATAAAACAGTTCGTAAAAATGATAGAAATGTGCACTAGAACACTCATAAACAAAATACATTTACACTCTAGTTCTGTTTTACTTCTTGCAGTACTAGGGTTTGAACTCAGGACCCGGTGTGTGATAGGCATACCTACAGCTGGTTATTTTGTTGTTCAGGTAAAGTTAGGGTGGGCCTTAGACTGTAAAGTCTCCTACCTTCATCTCCTAGTAGCTAGTCACAGGCATGAGCCACTACGCTTGACTTTGATTTGATTTTACATGGGGTCTGGGTCGCACAGTAACTTTGCCCCAGCTAGCCTTGAATGCTGTTTCTGTCTTATACCTCCTGAACAGCTGGAAATAGGCATGCACCACCTGAGTTCTCTAATTCAGTGTTTCGTGGTATAATACTGCTATGGATGAAAAAGTCCAATCTATTTATCACAACATGCTAATTTTTAGAAAGTATATAATTAATTGAAACATCACCTTCCAAAGGTGGTATTATTTTTTAAAAAGCAGGTATTTTAGATCAAAATGGATTGAAATGTTTCAGGTGAGGGCTTCAAGTTAAGAACAAGTTGCAGCACAGTCCTGTGCAGACACAAAGGCATCATAGAGAACTGAAGGTGGCCTGGCACCTGTCTGAGAACCTTTCCGCCACGCACCGGCTCCTTTGGCGCATCTTCAGCACCATGCCCACTGGACTCGCTGGAGGACGTGATGCTGACAAGCTGCTCCTGTGAACCGCTGCTTCCCAGGCTCCCATAGCCACTGGAAGCACTCGCATGCACCGGCTGGAGAGACAGAGGGCCCATTCAGTTCCTGGCTCCCCACAACAGAGCTTCTCCAGCCGTTCCCAAAAGAAGAAGACTTCTCAGACTCTGAACTAGGTGAGTGCAGGCTGACGGTAATCTCGTATGCTTCTCAGTCATCTTCTAATTCTCAAGAGCAAAATTTTACTTTCTAGGTGGGGTGGATATATCTAGAATACTCATTTCCAATGCTGTAGTATATAAATAATTTTTAAAAACATGATACCTAGTTATTTATGCTTAGTTTAGAATATACAAGACCCAATTTTGTGCATTTTGTGTATATATGATATACATCATATATATAAAATCTGTTTATGAACATAAATAGAAAATATATTTAAGAACATGAATACATTCTGAATCCTACAGATTTTACTAAAGACATTTTGAAATCTACTGGGCTAATAGCTTTTTGCAAGCATTTTTGCAAGTGGTATTTTTTTCAATGAGTAGTTTTCCTACTTTGCATTATTATACTAGAAACGGAAACCTAGCATCCCTCTTCTTCCACATTTAAAATCATCATAATTATTACTTTTTAAATATACTGAAACCAGAATCTTGAGGTTGAGCCCTCTGGTGGTGTTTAGAACACAAGCATTCTCTCACGCAGAAAGCTGTTTTGCCTTGTTGCTGTTCATCAGTTTGCTGTCTACTTGTTAGCTTAAATTCTACAAATGTTCTGTGTATTTCCCATAATAGAACTTAAGACACCTAATAAAATTTAGTTCAAAGACAATGAGGAAGCAAAGATCTCTCTTTGTAGTTTACTTTTTTGTTTATTTGTTTTGCTAGTCCTAGGGCTTGAACTCAGGACCTGAGCACTGTCCTTGGGCTTTTCTCAAGGCTAGCACTGTATCACTTGAGCAACAGCACCATTTCTGGCTTTTTCTGTGTATGTGGTAATCAAGGAATGGAATCAAAGGCTTTGTGTATGCTGGACAAGCACTCTACCACTAGGCCACACTTCTGCCCCTATAGTTTACTTTTATAATGTGACTTTACTAGTACTGAATATTAACAAAAACACTGATTCTGGAAATTTGTCTTAGTTTTTTGTTTTTTTTTTAAACCTCTCACTTTACCTGCAAGAGAAGTTTGTGAATTTGCTCTTGTAATTCTGTTATGTCTTTGTCACTATTGTTTGTCCACTTTATTCTGGTAGCAAAAACATCCTCATTTAGTGGACTCCTACAAAATACCAAGTGAAGGATTTTGAGTCAAGAAATTTCAAATTCATTTACAATGAAGTTCAAAGTGAATCTCATTATGGGGTACAGAAAATACAAACAAATGAGACTTTAACATTACTTCCCCAACCCCTGTCCTTTGTTTCTTGCAGTGCTGGGAATCAAACTCAGAGCCTCTGCACATATGGGAGGCTAGAGCTCTATCATGAAGATATACCACTAGTCATTAAGTTATTTGAGAGGAAATTTTAATAAGTGACCTGGGCTGAGCGCTGGTTTCACAGGTGTGGGCTGCTGTGGTCAGCAACAGACTTTTTAAGTTTATCTACAGTACCAACTTTTACAGAAACAGTTTTGGCACACAAGCATAATACACAAATATGTCGTCAATTTTGAAATCAGTTGAGAGTATGTTTAGAATGAATGAGATTACCTATCTCTCTCTCTCTCTCTCTCTCTCTCTCTCTCTCTCTCTCTCTCTCTTTCTCTCTCCCTCTCTCTCTCTCTCACACACACACACACACACCTAGCTTTTAAGGGACAAGCAAAGGAAAGGACAGGGCCACACCCTGGTCACCACATGGAATTGCCTCTCAGGACTTGGCAGATTAAGTCCCAGTGGAGTGTCTAAGTCAGATCATATTGTCTCACTGTAGTCAGAGAGAGGAGTGCAGGGTGGGGCAGGGCTCAGTGCTCAGTGCTGTGTTAGAGTCCTTGCACCAAGTGTGAAGCCCTGGGTTCAATCTCAATACTACAATAAATACACAAAAAAACAGAGTGAGAGGATCAGGGTGTCTAACGAATTTCCCAAAATTTATATAACCAAAGGCAGCCAAGCCAGGAGCTGAACACACTTGTCTGAGTCCAGAGCCAGTGCTTTCCTATAATATCAGTCTAGTCCTACAATACATACCACCAGCTCAATTACCCAAAAGCTAGAAGACTGTCCCCAAGGTAGAAATTACCATGAAGAAATCTCAGGATGGCACAGAATTACAGAGGCACCAGCTCCATGGTGAAGCAGCTGTCGCTCATCCACATGCCCTGCAGGTGCCTCTCAGCTCAGCATAGGTGCACTGAATAGTGCATAGGTACACCGAATAGTGTATACACATACACTGTGCTTTTACACACACACACACACACACACACACACACACACACACACACAATGTCCTCTGCCTCTTTCCCATACCTTGTAAGCATGGGTTGGTGTCTGCCTAGTTCACTCCTGTATCTCAGTGCCTCCCCCACAGCAGGCACCCATTAGGTATTTGTTAAAGAATAAATGCATCCATAAACGAATGAACAAATGTACAAATTAAACACATCATGTATAAGATAAACTTAAAAACATTCTCAAACATAATTGGAGGTTGATTTTCAAGTGAAATACTGAAATAGAAACAGAAGCTATTTCATACTCTAACATTTAGGCATTCTTAGTTATGAAAGTTTCTATAAAACTCTGACCATATTTGGGGGGAAAGAAAGGAAGGGGAAGATTCTGTCTTTTCATTCTCAGGATCTGGCACAATGCTTTATTAGTGCAGGAAACCCACAAATACTTGAAGGAATAAATGTACGTAAACCCAGTACCACCAAAACATAGTATTACAGATATAATATACAACTCTTATTTTATGTAAGACCAATGCCTAGTAGCCTCTAAGTTCTTTCTTTCATATTTCCTTAGATCTTGAGATATAAATAGTGGCATAATTTTTTTTCAAAACGCTGATTAGATGCTGAGTACTTATTATAAATTTTGTATATAAGCATGTTGTAATTTCATATGTGTTAAATCAAAGAACTGAAAGGATAGCTTGGAAAATTCAAGACTTAGGTGCCAGTAGCTCACATCTGAAATCCTAACTATTTAAGGGGACAGGATCTAGAGGATGGAGTTTCAAAGACAGCCCTGCCAGAAAAGTCTACTGGATTCCATCTGTAAAACAACCAGAAAAAAAGCAGGGCTGGAGGAGTGGCTCAAGTAGCAAATTATCAGCCAAGCAGATAAGCAAGCTGAGCAACTTCAAGGCCCTGAAGTTCAAACCTCAGAGGAAGGGCAGAAGAATGAAAAGATTGATTTATCACTCAAATGCCAGGGGCAGGGAACACAAAGCTATCAGGAAGCCCTGAGAAGGATAAGTTACAAGAAAAATCTAACTTAACTTTGGAGTTCCCTACATTTATAGACAAACAGCTAATTTTATTGTCATTTCCCTAACGGGAGAAAAATGTCTTTTTTGACCGATTCAAACAGCACTTTATTGGTGGCCCTATTTCTTACATTTCTTTTCTCCTTCTTCTTCTTCTTTTTTTCTGGTTGGTTATGATGCTTGAACTCTGGCCTGGGCACTGCCCCTGAGCTCTATAGTTCCCCCCTTGAGCCACTGCCCCTGAGCTCTATAGTTCTACCCCTTGAGCCACAGTGCCACTTCCAGTTTTGATTGGATGCCTTTGAGCCGTGATCCTCAGATCTCAGCCTCCTGAGTGGCTAGGATTACAGGCATGAGCCTGACAGAAGAAGAAGAAGAAGAAGAAGAAGAAGAAGAAGAAGAAGAAGAAGAAGAAGAAGAAGAAGTAGTAGTAGTAGTAGTAGTAGTAGTAGTTCCAAAGAATAGGCAAGCACTCTACCACTAGGCCAAACTCCTGGCCACTTCTGTTTTTTTCTGATGGTTAACTGAACTTAATAGACTTTCCTGCCTGAGCTGGCTTTGAATCATGATACAATACAAGCGTGAGCCACTAGTGGACAGCAAGAATTTAATTTTTAAAAATATGTATAGCTGGGTGCTGGGGGCTCATGCCTGTAGTCCTAGCTACTCGGAAACATGATATTTGAGGATTGTGGTTCAAAGCCAGCTCAGGAAGGAAAGTCTGTGAGACTCTTATCTCCAATTAACTACTAAAACAAAGCTGAAAATGGAGCTGTGTGTCAAGTGGTCAAGTACTAGCCTTGGGCAAAAAAAAGCTCAGGGACAGTGCCCAGGATCTGAGTTCAAGCTACTGGAGTGGCATACACGCACAAAAATGACAAATAAGTAGAAGGTGATGTCAGGGTGATATTAAAAAGTTTGCAATATTGCTAACCTTTCCCAAAAGCACTGAAAGAAAGTTTGTGCTTCATTTAGGCTAAACACATTACTTGGTTAAAAAGAATTTTTAGAAAGTGTTAAAATGGATTGACTTACGTTCGAACTTTATGTCGGCCAATGATGAAAGATACTTTGCGGCTCCAGGGGTTCACGAAGCTGGACCAACTGGAATCCAGTATGATGTAATCTCCATTTTGAGTACGGAATCGAATAGGTGAGTGTTCAAAGGGAGGATGGCCTACATACTGCAAGACTACACAAAGCGGGAAGATGAAAACCGATCTGACATAGATATTAATTACAAGTGCCTTTTTTAGTCATTTATCAAAACATTGCTCATTTGGCTAAAGGTTATGCTCTAGTGGAAAGTAAGAACACATCGGTGTCTGATTCTAAGGAGCAGGTCCTACCTTTTTGGTGCATGGCAAACATCAGAGGACGGTCTTCAGGGTGCAAGTAGGTTAAGATGGATGTCCCGATCAGATCCTGAGGTAGGTAGCCTAGCAAAGGCACTGCTCTGGGGTGCAGAGACAACACAAAAAAGATGTGACCCTGAGCAAGTAACTTCTTTCTTTCTCTTTCTCTCTCTCTTTCTCTTTCTTTCTTTTCTTTCTTTCTTTTGTGGGTCGTGGGGCTTGAAGTTGGCCTGGGCCAACTTAAGCTCTTCAGCTCAAGGCTACTGAGCAAGTAATTGTTATAGTGAACATGTTTTAAAAAACATTCTTGGAGCTGGGTATTGGTGGCTCATACCTATACTCCTAGCTACTCAGGGTGCTGAGATCTGAGGATCATCGTTCAAAGCCAGCCAGGTAAGGGAAATCTGTTGAGACTCATATATTCATATATATATATATATATATATATATATATATATATACCCAAAAAAAAACAAACAAAAAAAACAACTGGGAGTGGTACTGTGGCTCAAAGTGGTAGAGTACTAGCCTTGAGCAAAAAGAGCTTGGGGATAGGGCCGAGGCCCTGAGTTCAAGCCCCCTGACTACCACCAAATAACCAAAATAGTCTTGGGTTAGAGATACAGCTCAGTGGTAAGAGTGTGGGGATAGCATGCTTGAGGCTTGGGTTCAATTCTAGGTATTAAAACAGAAGTACAGACTTTTTCACAAACACACACACACACACACACACACACACACATACACACACACACACACACACAAGCATCAAATCTAAGTTCTTGCTCTGCAAGGAAATGGTTATATGACCAAGGTGGTCATCTGACATGCTGCATTAAAATTATCTAGGGAAGGAGTCTCCAGGTTACAAGGCTCATAAGAAGTCACTAAACCGTAGGCTATGGAGATAAGACCAAGAAAACTTGTATTTTCAGCAAGTTCTTTAAAGGAGTCATTCCATCTACTATGTTACTAGTTTAAAAGATCTTTAAAAAAAAAGATCTTATCATGGGCATAGACAGAGATATATACCACTATAATCTAGCTACTTGTTACTATTTAAAAAGATTGAATCATGGGCATGTATGGAGGTATATACAGCTACAGTCTAGCTAGTTGGGAAGCAAAGATCCTGAGGATCACAATTCAAGGTCAGTCAAGGCAAAAAGTTAGCAAGGCTCCATCTCATCATGGTTGACACTAAAAGCTAAAATAAACATTTTTTATAGGTTAATTATCCCAAATATTTTGTAATACTAATAAAGCCAAAAGAGCATTATTAAAAATACTAACTAAAGGAAATGTGAAAATTGACTGTGATATAAAATGGCAGTGTTAGCATATGAACATTTTTGGAATAACGGTCCATAAGAAACGGAAAAGACCAGGCAGAATTTTGACAAAATTGACTCTCTTAACCTTTTGTTAATTGAACCCGGGTCTTTGTGCATGCTAGGCAAGCACTCTACCACTAGGCCAAACTCCCAGCCCTAAATATTCAATTTCTATATCATTTTGTAATCAAAGACTCTCTTATTAAATAAACTCATCTTTCTTTCTTTCTTGTATCTTGTTTCCATTTTCTGGAGTTCATTTTGGTATAGTTTTGTATAATCAGAGGCACAGAGGCATTGCACCTCTGTGTTCCTCTCCTAAAAATATCCTTCTCTGGTATCCTGTAGAATTTATCATGTCCCAGTGTAATTTAGATCTAGTTTCTACATATAAGACAGAACATGCACCGCTTGTCTCACTGAGCTTAGCTTGCCTCATCTAACATAATTTGCTCTAGGTCAATCAATTTCTCTGCAAATGACATTTTATCCTTTCTAATTCGGTGTAAAATTCCATTGTGTATAGGCACCACATTTTCAGATCCATGCATCTATTGCAGGGTCATTTGCTATATTTTTTAAAATGTAGTATTTATAATAGTTTTGTCAAGTTTTTTACATTTGTTTTTGGGAGTATATTTTTTGTTGTTCCTGGGAGCTTGGACTCAGGGCCTGGGCACTGTTCCTGAGCTTTTGTGCTTGAGCTACTTGAGTCACTGCTTCCTTTCTGTTTTTTTTTTTTGGTAATTAATTGGAGATAAAAGTCTCACAGATTTTTCTGCGCTTTGAACAGTGATCTTCAGAGCTCAGCTTCCTGAGTAACTAGGATTATAGGCGTGGGTCACTGGTACCTGGCTTATATTTATTTTATGAACTAAACATATAAATTTGCTGGGTTTAAAAATACATATGTAGGGACCAGAAGTTTGGCCTAGTGGTTAGGAGTGCTTGCCTAGTATGCATGAAGACCTGGGTTCAATTCCTTGGTACCGCACACATAGAAAAAAAGTTGGAAATGGTGTTGTGGCTCCAGTGGTAGAGCTCTAGTCTTGAGAAAGTCCAAGGATAGTGCTCAGGCCTTGAGTTCAAGGCCCAGGACTGGCAAAAAAAAAAAAAAAATGTACTCATTTCCTGACTTATGAAATGATAATCTCTCTATACAATATATTAACAATAACAATGAAATTAAAATATGTATTCATTTATTTAAATAGTGGTACAAGAGGTTTGAATTCCAGAAATCATGTTATGAGTACACTGTTCTCAAGACCCCATCTTGTCCCATTCTATCCTTACCCTCCAGTTACGGAGTTCAATTTTTATATAATATATTGAATATAATGACCACATCTGATCATCCTTCTTCCCTTTCTGTGCAGTTTTGGTATTCATTTTCTTAAATGGTTTGTTTAAAGGAGTTATGCCATTCGACTCTTCCTCTAATTATATAATTCTTTGGTTTTCATTTTTTCTTTAATATATTTTTTGGTTTTTAAGCACAGCATACCTAAAAATACATACCCCTCTCTTCTCTTTTGTTATTTGTACTATGCTTAAACTTGGGGTGTTCTTAATTCAGCTTTTTTGCTCATGCCTGGTGCTCTACCACTTGAGCCACAGCTCCACTTTTGACTTTTTGGTGGCTAACTGGAGATAAGAATTTCTGGACTTTCCTGTTTAGGCAGGCTTTGACCCTCAATCCTTAGGTCTTGGCCTCCCTGAGTCGCTAACATTACAGATATGAACCGTAAGTGTCCAGCTGTAAATAAGAAAAATTTTAAAATAGACGTGGGGGAACATCGGAGATGCTGAGCAACAAGCAGTAACTATACTTACTATCGCTATCTTCTAAATAATAAAAAAGTGGGGTTTTTTTGGTGGGTTGCGGGGCTTGAACTCTGGGCCTAGGTGTTGTCCTGAGCTCTTCAGCTCAAGGCTACCACTCGACCACTTGAGCCACAGCGCCACTTATGGTTTTCTGGTGGTTACTGGAGATGAGTCTCACGGACTTTGCCGCCCAGGCTGGCTGCGAACCTTGATCCTCAGATCTCAGCCTCTTGGGTAGCTAGGATTACAGGTGTGAGCCACTGGTGCCTGGCATGTCTGTTCTTTTTTTTTCTCTATACTTCAGACTAATAATAATTTTTGTTGTGTCTTATTTTTTGGTGCTGGTCCTGGGTCTTGAACTCAGGGCTTTGGTGCTGCCTCTGAGTTTCTTTTTGCTCAAAGTTAGTGCTCTACCACTTCAGCCATATCTCCATTTCTGGCTTTTTTTGGTAGTTTATTGGAGATAAGAATCTTATGACTTGCCCGGCTCTGTGGCTCATGCCTGCAATCCTAGTTGTTCAGGAGGCTGAGATCTGAGGATCATGGTTCAAAGCCAGCCCAGGGACTAAAGACTGAGACACTTACCTCCAATTAAACACTAGAAAAGTGGAAGGGGTAGGGTGGTAGCCTTGAGCTGAAGAGCTCAGGAACAACCCCCAGGCCTAGAGCCAGAGTCCAAGCCCTTGACTGACAAAAAAAAAAAAAAAAAGGAAAAAGGAGAATCTTTCCTACTTGAGCTGGCTTTGAACTACGATCCTCAGATCATGGACTCCTGAGTAGTTGGGATTATAGGCATGAAGCACTGGCACCTGGCCAGATTATCATTTTTTTGCAAACTGATTTGAGAAGATAAGTAAAAACACTAGATATGAGGTTACCAGAGTCTTTGTTCCACAGGAGGCAGTAAGAAATTAAGGCTGCTTTTGGCAAACAAATCTAGTCCCCATTCTTCTTCTAAAAAGCAGTAATGACACCTGACTTATCAAAAGTACAAAGTTGCGAAATCTGAAAAGACACTTTGAGAAGTGTAAGGTATATTTATATTAGGAATTAGACAATACAAATAAATTTCAATATAACAAATGTCTGATAGGCAAATGAACAGATTTCAGTTATATAATGTAGAAGAGTGAATAAAACAAACTTTTGAATGTTTGTTTTCATTTTCAAGAAGTAAGTTTCTTTTAGGTTGAAACATATTTACCTTTCATCTACTTCAAGGAACATACAGCCTGGTGTATGTGTTGTGGTAAAAATTCTTTTGCCAACTGGGATTCGCGGAGCTAGGAAACAAAGCCAGAAAGATTTATTTATAGGCAAGTATCTAATTAATCATTCATATACATATTAAAAAGGGAATAAAATCTCTATATCAAACGTAGAAACCTCACTTAGGAATCTGCATTTCAAAGAGCTAAGCTTAAATGATAATTTTCATTATTAACCAACAACATTTTAATCAGGTCAGAAAGACATGCCTGGTGAAGTTATTTTAAACAGAGGAAAGTCTGACTAATTCTAGTTCATTTTCTCATCACAAATAATCTTAAGAGTTAAAGGAGGAAGTATAAATGTCAGGCCTGTTTATTTCAAAATGAAAGATTTTTGAAATGTTACTACTGCATACATAGTCTTTGCATACGTAATAATTGCTTTAAGTGGTTCAAGAACACAGGAAGCTGGGCGCTGTGGCTCATGCCTGTAATCCTAGCTACTCAGGAGGCTGAGATCTGAGGATTGCGGTTCAAAGCCAGCCCGGGAACTAAAGAGCATGAGACTCTTATCTCTAATTAACCACTAGAAAACTGCTAGTGACACTGTGGCTCAAGGGATAGGGCCATTAACCTTGAGCTGAAGAGCTCAAGGACAATGCCTAGGCCCTGGGGTAGTACGGTAGTCTTGAGCTAAAGAGCTCTGGGACAGTGCCCAGGCCCAGAGTCCAAGCCCCACGACTGACAAAAAAGAAAGAAAGAAAGAAAGTAAGAGAGAGAGAGAGAGAGAGAGAGAGAGAGAGAGAGAGAGAGAGAGAGAGAGAGAGAGAGAGAAAGAAAGAAAAAGAAAGAAAGAAGACAGGGGGCATGGTTCACTTGGAAGAATTCATATTGTAAAACACCTCTATTACAAACCAATCTACAGGGTCAATAGAATGCCCACCCCAAATTCCAATGCCATTCTTAACAGGAACAGAAACATCAATCCTAAAATTATTTTGGAAGCATAAAAGATAGAATAGTCAGGTCAATCCTTAGCAAAAAATAGAACACTAGAAGTATCACAATACCTGACTTCAAATTATACTAGAGCCATAGTAACAAAAACAGCATGGTACTGGCACTAAAACAGACCAATGGAATTGAAGACCCAGAAATAAACCCATAGTTTCAGCTATCTGGTTTTTAACAATGGTAACAAAAACATGTTGAAGACAAGCCTCTTCAACAAAAGGTATTGGGAAAACTGGTTATCTGCATGTCAAAGACTGAAACTAGATCCCCATTGCTGACCCTGTACAAAATCAATTAAAAATGAGTCAAAGATCTCATTCTAAGATCTGAAAACTTTGAAACGATTACAGGAGAGCATTGGTATTGCACTTAAAGAATAAGACTTCAATTGCTCAGGAAATAAAAGTAAGAATGGACAAACAGGACTGTGTCAAAGCAAAAACACTTCTGTACATCAAAGGAAACCATTCTGTGAGAAAAGCTCTACAAGGTATTCATTGGACAAAGGGTTAACATCCAGAATATATAAGAAGCTAAATAAATATGGAACAACAAATAATTCAATTTGCTGAACAGACTATTCGCCAAAAAAGGATAATGGATAATAAGTACAGTAAGAAATATTCCACATACTTAGCCATAAAAGAAATGCAAACAGGTGCCAGGATTTTGGCCTGGTGGTTGAGTGCTTGCCTAACATGCATGAAGACCCAGGTTTGAGTCCTCAGTACCACATACATATAAAAAGCCAGAAGTAGTGCTGTGGCTCGAGTGGTAGAGCGCCAGCCTTGAGAAAGCCCAAGGATAATGCTCAGGCTCTGAGTTCAAGCCCCAGGACTGGCAAAAACAAACAAACCAAAAAAATAGAGATCTCATCTCTTCTCAGTCTGAAAGGCTATCACCAAGAATATAAATGACAGTAAATGCTGTCAGGATCTAGGGGTAAAAACAAATCCTCACACAGTGTTGGTGGTAATAGAAATGCAAATTAGTGCATTTATTATGGAAATCTGATGTCAATTACTCAGAAACCCAATAATAGAACTACATTATGATCCTGCTATACAATTCTGGGGCATATATTTGAATGAATGTAAGTCAACAGAGAATAGAGATATCTCCATTGCAACACTGTTCACAAAAGTCAAACTATGGTGTCAGCTGAAGTACCCAACAATGGATGCATGGATAAAGGAAATGTGACACAGAGGAATATTGTTCAGTGAAAAAGAAGAATGAAATGATGTCATTCGTGTCAGGAAAATGGATGGAACTGGAGGTCACTGTGTTGAGATAAGCCAAGTTCAGAAAGAGAAATACCACATCTTTGCTCATATGCAGAATCTAGACCTCAAATGGTAACAATATATGACTGTAAGGGCAAACTGTTAGGAGACAAACAGTGGGAGAAAAGGGGGGAAAGAGAGGACAGATGGATCTGATCAAAGTATGTAGGTGAAAATAATAATAAAACCTAGTTAAAAAAATTAACAAAGGAAAAGGAAAGAAGATTAAGAATGACAGAGGGGTGAATTTGACCAGAGCACAATGTCATCATTACATGCACATGCATGTACATAAATATCACAATGAAATGCCTTTGTATAAATGCTCTTCTGTAATAATAATAATAATAATAATAATAATAATAATAATAATAATAAAAGAGCCAGGTTAGATGGTTATTCTCTGGAATTTTCAGATCCCAGAGCTAATACAAATGTTATTTCCATTACAAATGACCACGCTGATATCTTCTAGAAGATATGAATGATACTATGGCCTCTCTTTGCAAGAATTTTAGGACTCTCACTTCAGCAAAGAAAGGGGCACAGGGCATATCTCCAGAGGAGGACTGGAGGACTATGTCTCTCCAGGACCTGGACACAGACAACAAGGCCTGCTGTTTGTGAAGGAAACACCTGAGTAAGAGGACAAAGTCAGGAAACAGAGACCTTGTTAAAATTCCTACTAAGACTTTGTTCTAAGATATCTGACATATGACATCTATGAAGCTTCCCTGCATGCAGGGCTTCTGGACTCACCTTCATAACCAGAGTGAGTCTTCTCAATCAGTGTGAGACAGCAAGGTTCTGATTTAGGTTGGGTAGAACTATGTACATGAACCAGATATGGGAGGATCCGGAATGGGGTATAATGCTTCTCTTGCACTTTGTGTCCACCTCCACTGAAGACAGAAAAGATCAGAGCTGGTCACAACGCACAGTTATCCCACTGTACACAGGCTAAGCTCATTGGCATTTCCCAATAAGTATAAGTAATACAAATACCCATATACAAAAGACCGAAACATACTTGTTTTCTATAGGAGGCGAAGGTTCGTTTAAAATGTTAGTTCCAAAAAATAAATAAATAAATAAAAAATAAAATGTTAGTTCCAGAGGGCAACTGACTTATTGACCATTCAGGAAGTAAAAAGTTCTATAAAATAGTGCACATGTCACCATGAATATAACACAGGGACAGCTTTTCCATGACTTGCTTCTGACCAAAAAGCCCCAAATTCCCAGTCTGGCCTGAGTCTTGCCGTCAACAGAAAATCAGTTCCCCTACAACCACAGCCAACTCAGGTTTACAACTTCAGCTACTGCTCTGGCTGGTCCAGGGCCAGGTCCTGAAGTTAACACTGTTCTTCAAGGTGCCTAGTGGAGGGGAAAGAAAAAACTAGAGACTAAAGCCCAGTTCCCAACCCTGGCCCGGCTTCCCAACTCTCATGGACGATCTCCAGTGTGGAGTGATGACACAAATTTTTACCCAGCTGCTCAGAGGACACAGCTACTTAAGACATGTCACCATGACTAGTTCAAGTCCAATATCCACGAGTGAATTCATGCTCCTTTTTTCCTATCAATCATGTCTCCGTCACCCATCAGGTTTGAGACCACTAGTCTAAAGGAAGTCTCTGTTGATGCAGCTGTCCACTCAGTTCCCTTTCTCTGCTCTCTCAGCTCCCATGACCTTGCTTGTGCTTCACTCACTGGAGACCACCTTCTCCTGAGCCTGCCTACAAGCTCCCATCTGAACTTGTCTGGCCTCCCTCCTATTCTAGGCTCATCTGGTCCAAGGGTTTTACACACTATTTACATACTAATGTTCTCAATAGCATCTCTGGCCTGGACGTCTCCCTAGTCTTGATCTGCACCTCAAACAGAACCCTTCTCAACTAAGTGCTGTTCCTCCTGCCTTTCTCTAAAGCTGCTTTTCCTACCACCTTTTCCATCTCAGTGAATAATCCCAGCCCATTCCTCTGCTGTCATCCTTGGCTCTTTTTATTTCATAGTCCAACCTAACTCATGAATAAATCCTGGTAAAATATTCAGAATATTTCTTCTGCACCCCAGCCATGCTAGCCTGGTTCTCCATCTCTCACTGAAGGGTAGCAGGGCCTTCAAGAGGTGTTTGTGTCATGGGGCACCATCTTCATGAAGGGACTACCATGGTTTCTGTAAGAGTCTGTTAGTTACAGTGACGCTGGTTTCTAGTGTTCGGCTGGCTATTAGCTCCAGTCCCTTCCCCATTACATAGAGTATATGATTAGCCCTTCATAACACTGTTCTCTCCTCTAGTTATCTCGTCATTGTAACTTGAATATTAACCATCATGCTGTTTTAAAACATTATCTCCTTTCATTATGAAATAATATTATTTAGAATAGTATCATTAAATTTAGAAGATGAAATCAACTAAATTTTTGGTCAACAGCAAGCCCACTTGTTTGTGGATTTATTATATGCATTTTTGACCAAGTATAGTACAAACATTTTTTTTCTTTTTAAGGGTGGGTCATGGGGCTTGGATTCTGGGCCTGGGCACTGTCCCTGAGCTCTTCAGCTCAGGCTACCACCCTACCCCTGAGCCACTTGAGCCACACCACCACTTCCAGTTTTCATTTTTTTCCCCCTATGTATATGGTACTGAGGAATCATACCAGGGTCTTAGTGCATGCTAGGCAAGCACTCTACCACTAGGCTACACCCTTGGTTCCTCTATGACACTATTATCTCCCATTAACTGCCAGAAAACTGGAAGTAGTGCTGTGGTTCAAAGTGGTAGAGTACTAGCCTCAAGGAAAGGAGGCTCAGGGATAGTGCCCAGACCCTGAGTTCAAGCTCCATGACTGACAAAACAACAATAACAACAAAAACTTTAAAGTTTCCATGCTCACATTCCACAGCTCAGCTGACATGGAGATGCTCTTGACCCACCTTAAGTCACCATGTACTCTACAAACGCTTCCTTGTCCTTCACTTTATGAGTATCTACCTCCCAAAAAGCAGATGGAGCCCAAGAGGTGTGAATGTGCTTAACCGAAGTGATAAAGTGAAAATATGAGATCCATTAAAAGGCAGAGATGGTGCCTCAAGCAAAAGTTGGGTGAGATCACAGGAAAACTGCCTTACACAACTGTGGTTCCATGTGAGCCCTTATATATTCTAGCATACAGAGGTTCAACTCAGGGTGGTCTCCTCAGAACCATACACTGGGGAGACCAGGGAGTTACTGTATTATCTTTTAAGTCACTGTCTCTTTCAAATCCTTCCAGTAAATATAAGCTATTAAAATCTAAAAATTTAGATAGGGATGTGGTTTGGGCTCAGTTTGTCTCTGAGGTGGAAAGCAGGTCTCTCTAATGTAATGTTCTCCTGGACTGGCTGCAAGAGAGAAGGTTATCTCTGATCCTGGGCCATTGGTCCCTACAGTCAAGTTGACTGGACCCAGTGCACTTCAGGACAGATAGGCATGGACCCTTCAAGTGGACAGCTTGTGTCGGGAGGGGTAGTGGGAGAAAGGAAACAAGCTCTTACAAACATGGGTGACATTCTTTTTTTTTTGCCAGTCCTGGGCTTGAGCTCAGGGCCTGAGCACTGTCCTTGGGCTTTCTCAAGGTGAGAGTTCTACCACTTGAGCCACAGCACCACACCACTTCTGGCTTTTTCTATGTTTGTGGTACCGAGGAATAAAACATGGGTCTTCGTGCATGCTAGGTAAGCACTTTACCACTAGGCCAAACTCCTGGCCACCACGGGTGACATTCTGAAAGCTGCAGTCTGACTTCACTAGTACAATAAAAGCAGCTCTTCTTGCTGGCGGACATGAATGACTTTGATGCTGTCAATGAAATCTACAATGTTTCAAGAGTAATTTTATAGGGAGGGAGTGTTGCCTAGTGGTAGAGTGCTTACCTAGCATGCATGATGCCTTGGGTTCGATTACTTGGTACTGCATACACAAAGAAAGCTAAAGTGGTGCTGTGGCTCAAATGGTAGAGCACTAGCCTTGAGGAAAGCCCAAGGACAGTGCTCAGGCCCTGAGTTCAAGACTGGGGACTGGCAAAAACAAACAAACAAACAAACAAGTAATTTTCCAGCTAGAGCTGCTTATGAGGTTGTTGCTTTACACTAAGAAATTGAAGCAATAGTGTCCACGGGCCTCTCACTGAAGCTTCGCTGTAAGTGGCCTCAGTGCAGTTTACTCAGTGGTTCTCATCCTATCTTTAACATCTTGATTTTCACAAATCAATGTCAGGAAATATAACTAAAATATCAGTCTATTGTGGAAATGCCATATCACAAGAAGGATTAGATAATATAGGTAATGAAGTTGTCGATGCTATAAATTATTTTGTATACTCATTTGGTTAATTATGAATATAGAGACACTACAGTTATTAACTAAAAATAAAGGAAAAGATGTTATTCACTTAATATGAAATATGAATGTTAAGTATGTGGTAAAATTAAAGTTCTAAAACTTGAATGGTACACGTAAAGAACCAAGTAAGCCAAAATTTTATAAATGTAGTATCTTTCTAATGGAAATAAATAAGCATGTACTCCCCTCTTCTCCCCAAAATAAAGAAAATTTAAAAAACTGAACAGTCACTAATGGGAAAAAAATGCTGAAAGCTAATTTTTTAAAAAGGCCTCATATTGTGGTCATTTTAATGTGCCCAGTAATTCTCACATGCCAGTAGGATTAATAATCACCTTCTCGTCGTTTCTTCCTATGGAGTATTGTCTTATTTTTTCATGAGTATACTCTTCTTTCTTCTTCATCCATAGGCACATTCCCATGAAAAGAACCAAGGTTTTTTTGGTATGTACAGCAGAGCCTAGCTGAATACGAGGGTTATGAGTGCTGAATGAGATCAGAGTGTAACCATCACCTCTGGCTCCATACATCTGTACTTACCGGATCCTGCAGAAGAAGGCTTGCACCGGAGCGTCTTCATGCTGGGATGCTGAAACAGAGAATGACGGTCACCTTCCCCACCTACGGCAGCTCTGCCTCAGTGACTCAATCGTGCTCTACCATTCACGAGCAAATTTCCTTAAAGACAGCTGCTCTTGACTCAAAGTGCACTGTTCACATTCATTTACAGAGCTTTCTTATTCCCTAGCAATCCTTAGGCAACAGTGTCTGCCTAGTGCTTCATTACTTCCGAGAGTCCTATCTTTACTCCCCCACCCACATTCATTACTTTAAATGTCACTGTAATGATACTTTGATGACAATTATTTTGCCAGTTAATAGTCTATTTCACTGAAATAGTGTGGATATTTCTTAGTAATTGGAAATTTAGAGTATTTTCAGCTTTTAGCCCTATGAGACATAAATTTGAGTTTTTTACTTTGCATTTTTTTGTGTATATATGTGTGCTACCACCACAGTTTGAAACTGGGCCTCACATTTGCTCAGCTGGTACTCTACAGGTTGGGCTGTATCTCCAGCAGACACACCTCCCTCATATTACTACCCATTATGGAGATGGGAGTCTTGGAATTTTCTGCTTGGGCAGACTTCTTAACCTCCTGAGAAGCAAGGATAACAGGCATGAATATTTCAACAAGTTGTGTTTAGTTCAACTGGAATAATCATTTTGCCTTTCATTGTTATTGCTAATCTCCATAAAAGTGTACCACCTTACAGTGCTACTAAGGTTTTCTTATGCTCATGTGAATAGTTCACACCAAAGTCACTGATTTATGAGGTGACAATTTAGAAATAAATTGTCTATTTTAGGGTCAAATGAGGAAGTAGAACCTTCACTCAAGTGCTCCCTGAGTATTTTGAGGAATTTATGCACTAAAGAAAAAAATCCTTAGTAAAAAGATTCATGAAAAATTGCAGTTTAAGAGCCAGGAGTTTGGCCTAGTGGTAGAGTACTTGCATAGCATGCATGAAGACCTGGGTTCAATCCCTCCATACCACATACATAGAAAAGCTGGAAGTGGTGCAATGGCTCAAATGGTAGAGTGCTATCCTTGAGAAAGCCCAAGGACAGTGCTCAGGCCCTGAGTTTAAGCCCCAGGACTGGCAAAACAAAAAACAAAAACAAAAACAAAAACCCTACACTTTAAAAAATATATGCTGAAGTCTTCATCAACAAGGTCTTTTGCACTTCTAAGGAAAGGATCATGGGAATCACTAGAAAAAGGCCTGTATTGTACTAAACGTGCACACACTAGCCCTGCATTCTAACTGCATTCATCACCAGACCCAGCAGCACTGTGAGGAGACTGTGAGATCTCAGGGGTCATGGGCCCATTGAAGCAACGTCCAGGTGAATAATGGGTGAAATCTTGTTTCTGAAGAAGCAGTATCAGAGCCTTCTGAGAGACTCATTTAACCATTACTATGTGAATATGCATTCTAACACAGGACCAATGGACAATAACAGCTGAATCTATAGCTGCCTGTGTCCTCATTCCTCTAAGCTCAAAAGAAAAGAGTAAAAATCAGAACATGAATGCAGCCTTATGGTTTGTGTGTGAGGTTCACCAACTGCTTTGAGATTTATATGGCAAAAAGACATTAGGAGCAAACTAGACACACAACATAGCAATATATTTTCAGGATATATTAAGTTTTTACACAGAAGGACAAAACCACAGCGATCATAATCAGCAAAGATGAAAGGGCTGAATGTGCCATGGCTGAGAATGCATGCGCTCTGCGTAAGGAAACCAGGAAAGAGCTGGAAAGCCACATGATGTGTCTGTCCTGCTCCTAGCTGCATCCTAGCACGATGGTTTTCATGTTCTGAACAATGCACTATGTTCTGCCTTCTTTCTGAGCATGGGACAGTGGTCATCAAACCCTGGCCCCTGCTCCTGGCTCCATACCTCCTCGGGTCCAGCTGTTCCAGATGGGAAGCTGAGCTCGAGCTGTGTGTGTGTAGAACACCCTCACATCTTGTGGAGCAAGCAGGTCAACAAAGTGAGAAGATTCCAGGAAATCTTTCTTACAGTTCAGAATCAAAGCCGCTTGTTCAGAAATGTGCACTAACCTTCCGGAGAGAAAAGAAAACACTGCTGCAAAGGTATCCTGTGAAAACATGAGAACAAAGGCGGACACTGAGATACTTACTAGCAATGTTCCCTGGAAAGTAAATTTCTTCTACATTTCTACCATAACCAACAACCTGAAATACAAGATATGTCCTATATAGGCAAGAAAACCCCCTAAATAGTTTTCTCCATAGTTTGGCCTAGAGGTGGAGTGCTTGCCTAGCATGCACAAAGACCTGGGTTCCATTCATTGGTATTACATCCATAGAAAAAGGCTGGAAGTGGCGCTATGAATCAAGTGGTAGAGCTCTAGCCTTGAGAAAGCCTAAGGACAATGCCTAGGCCCTGAGTTCAAGCCTCAGGACTGGCAAAAAAAAAAAAAAAAACAACACAGAACCTTCATTGCAGGCTTTATTTCTATGCCAAATCCACTAACTCCTCGTACACTGACCAAACACACATATGATAAAGACTTCTGATTCTTTCTCCTTTACAAACTGGGCTTTACTCTCAGAGGAACTGACTTCTCCTGAGCAATGTAATCTGCGCTTTAAAATCAAGCTCAAGATTTGTCCTGAAGAGACATCACTACATATGAAGTGTACTCTGACTCGTTCCTAGTTTGTTAAGATGTATAAATGCTGTTTTCGCTAACATTGCCATGATTTCCTCTCTAGTTTTATCATAAAGATTTTATTTTATTTTATGTTGGTGGTGGGGCTTGAACTCTGGGGCTGGGTGATGCTCCTGAGCTCTTCAGCTCAAGGTTACTGCCCTACCCCTTGAGCCTCAGCACCACTTCCATTCTCTTTTTGAGTAGATAATTGGAGATAAGGGTCTCTTGGGGACTTTTCTGCCCAGGCCGGCTTCAAATAGAATTATGATCCTCAGATCCCAGCTTTCTGATGAGCTAGGATTATAGGCATGAGCCACTGGTGCCAGTTTATCATAAAGATTTTACAGAACAAAAGTTTTCTTAACTTTAGCTCTATTATAACAATGTATAGCTCATATTGCACAAAGTCATTAAGTTATAATGATGCTGTGGGTCTAAACATCAACTTAAGTGACCTCCAATGGGTCAGTAAAATGTAAGGTTTACTATTGTCAAGAGGACATTTAAAAAGATACACTAAAGGACTATTCTGCCAGGTTTGGTGGCTCAGCTCTGTAATCCTAACTATTCATGAGTCTGATATCATAGTTCAAAGCCAGCCCATCACTAAAAAGTCTGTGAGATTCTTCTCTCCAATTAACCTCTAGAAAACCGGAAGTGGTGCTGTGGCTCAAGGGGTAGCCTTGAGCTGAAGAGCTCAGGGACAGCACCCAGGCCGAGTTCAAGTCCCACAGCCAACAAGAAAATAAATAAATAAGAGCATTGTAGCTCACACTTGTAATCCTATTCAGGAAGCTGAGATTTGAGGATCATAGTTCAATGCCAGCCCACACACTGAAGTCCATGAGACTTTTCTCTCCAATTAACCATTAGAAAACTGAAAGTGGCACTGTGGCTCAAGGGGTAGGGCAGCAGCCTTGAGCTGAAGAGCTCAGGGACAATGCCCAGGCCCAGAGTTCAAGACCCATGACCAAAAAAACAAAAATACTTTTATATTTTCACAAAAGAAGTGACAACAGCTCAACTCAACTGTTCTACGATATCCAGTTGTTACAACTTGTAGTAGGTACTGGAACTAAGAATGATGTAAATGGAAATCAACAATGTGGAGATTAAATAAGATGCAGGCTATTAATTTGCAGTGCTTTTAAATGTTTTTCTTCATTTGAGAGAACTAAAAGATGTTGAGATAGAAGCAACTGACAACCAAAGCAAATTAAACTATGACAGAGCATACAACCTGCTACTTCTGTTTCTTAAGGTATTTTCTTTATCAAAGGCAGGAGAAACGTGTCTTTTTTAGCAGGTTTCTCCTCAGTTGACCTCAAATTGTTGGTTAGCCAAACTTTAGTGTTTTTTTTTCTTTTCCTTTTTTTTTTTTTTAAATTTAAGACCAGGACTTGAACTCAGTTTTTGATGCTCATTGGCTAAGGCTCTACCAAGGGAGTCATGCCTCCAACCCCAAGTGCTTCTTTTTAACCTGCAATTAGAGGTGGACCTCAGGAAAAGTGACCTGAGCTGAGAGGGCAAAAGGCCTGAACTCTTACTGTGTTCTTGGAAGTGTGCTCGGAAGCAATAGTGGCCAGCTCCTCCAGACTGTATGCAGTCACGTCTGCCCGGGCTGCGCCATGTGGACTGAGTATCTGGAAAAATTCACTGTTTGCTAAGAAACACAGGGAAATAAACAGGTAGTCCATTGACAACAAAATCTTAACACTCACAGTTAGCACTATCAAGCTGGTTTATTTTCTTAGGACACAGACACCACAAATTTGCTTCCCTCCAAACCAGATCATCTTCAGCTAGCATAAAAAAATACTGACAGCTGTATAAACCCAGGATTGTGAACTATATGAATTCTGAATGTGCTAGCTTACAAGGAGTAGTAACATGTATTGAACTGAACTAAAACAGATTAATGAACCCAGGCACTGGTGGCTCAAGCCTGTAATCTTAGATACTCAATAGGCTGAGATCTGAGGATGGCAGTTCACAGCAAGCCCTGGCTGAAAAGTCCCTGAGAGACTCTTACCTCCAATAACCACCAGACAACCAAAAACAGAGCCGTGGCTCAAAGTGGTAGAGTGCTAGCCTTGAGCAAAAGAGCTCAGGGATAGTGCCCAGGCTCTGAGTTCAAGCCCTATGACTGACACAACAATGAAAATCAAGTGAATAAAACCAAATGTCTGGATATATACATCTCAGATACATCATTTAGTATGGAAACATTGGCTTTCAGAAACCATGCACTCACATTTGTGCTAGAGAAAATGTAGCTTTATGAAACCCACTGGAAAAAAGAGAAAAAAAGGAGTATTTTCAGTTGTTCATCTTTTCTTGAGTGTGTATGCCGGTACTGAAACTTGAACTCAGGGCCTTTCCTCTACTTCTTCCACACACAGCGGGCACTCTACCACTTGAGCAAAGTCTCCAGTCCAACATTTTGCTAACTGGACTTTTCTGCCCAGTTGGCTTTGAACTGTGATTCTTAGATCTCAACCTGATTATCTATGGATTAGAGGTATGAGACACAGGTGACAGCCTCATTCTTTTTTTTTTTTTTTTCTGTCAGTTGTGGGACTTGAACTCTGGGTCTAGGTGGGTGCTGTCCCTGAGCTCAAGGCTATCACCCTACCCCTTGAGCCACAGTGCCACTTCCTGTTTTCTAGTGATTAATGGGAGATAAGAATCACATGGACTTTTTAGTGCCCAGGCTGGCTTTGAACTGTGATCCTCAGATCTCAGCCTCCTGAGTAGCGTGAGCCACCATGTTCAGCTTCAGATTCATCTTTAATATGATAAATTCATGACAGGTCATGGAAATAAGTACATGATGAGAAGATAAAAAGAGTCAAATTAATTTTGTCCTGTAACCCCTATAGAAGACAACCCTTCACTTCCTTTCCTTTCTCCTCTCTTTCTTTCTTTAGGCAAGTACTGAGGATCTATCCAATTTAGTGCCTTACACATGCTAGACAAAGCACCTTATCATTAAGTGACATCGCCAGCCCTAAATCTTTTTGTATGGTGTGTATATGTGTGGTGGGGCTTGAACTTGGAGCAAGGTGCTCTTGTTTAGCTTTTTTTGCTTAGGGTTGGCACTCTACCCCTTGTGCCACAACTTCATTTCTGGCTTTTTCCTATTTTTGTTTTGTTTGTGTCAGCGTGGGGCTTAAGAACTCAGGGCCTGGGCACTATCCTTGAGCTATTTTGCTCAAGGTTAGTGCTATACCACTTTGAGCCACAGTGCCACTTTCGGTTTTCTAGTGGTTAACTGGAGACAAGAATTTCAGACTTTCCTACCTGGGCTGGTTTAGAACTGTAGTTCTCCTATCTCCGCCTCTTGAGTAGCTAGGATTACAGGCATCAGTCACTAGTGCCTGGCTTCCTGGTTAATTTTAACTAAGCATCCCACTGACTTTCCTGCCCAGGCTGGCTTTGAACTGTAATCTGTAAATCTCATCCTCCAGAGTAGCTAGGATTATAGGCCTGAGACACTGGCACCAGACTGACAACGAACGCTCCTTTAAAAAGGTTTTCTGTGTGCTCATGCTAAGCTCTAGCTCTTGCAACAGATCAGCAAAACCACTGCAAAGTCACTAAACTAAGAGACAGTGTTCCCCTAGTCTTTCAACTTTGAAAAATGAGGACACTAATGAAACCCTAAGTGTCAGAGTTGCTTATTTTCTACCAAAAGCTCCAACTTTACCTGTGCCCAAAGCCCCAATGAGGCCGAGCAGTGGGTTATGGTGCTGTTTTAAAGGTCACCTATTCTGTGCAACACCTTTACCTTGCACACTGAGGACGCAGCGGAGGGCGTAGTTGAGGGCGTCTAGGGTGCTTGGTTTATTTTGTCTTTCCGCTGCCAAGTATTTTTTCATCTCTTGGACAACTGTCATGAGTTCTCCAGAAACCTTGTTTCGATCTTCTTGCTCACTGAAATACGAAAATAAATAAATAAATATATATATATATATATGTGAACACGTATATATACCATTCTCCACGCAGGAGCCACGGGAAACTCCCTCCTCCCGGAGCGCGCGGGGCGGGGGACCACACACTTATTGGCCTCCTCTTACAGGCGGGGACGTTTTCCCACTTTCTTCCATTACCACCGGAGCCCCGTCGCCTCTCCCTTCCTGTCACACAGGGCCCATCAGCGCTGCCCCGCGGCGGGAGCCCAGGCCGGCGGCCCCTTCCCCGGTCCGGCGCCGGGGGTCACCCGTGGCCGCCGTCCGCGGCGGGGCCCCGGCGCGGCTGCTCGCCCGGCCCAGGTCCGGGTGGCGGCGCCCCGAGCTCGGGGCTGGGGCCGCGGGTGGCCCCGGGGCCGGCGCGGGGGTCCATGCTGCCCCCGCTCCTCCGCCTCACTCGGCGGCCGGCGATGGAGAGCGCCTGGGCCCCGGCGCCCCGGCCATGGCGGGCGGGCGGGCTCCTTCCGCGGCCGCTCACCCGAGGGCCCGTCCCCTCGGCATCGTCCGAGGGCCCGGCCTGCAGGAGCGGACGGCGGGGGCCCGGAGGCCCGTTCCTCAAAGTCGGCGCCCTGACCCGCGGAGGACCACCCGGCCTGCAGGCTGCACCCCGCGCCCGGCCCTCGCCGAGCCTCGCGGCCGCTCCCCGCGCCTCCCTCGCCCGCCCGCGGGCGGCGCCACCGGGTCTCGAGGCCGGCCGCGTGCCGGGCGTCCTCAGGCCCGCGCCCCCCGAGCGCCACGGGACTCGGCCCCGCCCCGGAGCCGCGCGATTGGCCGCCGCGGCCAGAGGCGGGCTCCCATTGGCCGGAGGGCGGGTCCCGAGCCGGGACGGCTGGGTTACATAACCGCGGAGGACGGGGCCGCCAGAGGTGGTTACATAACGCGAGTCCGGCAGGCGGCGCGTGGGCAGGGGGCAGAGTGGCCCCCAGGACCCCCGGGTCCCCGACCGTGCGAGTCCCGGGTGCAACCCCGCCCCAGGGGGAGGGACGGTGCAGCCGGCGTGGCGGTGACAGGGTGCAGGAGCTGCCAGTCACGTGGAGGCGGGCCCTTGAGGCGTGAGCAGCCACGTGAGCAGAGGCCCCGCCCCCTCCCCTCCCTAGGGCGGCCTTGCGGGCGGCTCGCAGGGCGCGGCGGGCGGGCGTCTGGCTGTACCTGGGGAGCTGCGACCTCTGCAGCTCCTTCCGGTCTTCCCCAGTGCCCGTGGTTTGCGTCTCTCCTAACCTTCCCTGTTCTCTCCACTACGTTAGGGGAGTGGGGTGGCCCTGTGGGAGCCGCGCCCAAGCAACCCCGGTAAAACGCAGCCTGCAGGCGGAGGGAGGAAGGGTGGAAGCTGTCAGGAAAGGACACTGCCCAGCCCCTGGAGGAGAGAGTACAGGCGGAACAGCACCTCGTCTGCTACCGCCGCATCCAAGATGCTGCTACTCGTCCAATGAATGGGACTCTATCAGAAGGACCCGCCGTCCAGGCTGCACACTGGACTCCACGCCGGGTCCCCTCCCCCAGTAACGAGGGGCCACAGAGCCCGGGACACACACCTGGACAAGGAGGGCTGTGGTCCCGGGGGACGGATGATGGAATGAAGTCCCTAACTCTCTGCCAGTCTACGGTGTGGAAAAGACAGAACAAGAATGACCACTGCAGTTCAGAAAGGTTAGGAGATGGAGAGAAGAGAAGGCAAACTCATGGAATGGAAGGGAGGTGGGAGGGGGAAAGAAGCCAGCCCCCCCTCACCCAAGGCCTGGGACAAAGCAGAACTGAAAGAAGTGACAGGGGTGGAGGTTGGCGTCCACTGCACTGTCACTTGCCCTAGGGGCAGAAAGTTTTTTAACTATTGTGAACATATGCAGGACCCTCAGTGAGCTAGGGAGTGTTTTAAGAGAAGGAAGCCTTAGAAGATGAAAACAACAGTGGGGCTGGAGAAGCCCCTCGGTCCTCCAGGTCACCACCCCGCATGTGACTTGGTAGTTTAGCTGTGTACATTGCTCCCCCAAACACTAAGCAACTCAAAAGCCAAATCCTGAACACTTTGGAAACTTTGTGAAGGCCCAGCTTCTCACACATGCCCAAAGGTAGATCTATAGAAAGCACCAACCCAGGAGGGGATGGTGTGAAAGAAAGAGAGCCGGGGGCACCATTTTTTAGGATGTGAATCAGGTGGATCCCTGTATTGTCCAAAGAACACAGGAGCCAGAGTCCTGTTTATAAACACTTTATTCAGGTCATTATACCAGGAAGGTTCCCAGCTAAATGCACAGGCACAGCCAGGTGTTGTGTTAATGCAGGAGCCTGAGGGTCAGGGCCATGAAGAGAGCATCAAGGTCTCAGTCAGGCCAGCCTGAGCTCCGGTGTCGGGGTGGGCTGAGGGCCTGACAGCGACAGCTGCTTTCTCACAGCCTGCATACAGCAAGGCACATGGTCAAAATCCAGTCCTTTTGGTGAGAGCAGTACTAAAGCAGCAGAATTGTGCTCTGGCCCCCTGGGCTGCTTCCTGTGTGAGCCAGAACTTCAGAACATTCCAACAGAAAGGGCCACAGAGCAGGTGAAGTGCTTCTCCCTCTGCCTTCTTTAAGCCCACACCCCGAGTCTGTGCAGTGTAGGACACTGAATAAAGCAAGCGTCTCTGGTTAGCTGTCCATTGTTTAGTCGCATGTGGTGGCCAGAGCCTCACCGCAAGCATAATTAGAAGACGGATTTAGGAAGTAGAATATGAGTAAAAATAGGAAGCAAATTTCAAAAGCTCTGGTCTTTGAAGACTGGGCCAGGAAATGATCGAGTTCACAGATGGTCTTACTTGAGGGCTACAGACCTGATGTCACATAATTGTGAAAAAGCACACTGGAGTCCACAGCACAAGATAACAAGAGGTTCCCTCTTCTAACCCCTGTGGGAAAAGCCATGTCAGGAAGGAAGGCCACCTTCTCTACAGCGTCTCACAGGCATGGAAGGCCAAGATGTAGAAGTATTAATTAACTGTCCTTCTGAAGGGCACCTTGAGTTCTATATGGCACTTTTCTGAATTCATCTGTCTAGGACAGAGTTAAGGATATGGTATCTGTATTTAACTTTTTGGCATAGGAGAAACTTTGGTCATAGAGTTCTATAAAAACTTTTCAAAAGGGGTTATTTCTGCTTCAAGTAAGATCTTAGCAAGTGACATGAATGAAAAACATCATCCTATCTAAAAGCTTATCTCTTATACCAGCACATGGGCTGAAACACAGTGTCAGTAGTGCTTACAAAAGGAAAGGGCTAGCCTAGAGAACCAATAAAGTATCAAAAATAAGGCACAGCTTGTGACTGTCACAGGTTTGCAGTGGATGGTAGTGTTCTTTCCAGAAGGCACGGTTGGAAGTCTGGTTACTAGGGGAAGTTTTACAGTTGGTTCTGAAGGTAAAATCCATGATAGCTAACTTAGAGCTGATTCCCCTATCTGGGAGCAATGTAGGTACTGCTGGCACTGCGGGGCTTAAGAACTCTCCAGCCTTGTGTAAATCTGCAAAAAGGCACCGTGCAAAATGTGGCAGGGCTGGCCAAACCTCAAGTTTGGAGTGCATATTAAAAAAAAAAAGGCACATCCTACAAACTGAACTGTATG
The DNA here is from genome assembly GCF_031878675.1 of Megascapheus bottae. Taxonomy (NCBI): domain Eukaryota; kingdom Metazoa; phylum Chordata; class Mammalia; order Rodentia; family Geomyidae; genus Megascapheus; species Megascapheus bottae. Next base: position 80,048,105 of record NC_143514.1, read on the forward strand.
TGAACTAACAAAAATAATCATTTTACAAATAACAGTAGGTAAGCTTGGTAATAGAGCAAGTTCTAAGTCGAAAGTCTTCAAGAGGTTTCCAAACAGCAGGCTTGAGTTTCACCAGCTCTTCATTAAGAGACAGACCACACTACAGGACAAGGGAGATTTAAGAACAGGGAGAAAGACACTTTAGTCTCGAGTACAGATATACAGTAACAACATGCGCTGTGTCTACAGGTGAATGGATTCCCACTTAACTGATTTCCTATTAGTGACTTGTCATTCAACAGGGCTAAAGGAGGCTACAGCCAATATAATGACAGACGGGCCTAGAGGAGACTACCATCAATCTCATGACAGACAGGGATGGAGGTGACTGCAGTCAATCTCGTGACAGATGGAGTTTGAGGACACTATAGCCAATCTCGTGACAGAGGGGGCTAGAGGAGACTACAGTTAGAACAAGGTAACCATACATTCCACTAAGAAACATCTGCTAATAACCTAGCAATGAGAAAAGACCATTGTTTATATCACATCTATAATGCTGGCTACACGGAAGGCTGTGGGTAGGAAAACCAAGGTCTATGCCAGCCCTGAGCAAAAAATAAATAAATAATTACAGGGCCAGGCACATAGCCTAGTGGTAGAAGCCCTGGGTTCAATTCCTCGATACCACATACACAGAAAAAGCCAGAAGTGGCACTGTGGCTCAATTGGCAGAGTGCTAGCCTTGAGCAAAAGGTGTCCAAGGACAGTGCCCAGGCCCTGAGTTCAAGCCCCAGGACTTGAAAAAAAATTTTAATAAATCACAAGATTTTTCTATCTGAAAAACAGAAACAGGTGAGGGCCTGGCTCAAGTGGTAGAGCACCTGCCTAGTGAGCCTGAGACCCTGAATTTAACCCTCAGTACACACACACACACACACACACACACACACACACACACACGTGAGATTGAGAGAATTTAAAAATATTGAGAGGGGCAGGGATTGTGGTTCAGTGGAAATGTTTGTCTAGTATGCATGAGGCCCCAGGTTCAATTCCTCAGTACCATATAAAAAACAACAATAAAGTCATTAATAAAAAAATATTAAAACCAAACCATTCAGAGCTGGCTTGGGCCTGTAATCCTAGCTACTTAGGGTGCTGAGACCTATAGGAGCATGGCTTAAAGCCAGTTTGGGCAGATAAATTCAAGACATTCCATCTCCAATTAATCAGCAAAAGTAATACAAAATGACAACAAGGCTGGAGGTATGGTTCAAGTAGTAGTAATTAGCTGAGAGCTACCAAGCCATGTGAGAGTGCAAGGGCCAGAGTTAAAAAAATAGACATTCAGAGAGGAAAATGGTAGTTACTCCATGTGAGATTCCATCACCTTAAAGGATTATGTTCATTTTCGACATCAATAATACAAAACTCAAACATTTTAGCTGGGTATGGTAGCACACAGCTGCAGTCCAACACATGAGGTGGAGGTAGGAGGACAGTGAGTTTGAGGCTCACCTAGGTTTTATAACAACATCCTGTCTCAATACCAGTCCCCCCCAAGAAATAAATAAAACCAGTCAAGTTTATAAAACAGTTGCTACAGAAGACAGGTGGCTGGGTACCAGTGGCTCACACCTGTAATCCTAGCTGCTTAGGAGGCTGACATCTGAGGATTGTGGTTCGCAGTTAATACAGGCAGGATAATCTTTTTTTTTTTTTTTTGGCCAGTCCTGGGGCTTGAGCTAGGGCCTGGGCACTGTCCTTGAGCTTTCTCAAGGATAGCATTCTACCACTTGAGCCATAGCACCACTTCTGGCTTTTTCTGTGTAGATGGTACTGAGGAATCCAACCTAGGATTTCTGCATACTAGGCAAGTACTCTATCAGCAGGCCATGCTCCTGGCCCCTGTGAGACTCTTATCTCCAATTAACAGCCAAAAAAAAAACAAGTGGAGCTGTGACTCAAAGTGGCAGAATGCTAGCCTTGAGCAAAATAGCTCAGGGATAGTGCCCCGGGCCTGAGTTCAAGCCCCACTACCACCATTCTGGTAGAACTTTCATCCTTCATTCTTATACCCCCAATCATCTAGCAACACGCGGCGACTCACCAATGATGATGATGATGATGATCACCAGGACGCTAATCCCTATTGCCCACATCTGCAACAGAGCACAACCACGCCATGAGAGAGACACCACATGGACGACTAATCTCGTCACTTACTCTAGTCGATGCACTGCAGTCTGGAATACATTCTGTCAGGGCCCAAGGCATTTAGGGATTTTCTAGGTGTATGTAGGTCCGAGGCCTAGACAGGTGCTTGCATGTGTACTCATTTCCATACCCAGTCGGGCTGCTGAACTGTCCCATGTGCCTGTGAGTTTATCCCCAAACACTCATTGGCTAACTCAGAATCCACTGGGGCCAGGCTTACTGCTGGTCTTTTCTGTTGGACTCCATGGGACTTTGCAGCTGTGAGCTTTCCTTAACTGTGAGCTATTCCAGGACTGCCTGCACCAGCACCATTGCCAGCCTTCCCACCGATCTGTTCAGGGCACTGTGGAGGTCTGAGTTGAGAAGGGGCAATGGTCTGAGGCTGGTTTGGGATATTCCTGTTGCACATGCCACTTGTGATCAAAACATGGGGGTTCCTAGTGGTAGGCGAGGATGTGGGATGCATTCAGTGCTTTAGACTCACAGCTGGTCCAAATGTCCCCACGCAGGAAGCTGAACTACCTCCCAGCTTCAGAAGAAGTCCAGTGTGCGGAGCCTCCACTGACATCTGGGGACAGGGGCCCAGCTTGCGGGCGGCGATAGGAGACTCACCTTGCAGTTCTTCCACCAGTACTTCCTCTTCAACTTGGCAGCACTTGTTTCAAACTGAGAAGCTCCTGCCTGCAGTGCATCTGCACGGTCGTCTAGCTCGGAGAGCTTCTGGTCTCTCTCTAGGACCTTATCCACATTGACCCTCATGATGTCCACCACCTAAACCAATCAGTTTACCAAGTGACAAGTCAGGAATGGAAGAACCCATTTTCCCAAGGGAACCTACCCCCTCCTGGCTGCCATTTTATTACTTTAAGCCAAGCTGTCCCTAACAAAGCAGGGGCAGAGACCCTTTCAGATAGGCTGTCCAAGTCCAGCCTCGGGCCTTCTACTTGCCACCTCCTGCACAGATGGGATGGCTGGCACACACCACTAAGCCTGGGTTAGTGACTGAGATGGGGATAAGGGAATGTCACTTATGCTCCAACTATGATGGTCCCGGTCGCTGCCTCTCAAGTGGCTGGTGTTACAGCTGTGAGTCTCCCTGCCTGGCTCTTTGCCTGGTTTTTAATGGGTTGTCATTTTTAGTTGCTGTTGTTGTTGCTAACTTGGAAGTGTTCTTTATGTATTCTGGATATTAAACTTTTTCAGATATGTCATTTATGGATATCTTCTGGATGACTTCTAAGTTGGCTATAATATACTTTAAAGTTTTTAAAAAACAAAACAAAACTTTTTTGGCCAGTCCTGGGGCTTGAACTCATGGCCTGGGCACTGTCCTTGACAAAGCTAGTGCTCTTCCACTTGAGCCACAGTACCACTTCTGGCCTTTTCTGTGTATGTGGTACTGCGGAATCAAACCCAGGGCTTCCTGTATGCTAGGCAAGTACTCTATCACTAGGCCTAATTCCTGACCTCAAAGTATTTTTACGAAGCCCAATTTATCTATTTTCTTTCTCTTTTTTATTTTTGTACTGGTACTAAGTCTTGAACTTAGGGTTTTGAGCTCTTAGCTTTTCAATAAAAAGACCCTACCCCTGAGCAAGAAATGGGCGTAGAGGCATGATTCAAGTGGTACAGTTTGCTTACTAAGCATGAGGCTCTGAGTTCAAATGCCAGTACTGCAAACAGTAACAATAAGAACAGACAAAAGGGTGAGCAAGGTGGTTCTCACCATTATCCTAATAAGTACTTGGAGGCTAAGATCAGGCAATCATTGTTCAATACCAGCTTTTCAAGGTAAAAAAAGTTCATCTCATACAATAAACTCCATCTCATACAACCAGTGGTTGGGCATGGTGGCACATGACTGTCACCCCAGCAATTCAGGAAGCGTCACAGGAGGAATGAGGGCCAATCCAGCCCAGGCAAAGAGCAGGGCTCTACGTAAAACCACCATGAGCTACCACTTCCGGTCTCTAGGATGGCGAGCATCCAAAGGCTGGTGAGTACAGAGACCAGGAACCTCTCTAGAAACACTCACCACGGGAGCACTGTGTGACCCCACTGTGGGGGTCCTGGGCTCTTCTTTGGGCAGCATTATTCATAACAGCTTGAATATCTACTAACTGATATGTAGATCACTAACGGGGGCCTACACATACCTTGGACTACAACTCAGCCACACAAACCCACAGCTCAGATGAATGCTGAGGGCATTGTGCTGAGTGCAAGAAGCCCAACACAAAAAGGTCATGCTGGACAATCTTTTTATATGCTATACCCAAAATAAGCAAATGCAGAGAAGCAGAAGGCAGAGTACAGGGCCCCAGACAGGCACTGCCTGAAGGAGCAATTTCTGAGTGAGCACAGGGTGCTTCTCTGTGAGATGAAAGAGTTCAGAAAGTAGGAAGAGGTAAAGCTGCATACATGGTAAGTACACTAAATACATAAATACACAGAGCTGTTCACGTTCAAATGATGTCATTGTATGTTACATGAATTTCACATCAATAAAATAAAAAGCAAAAAAAAAAAAAAAAAAAAAAAGACCCACTGAATGTCACTGGTTTATTCTAGCCACTCAAGAGGCTAAAATCTGAGGATTGGGGTTGAAGCCAGCCCAGGCAAAAAAGTCTGTGACATTCTTTTTTTTTTTTTGCCAGTCCTGGGCTTGAGTTCAGGGCCTGAGCACTGTCCTTGGACTTTCTCAAGGCTAGAGCTCTACCACTTGAGCAACAGCACCACTTCCAGCTTTTTTCTATGTATGTGGTACTGAGGAATCGAACCCAGGTCTTGGTGCATGCTAGGCAAGCACTCTACCACTAGGCTAAACTCCCAGCCCAGTCTGTGACATTCTTATCTCCAATAAACTACCAAAAAAAAAAAAAAAAAAGTCAAATGAGAGGTGTGGCTCAAATGGTACTAGCATTGAGCAAAAAACGCCCAGGGACAGAGCACAGACCTTGTACTCAAGCCCCAGGACCAGGACTATTACATCCCTTCCCATCCCACAAACAAAAAGGACCCAAGTCCAATTTGATTTTGTAAGTGATAGAATTAGAATGGTTTCATTGAGAAAATCCAAAAGTTTCAGAAATAAGCTCATAAATAAACCATCTAATCAAATTATATTTAACAATTTCCACTATTCTTTGGGTGGCTATAAGCACAGAGACCAAGAAATCTTTGTTGGAGAGTAGTAGCTTTTAGAACATAGAAATACCAGTCTGAATTTCTCAATTTTCATCATGGTTCTGCGCATTTGGGGTCAAATAAGGGGTGCTGTGAAAGTCCTCTAGCTCAAAAACCTTACAAACACAGCTTTGTCAGGTTATCGTCAGCTTTGTCAGGTTATCAGCATCTGCCTCCTGTGTGTCCATGGCAACGGCCAGAGGTCAACCCTAGAGCCTGTCAAGCCAGGCAGTGGTAAAGCAGGACATACAACATGTGTTGTGAAAAAGCTACCTGATCAGAAGGACTTGCTCCTCACTGGAGCAATCTGTAGGTCTCATCCTTACATGTTTATTGTCCTACTTCATCGAATGCTTCTTGAGGAGGGCTAGTGGAGAAAAGTGTCTGTGTTTTTAGGTATGTGATTTGAAAAGACAAGCATGAAACCAAGAAAGCCTGACTTTCCTATTTCAACACAGCAGCAGGCAGATTTTTCTTACATTCTTCAAAGTCAAGGTGTACACTCATTCTCTTATTGCCAAGCATTCTCACACTTGTTTAAAATTCATGTTGTAGAATTTTAGAGCTGAGTGTAGTGGCTGACTTCTGTAAACCCGCTGCTGAGGAAGCACACATCATAAAGACATGGTTCAGATTGGGTAAAAAGGTAGGAAGTTTCATCTCCACAAAAAAGCTGGTCACTGTGGCTCCCGCCTGTAATCCTAGCTACACAGGAGGCTGAGATCTGAGGATCTCAATTCAAAGCCAGCCCAGCACTAAAGACCAAGAGACTCTTATCTCCAATTAATCACTAGAAAATGGGAAATGGGGCTATAGCTCAAGGGGTAGGGTAATAGCTTTGAGCTAAAGAGCTCAGGGACAACACCCAGGCCCAGGGGTGGAGTAGTAGCCTTGAGCTGAAGAGCTCAGGGATAGCACCCAGAGTTCAAGCCACATGACCAAAAAAGCTGGTCATAGTGGTATATGGTTTTTATCCTACTTATATGGGGGGGGGCGGAATAGAACAATCATAGGTCATGCTGGACAGCAAAAAACCCCATCAGATCCTATCTGGATGACCTGGAGCACAGCTGAAGTCGTAGTATCCCTACCAAGCTTAGTTTGAGCTAGTACTACACGGTGGTGGTGGTGGAGCAATAATACCTCATCCACTTGATTTTGTGTCTGCTGTAGTCTTCGATTACTGCCAGTGCCAGTGCCAGTGCTTGAACCTGAAGGCATACCTGCAGACCTGAAATTGGAGAGGCACAGTGTGAGTAAGCACGATTACAAACGCACTTCTCTAAGTATGAGATACTATTACAGGACTCAGCCCTAATGATTCCCCACACAGAACTAAGGCAAACAGCTAAACAGAATCCTGCAGGAGAGGGCAAGGCTGTTAATGAGATTTTTAATTCCTATATAATTTCTCAGACTGTATCACCTGATAAAGTGACCAGGGTGTAAAGTGAAGGTTTTCTAGATTCAATTCGGTTCTCATTGAAGTTCTTGATCCTAACATAGGTAAACTTACTTTGTTTAACTTGTTTACTTGGTTTTTTCCCCCTCTTTTTCCTCTCCCCTCTCTCCCCCTCAATCTGCTCCCATGGAACCTTCTCCACTTCATCTCCCACTCTTCCAAGAGTGAGTTGCTTTCTATCAAGGAGCAACCATCTGTTTATATACACTCATATTCTCCTGGTCTTTTTATGGTAAGCACTGTTGTACAGTAATGAACAATACAGAATGGCCTCTTCCCAGTAAGGAGAAATATTCACTTACAGCAACAGGATCTGAAAGACTAGGGTGGGGGTTGGAGGTGGGGGGGAGGTAAGTTGAACCAACGATTCCTTTCAGAAAATTATCTGTCTTTTTCAAAATCTTCATCAAATGCCTCTTTCGCTCCCTTTGGCTCTGAAGTCCTATTTTGCTTCCGTGATTTACTTGGCTGCTAGGTTTTGACACTATATAAAGTCCTACCCCTCTAATAACTTGTAGTCACCTGGGTCTTAGAATCCTCTTCTGTATATCCAAGACAGCACTGAGCATGCACGATGCTAACACAACAGTCATACATTCAGTTTTCTTTCTTTTTTTTTTTTTGGTGGTTTTTGTGGGGCTTGAACTGGGAGGGAGGGGCAGGGGGAGCTGTCCTAGAGCTCTTCAGCTCAAGACTACCACCCTACTCTACTCCTGGGCCTGGGTGTTGTCCCTGGGCTCTTCAGCTCAAGGCTCTATCACTTTAAGCCACAGTACCACTTTCAGTTTTGGTGGTTAACTGAAGAGAAAAAAAAAAAACTTTCCTCCCAGGACTGGCTTTGAACTGCAATCCTGAGATCTAAGCCCCCTGGGTAGCTAGGATTACAGGTGTGAGCCACTAGCAGCCCGCACAGTATTTTATTTTGTGTCACTACTGGGTCTTGTATTCCAGCCTTAGGCACTGTCCCTCCGTTGTTCTGATTTTTGTGTGTCTTTGTTTTCACTCTAGCTGTCTCTCTACCACTTCCGCCACCCCTCCACTTCTGGCTTTGGGGTGGTTGTCAGTCTCAAAAGACTTTTCTGCCCTGACTGGCTTCAAACCACCATCCTCAAATCTCAGCCTCCTGTGTAGCTAGGATTACAGGCTTGGGCCACGAAGGCCCAGCCAAGTTCTTTTAAACCAGGAGCCAGGAGCAGACTGGCCGGTGGTAGCAGGGGCCGCGCTCAGGCTAAGCACTGTCTCACTGAACCTGCTCCCCTATGTGCGGAGCACGACGGTGGCCCCATTTTATAGATGGGCAAAGTGAGGGCCTCGGACACAGATCGTAGCCGCGGCTCGAGGGAACAGTGGGTCTTGGTGGTTCTTGTCAACTGGCATTCTTCGCACGGGACCAGAAACGTGGATTTCAAGTGCGCTCTTGATGGGGCTGTCTGCGTGCAGTCACCTTCCGAGCTCACCCCTGGGCCCCTGGCGCGGGAGGGCTGCCAGCCCGGTTGGCAGAAGCCTCACAGCGGGCCCGGGTCTGTCCTCGCGCCCTCCTGGGGCCCGCGGACACGGCGGGCAGGAGCCACCGCCCCGTGGAGGACCTCCGGGAAGTAGCCATGGCTGCGGGGTGGGGCAGTCGCTTCCTCTCGGAAGCCCTCGACCCTGCGCAGCCCCGCCGCGTCCGCCCGACGGCCACGGGGCCCCCGGGGACCGTGATCCAGCCGGAGGGTCTCCCGGCCCGTCCGCGACCCGCACCCCGGGCGCCGCCGCCGCCCACCCCAGGGCCCAGGCGCCCCGCGCAGGCCCGCGCCGCCGCGGCCCGCGTCCAGGTGGTGGGCGGCGGCCCCCGGGGGCGGGCGAGGGTCCCGGGCGCCAGCTGAGCCACCTCCGGGGCCCGCGCCGCCCCTCGCCGCTTCGCGTCACTCACATTTTGGCGGTGGCGACCGAGGGTCCGCGGAGCTGCGCAGTGGGCACGGGAGGCCACGAAGATGGGCGGCGCGGCAGTGGCGTCACCAGCGAGGCAGGGCGGGGCGCGCTCCGGAAGTGGGCGTGGCTTCCGCGGGGCGTGGCCTGCCGGGGGCGTGGCCCGTGGGGGCGGGCTCCGAGCTGAGGCTGCCCGCGCCCCCGGGCTCTGCCATTCCGGGTCGGACGCTGGCGGGGCTGGGGGCGCTGTCCGGTAATGTGCCCAGCGGGGCTTCCAGGCTCTGGAGAGGGACTGTACCGGTGGGTCGTTTCTGTGTCGTGATATTATACACCATGTAAGTGCCTAACGCGCCCGAATGACCCGGTCAGTGGCGCTGGGGAGACGCCACCTTGTTCCCAGGAAGCCGTGACCCTGGGGAGCAGCGGCTCGTCCCGGGACGGGGCAGGCCAGTCCCCTCTCCTCACCTTCGTCATCCTCTGAAGACAGCCTCGCACTGGCGATCGCGACTGTCTCCCCGCGCTCCCCCCACTCACCTGTAGGGCTTCCACTCTGGGTGCACTGGAGACGATTGCTTTGTAATACATTTAAGTTTTACCGGAAATATGCTTTTCAAGCGAGTCACAGTTAACAGAGGTCGAGACAGTGGAGAAGAAAACACGGAGTGCAACAGGAAAAGGAAATGCAGAGGTGGAGCCGGAGTTCAGTCGCCAAGCAGAATTTTCCAGGCAAGAGAAGGACCAAGGCCCTGAAAAAGCCGGAGGTGGACGGCCCTGGTGTGCACAGAGCTGCCAGAGGTTCAGGCAGTGACGACAAACCAATGGCACCTAAGCGCAGTGGGCTCCACAACACTTTAAGGACCAGTTGGGAAGATTCATGAGGCCACTGGGGTCTGTAATGAAGGGGACTGAACAAAGCAGAGCGCTTACAAAGAAGACAAGACTACTGAAGAATGTTTGAACTAAAATGGTGAGTTTAGCTCAAGTAACTGCATTGTCTTATTAAACAAGTGATGGGCCTGGAAGATAAAGGATAGCTCTGGGAAAGTGGTTCTGTTGTTTGGCCTCCATCCCCAACACCCGCCCCCCCCCATATATTTGAAATGATGTTTCATTTAGTATGAAAATACTGCATCTGGATAGGAAGGACATACTTAAAATTGCCTCCTCTGGTTTGGAATATGCTGAACATCTTGGATTTGGATATCCCCATCAAGTTAAAGCAAAGCACACCAATAGTATGGGGAAATTTTCTTCATTTTTAATTTACAGCAGAAAGAATATAAAGCATTCAGAAAACATTTTCCATATTTTAAGGGCAATTCAAAACATTTTGCATGGTTTCCAGCAGCTGAGTTCTTCAACAGATCCATTGATTCAATGATGCTTTACATGCACAAATACAAAAATAAAACTTACAAAAAAAAAAGAAGACATCTAGACTAGTTTTACATGCAAGTCTCAGGGACCCCCCATTGGGCGCCAACTACTGTGTGGAACTGCCATAAGCGACCGTGCAGCCAGAGGGGTTCATGTTATTGTCTTGATTTTGTTCACACAGTACAGCTGATTTCAAATGGGTAACAAGAATAGCAATTAAATCTTCAGGAGACAGAATAAGATTAGCTATTAATTTTATAATGAACTCCTACTCCTGGCACTTGGGAATTTCAGATTATCCAAGAAAGCTGCGCTTACAATAGCTATCATCTTATACTCGAAAGGAAGATTCACAACCAAAGAAAAAGCGGTCAGAAATGCTTTGTTTCAGTGGAAGTGCATTTTTACCTCACCCAGGATTCAGTTTTTACTGGCAGGTTTCAAACCCACTTCTTATCCCCTCCGTAAGAACCTCCTAATTCTATTTAAGTCTCTATGTTCGGAATTTTCTAACTTATTCAGCTAATAATGGAGCAATGTGAAACATTAAAAAAAAATAATTGTCGTGAGGGTTGAAGCAAATCCACTGAGGTCATTACTCAGGTCAAAAAAAGATTAGTTATCTGTACCATAATGAATGGAATAAATGTACCCAAACCCAGTATTAATATAGGATCTTCTGAAAGAGCTGGCTTCTCACATTCTTTTCCTGTTATGAATGCAACTGTGTGTTCTGAGATTACTCAAGTGTCCTAACAGGTCAAATTGTGGGAAGGCAGCCTATGTGGGAGACAGCACAGCTGCAGTGTAACCCACACATGAAGACGACATCAGGCCTCGTCCGTTAACGGTGTACAGGTGGCTGCTCGATGTGGGGCTGTCATTATTGTCAAAGCTGATCACAAGCAGAAAGACATATACTGTACAGTAATTCGAGGCTGGCAGTGAAAGGAAGGAATTAAAAAACAAGTACAATTATAGAAAAGGCACCAAGAGTACTGACCCCAGTTTTTTTTTTTTTAACCACAATCTTTTTTTGTATAAACCTTCCTTCTAAAGACACCAGTTTAAAAAACAAAACAAAACAAAAAAAACAAGCTCATCTGTGAATATTTTTAGGCTTCACAACAAGCCTTGAGTTTACCACTCACAGTTGGCCTCCAAAACCAAGTCGAGATATCCCATTTGATACCAACTGATCCTCAGACGTCACCTGGGAATTTTAAAACTGGCATCAGCAAATGGCAAGCTTAATTCTCTCCATTTGACATTAGCAGTTTGATTTTTAAAAGCATTAGATTTCTTTGGCTCCTCGTTATCTGGAAAATAGTAATTCACACGACATCCTACAAGACCATTCTACGAGTTTTTCACTTTTAGTTATTTTTTGTGCAGTTTTTTTTTTAAATTTCATCTTCTGATTTCCAGCAGGCAATATGAAAATGTGACACTTCTCTACTCTTCACACTACTCCTTTTTGTCAGGTTCTGATTATTCTAAGTGTTTGTTGTTGGAGTGAGGGGGATGGTTTTAAGTCATGGATAGATTTATTTTAGGATTATCTGTTTTGCAAAAGTAACTTAATTTTCTCAAGCAATATTAGCATTCACATTATTGGCACCATTGGCAAAAGAATTTTAAATAATATAAACTAAACTCCTGGTAGCCAAAATTAAATGTAAACATATTCTTTTTTTTTAAAAGTAATGTTACTCTGCCTTTTTTTTCCTAAGTCTAAATACAGTAGCTCTTTTATTTTTTGCAGTTTATTCATGCTTTAGCAAAATGTTCTTCTAAAGAACATTTAAAATAAAGTACTCTTATAGTGAAATAAAGTTTTTTTGTTTCATTTTATAGACCATAGCCACTAATGCTTTGCTTTTGCTCATTTCTTTTTCTTGAGTTCATGCACATATCTCTTTGTTTTAATATATACAATATATACAAACAATACATCCACTTTTTCTCTCCCTCCTTCAGACAAAACTATACAGATAATTTTATCTTGCCACGTTATCGATCTTTGTGAATAAAATATTTAGCAATTAATATAATCCCTTTCAAATATTTTCTCATTTTCCATTTCTACTTTCTATATATACACGAAAACCACTCGGTTTGGATGAGATAGAGCCAAACGCATGGAATTTACTGGCCAGAATGCAGCACCACACTGGTCGTTTAGGTGGCAAATGTCCAGGCAAGGTTTATGATTCCTTGGAAGGGCGAACGTTTCCAAGGTTGCTAAAAAGGCTACATGCTTTACCAATTCATAAGTAATTCTCATTGCACATGAAAGTAAGGCCCAAAATTAAAGTGCTGGACACGAGAAAGGGACAAGGTGGCAACTCCTCGCAGCTTCTTCGGAGGTGCAGGGGCAAGAAAATAAAATTTCAACTCTGAAAGATGTTTCTCCCATCTCCCATGCATTACCCGTTTACCACACACCCGCCCCTCTGCGAATTTCCACAAGACATTAACAACCTGCAGATTTTAAAAGTTGCATTACGTGTGCTGTAGAGATTAAAACAAACAAACAAACAAAACCCCTAACAAACAAAACAGTGAAGGAAATGAGAACACGCGGACCCCATAAAGATTTGTATGATCTATGCCCTCCACTGAGCATCCATCCCAAAAGTTCAGCTTCTTGGAAATAACCGGCAGGTGCAGGCCCAGCAATCCTTTTTGTTGCTAGTGTTTCCCCACCTTTTCTTATCTATATTTTTGGTATAAATATTTGTACAGTTCCACACGATGTTTGAATACAGCCCTATATGAGAAGGAAAATCACTTCTTCCTAAGAAGAGGAAGCCTCTTTCGATTCCTCCTGGTGTCTTGTTTTCCTATGATCCAACAGAAGATTGAGTTCCAAGATGTCTTGCTGATCAAATTAAAAGTTGTCCATGAAAGTGCAAATGCAATGACCAAAAACATTCCATTAAAATCCTGCAGCTGATCTCCCCAAACTGCAGAGGGATTGTGTGTGTGTGTGTGCGTGTGCGCATGTGTGTAGTTGTTGCATGTCTCTGCTAAAAACAGAAATGAAAACAGTCTGAAAAGCAATGTCACATTGCTAAGGGATGCTGCTGTATGTCTTCAAGTTCCTTGGCCTTTTTCAATTCTTTCACTCTGGAAGAGAAACAAAAGAAAACACCAGGCGGTAACTACAGAGCTAGGTTGTGATGACACAGGAGAGTGCTAATACCATTTGTCCCCTCTGCAGTGGCAGTTGTGCTGGCTAGTACAAACCCTTTGAGGACTGATGGCAAAGGGAACACCTTCCCAATGGTTGTTGGGAAGAAAGTTCAGAGAGGAAGACATGACCCTAAAGGGATATAAAAGAATAAGTACTTGAGTCTATACCAGTGGCTCCAAGCACAGAGAAAGCTGAGGTGGAGTCTGACCCTTTCTTGCCTGGTGGAACATCACTGCTGCCTTCTGCTGGGATGTAAACTTAAGGATCTGCACACACAGGTGCTTTTGAACACACCAGAGATTCAGCTTCTGCTTTGCTCACAGGCAAGCATGTGAGCAGTCCTGATTGGGTCATACACTTCACTCTTTCTGGCCTGCTTCTCGCTCTACACCATGACTTCAAGCCATACCCAAGCCCCTTCTCCACACGCGCACATAGACAACAGGAGGAGGCAAGGAGGAGATAAGAGGGACTTTGTTCTACTGATCAGATATGCTGCAGTAAACAAACCCGAGCCCAGGGAGGCCCTCATAACCAGTACCCAACACCACTTCCAACCTGCATTTCAACATAAAAAACACTTGGCCTCTTTTTCAAATGTGTTTCTTTTGCTTCATAGCCCAGGCCAATCTTGAAACTCGCTGTTCTCTTGCTACAGCCTCCCAAATACTGGAATGATAGGCAAGCACCACCAGGCCCCATCTCTGACTCTTAAAAATAATTTTTTTAAGGTTTGGTATAGATGGGTAACCGGAAACGTTCTAAGCTGTAAATATCTTTTGATACTAACAAATAAGTACAAGTTTGCCTTCACAGTAAGTGCAGTAAGTCACTTTGTAGTACTGCGTGGTATACAGTGACATGTTTCCCAGGAATGGAGAACCGTGGTTTTAGCCACAGAGAGGCTGCAGCTTCTTAGGACCCCTCTACCTCACTGGCCCGAAGGAATGTCTTAAGGTAAGCTCTCTCCTTTTGCTTCAGCAAGACCAGCAAGTAAAATTATTGTGTTAAGATGAAGGCTACTTGACTTTCTGAGAAGGCAGGAAGAAAACATTCTTAAAAAAAAAAAAAAAAAAAAAAGCAAAGCTATGAAGTCACTGCTGTCAGACACACTGGGAGCGAATGCAATGAATGACACACACGCTAACAGCAACTTAAGGAAACTTTTTTTTTTAAATTTACTAGTCTAAGGAGAATCATTTCTCAGAACTCTGCAAAGCTGATGTGATCTCTTCAGGGAGAAGACGCTCTCTTTCAGAAGAAAAATATTTCGTCATCTACACAAAAAATGGTAGTGTGAAAACCTGCTTATCTGTCTGACTTGCTGCTCATGACCAAACCCAACTCAGTGTTAGTGTGTTCACAAATGACGGGCCCACCAGCAACAGTTCACACACACTGCTTACGGTTGTAAGAGCCAGACCTTACTTAGTTTTAAATGTATAACTAAGGATGCCATGGCTTATTACACAATTGGCCAGAGTGGGTCATGTGACGAATGGTACAGAATTGTGTGGCTACAGGTCCCTGGTTTGGGGCATGCATACTTAAGAAAGAGCCTTTTAAAAATTGAAACATGCCACAGTCTCTGTTCAATTTTTAGACATGCAGTATCTATGCTAACACCCCTTTGGCTGGAGAAATGCAAGGCATGCACGGGTGCCGGCCCCGTCCGGCCATGCAGTCCCTGTGCCTGTGCAGACGGTTTGTCCAAGTACACGGGAGCTGCACATGTGCACATGGTTTGCCCGAGTGTGGGAGCTGCGCATACGCACAAGGTTTGCCCAAGTAAGGGAGCTGCCCACGCTCCTCTGCATCAGCACAGGGCTCTCTTGACAGTGACTCCATCGTTGGTGAACTTTCTAGAGCTTGAAGATGTCTCAAAAATCTGACAGCATATATACAGGTATCTGCTCATAGCATTTGTAGAACCAACTGAGCTGAAATGACTGGAAAATATTAAGCTTACTGTTGAGATGCATTTTGTTTAAAGGAGAGTGAAGTATCCACCAGGAATATTTTACCAAGGAACTGCTACTCGGTGGGTCAGGGTAGCATGTCTAACTTGAAAGACCGCTCTGCTAGTTAAAACGGTCACATGGGGTGTGTGTACTACTGTATATTTCCTGTTTCGTTCAGAACTAAGTAAAAAGCCCACCAAGTTTTCCATCAGGGTCTAAAGTCATCAGGTAAATTCTCTGCTACAAAATGCATCAAGTCTTCACAGCTCTAAGGAGGAGCATGTGGCCACGTGCAGGGCCTGTCTCTAGGGGAAAATGGGAATATTCCAATTTTCAGATATATTTTCTGGGTTTCCAAAACTCCTGAGACCAAGTGGAGAATTCATTCATAATTTCATTGTGAAGTTACCACAGTAACTTAACATTATGAAAGGCACTAAAATGACTTAAATGGCATAGACAGGAAGTTCTTATAGGAGAGAATCCTCAATATTTTTACTTATGTAGACCCCACAATACTGCCATTACCTCCAGTATGTACACGTAGTATCTAAAAGTCATAGGAAATCAGAAACTGGTTCCAAATCAGATAGTTAATAAATGGCAGAAGTATTTGAATCGTCTAACTTCAAAGTCTCAAAGCTTACTATTCCACTCCACTGCCTCTAAGACTATTTCTCAGAATAACACAGGATTGTTCTTCATTCTTGCTTTTTGTTTTCCAAAAGACTTTATAGAAAACTTGAATTTGCAAACTTTCCATAAAATTGGCAACCAATTATAAGATATACTATTTAATTTCAATGTTATGGGGCAAATCTGAAAATATGCACAAAGAACGTGTGTAAGGATCAAGGAAGATTTTTAGACCCTCCAATTGCAATTTATACATCATATTGATGCAAGTTTCCATGAAACTTTGAATTCACAAACAGAATTTTGTATTATTTGAGAGTTAATAATCTGGAAGAGTACATTTTTGTTTTAAAGCAAACATCAATTAGATAAAATAATTTTTAAGCTATATTACTTCCAAAGAAATAGAAAATGGTTACCATTAAAGCAATTTAAATATCAATACGTTATACTAGAATTTTCAACCAATTCTAAGATCTGGATATGGCTAATTGATGTTTCAAAGTTAAAAGTTTTTGTCTTTCCTTGTTATTAGCCAAGGACATGACCCGTCACTACAGTACGATTATTAGTACATCTTTCCAAGAAGTAGGGTAAAGCTGGAACCTTATTCCTGAGTGATTCTCCTTGGTATTTACATTCCCATGAAATGGAAATGTGTGACCACGAATATATATTTCTTCTATATAACAATAAGCACTCCTGGGAGTCATTCTCTAAAAGGTTTATGAGGTATTTATTCCCTTTCTTCTCCTTGCCTTCCTTTCTTTGCTCCCTCCTTCCCTTTATTCCTTGTCTTGTCAGTGCTGGAGCTTGAACTCAGGCCAGTACTGGGCCTTGAACACAGGATCTTGTACTCTTGTTAGATCTTTTCTCTACCACTGGAGCCACATGTCCATCCCCGGCATTTTGCTGGTAAAGTGGAGGTAAAAGTCTCTTGGAATTTTCCATGTGAGCTGGCTTTGAACCTCGATCCTCAGATATCAATCTCCTGAGTAGCTAGGATTTACAGGCATGCACAACAATACTCAGCTTATAAAGTATTTTTCTATCCATCTACTAGTATTACATCTCTTAAACGTCTACATACAAAAACTGAAAATTTAAGTGGAAGAAAAACGATCCATTTTTATAAACTCAAGCCACCATCAATAGACTACACAAGTTCGTTGATATTGCCTGGGTTATACATACATTTTTCAGCACATAGACATGATATATATTGACTTGAAAAGTTTGAATTGGAATCATGGTTTGTGCATCTCTATAACTTGGAACATAGGTAACTCAATAAAGTTTTGACTTACATTACCACAAACTGAGCTAAAGGCTACTGAAGTTTTGATTGTCTTCAGGAATTACAGATATGAGGCTCATACAAGGCTAAGAATATTGTCCAGATTGTCAATTTAAAAAAAAAAGAAATGATTCCACTATAATGCACTTACTCCTAAATCATTAAGTGCAGGCCAGTAGCAATGGCTGCCACAGTTACAAAGCTATGTTATTGCTTCCCTAAGGAGCATGGTAAAGAACACATTTCTGAACTGCCCACCTGAACTTGGAAAACAACTCCTCTTATGACTAGCTGAGTATTACAGCAATCTTGTTACAGCAAGACTTTGACCTGCGACCATTCAGTGATTAAAACTGAAAAACAATCTCAGGACTTCCCCAAGCATTCTAGGCTGAAAATAATCACCACACTGAAATACTATGCCAGTCTCAACAATGGCCAAAAAAAAAAAAATAGCATCGTAATGTACTGAAATGATGTGTAAGCAACAGCCAGGGAAGCCAGCAAAAGCCACTGGGTTTATCCCCATCAGACGTCCTACAGGCATTCCCGAGGAAATAAAGTAGGCCTGCTTCATAAACTTGTAGCAAACAATGGTTCCATGGGAAAAGCATAAGGCAAAGCTGCTTGATTACATCCACTTAGTGAAGCTCAGCCAGAGAAATGTTTCATGAGGCAGTGGATTTCAGCAGGAATATTCTTGCAATGCTGGACCTCAAAAATAAAGAGGACAGCCTGATGTGGCTTTCTGATTAGTTACCTGTTGCTCTGAGAGCTTCAATAGCTTGTGGGCAATTTAGGAAAAGAGAGATCTCGCCATTTTCCAGAAATCTCATTAGGGTCGCAAAATAAAAAAGACAAAGAGGCCCAATAAGAATGACACAGAGCTTGTTGTCTGCAACTTAACACACACCACTGTGTTCCAAAAATATTCATTTCCTAAAAGAGGTGAGACAAATTACTTTGGAGACTTACAAAAAAAATCTCAACAACACATCCCGAATTCACATTATTATAGCTCACTCAATACACAGGCTGCTTGGAAACTAGACCACTGTTGAGCACATTGCAGTCAGAGAAGTGACCCACTTCCAGGCTGGCTAATGACCCACTGCAGGTCTTTCATGAGGCTTCTCTTGTGAGCAGATGAAGCTGCCTTATTGAAACCACTACTTACCAAAATGCCTGGCAGCTTATGGCAAAGTGAAGGGTTTGGAAACTCAGTTCTCAAATATAGAGGACTGTCATTTGCTAAAGAACTGGTGATCAATGCATGCTATTTTTCCTCCCTCTAATGATGGCTCTCTTACTTGAGTAAGAGAGCAGAGCCCACCTTTATTGGACATGAATAAGTAGGCCAGCAATTTACAGGAAGCAGGCATTTAAATACCACAATTTCCACTGCTGATAATAACAGATGGTGGTGGCTGTGAGGTCTAGAAAGCCCCAATTAGAATAGTTCTCTTCTTTAAAAAAAACAACCAAAGCGACCCTTCAATTCCCTGACAGCGTTAGGAACTAGCTACTTCGTTTTCAGTCACTGGACAAATCTGGGGCCAAGCCTGAAGGAAGAGAAAAGAGTCAGCCACTGTGGAGACCACATGGTGCTTTCCCAGCCTGCCAGAGAAATGCGCCTAGGAGAGGAGGCTGCTAACAGAGCCACAGCCTGCTTTTACAGAGCTTCCTCGCGCTGACCTGGAAGTCTGGGTCAGTCCTAGTGTTTTGCATTGCACCACAAAACGGCTGTTTAAAGTTTTCCAGTATTGTTTTTCAATGAATATGCTTTCAATTGCTATGGTATACTTTGCTGATTAACAAGGTAAGTCAGCGATCCTTGAATAGATTCCAGAACTACATACATCCTCCTCAGAGAAGGCTCAGCTCCCAGGAAGAAGGAACGGCAACTTGGAGATTGTAAAGGGAGTGAGGGAGAGGAGTGCTTACGGGGCGGGCGCAGCGCTTGGGGGGGGGGCAGGCGGGCGGGCACTGCTGTCCATCAGCTCTGTGTAGGCCAGCTCCCCTCAAAACATCAGGCAGCACCACCCCCCTGCAAGGAGGGCAACCTTCACTCACCTCCCACACTCCCTCAAGACTACGGGGCACAGGGATGCTATGGAATGCTTACTTTCCATGCATCAGCAGAGTAGAGTCCATAGCAAAATGCAGCAAGCATTGAAAGGGACTCTGGCTGGCACGGAAAACACTTGAGCAAACATCCTCTTAAAAACCATCCTGAACATATCAGGATGACTAACAAGCTTCAAAAGTGCATAAGTAGGGCTGGGAGTGTGGCCTAGTGGTAGAGTGCCTGCCTAGCACACACGAAGACCCAGGTTCGATTCCTCGGTACCACATACATAGAAAAAAGCTGGAAGTGGTGCTGTGGCTCAAGTGGTAGAGCTCTAGCTTTGAGAAAAAATCCAGGGACAGTGCTCAGGCCCTGAGCCCAAGCCCAGGACTGGCAAAAAAAAAAAAAAAAAGTGCATAAGCAACCACTTCTGATAAAAAGGTTGGCTCCTTGCAACAGGCTCTGATAACTGCACTTAACATGCAAGATATTACAACTTTTAGTTCAATTGAGTACCAGGGCATGCATTCGGTTATTTCTGGAGTGCTCCTAATGGAAACAAACATCTATGTATGAAATGGTAGGAAGAGAGAGAGAAGGGAAGGAGGAGGTAGAAAGGCGGCAGGAAGTGCCGTAGAGGACAATACTGGTATAGACAAGGTGGCAAACAACCTCCTAACACTAGAGATTCATTAAATTAACGAGGCTCCTGCCTTTTTACCCTTCAAAACCAACTTCTCCTTCAACAACTATCCATGGTTTCAAACTAGACAAGACTTTTATACAGATAAAGTTCCTCCCTAGGAACAACTTACAAAAGCTCAATTCTCCTATCATCCACTTGGCAAGCTACAGCTTGTGGGCTGGCCAAGTCTTATCAATATCCATGGCCTCCGTTTCCTGCCTTGTCTGTGGCTACTGTCAGCCTGTGCAGCTGTAACAGACAGTATGGCCTGCGAAGTCTAAGATGCTTACTTACTCTCTGGCTGTTTAAGAAAAAGCCTGCTTTTACCTACTGGCAAAAGGTATTTACGAAGCTATCTGCCAACTCTTGGTTAAAGAGATAATAACTATTAGTATCAGCATAAATCTAGTTAGGTGGGAAATAATCTTAAAAAAGACTAAACGAAGTGTTAGTGTGAGGTTGAGGTGAACTGGATGTAATTAACAGAGATAACTCCCACATTGTTCTTGATATTCGAATGTCTTCTCAAGTTCAATGTTGATGAGTTCTTTTCCTAGGCCAGGCACGGGTTGCTCACACCTGTAATCCTAGCGACTCAGCAGGCTAAGATCTGAAGACCCCAGTTCAAAGCCAGCCCAGCCAGGAGAGTCCACGAGACTCAAATCTCCAGCTACCTACCTAAAAAAAGCTGGATGCAGAACTGCGGCTCAAGTCGTAGAGCACCAGCCTTGAGCAAAATAATCTCAGGGGCAGCGTCCAGCCTGAGTTCAAACCTCGGGAGCGGCAACAAGTTTTCTGACAGACACGACGGCATCTACTGTGAGTTTGCACATGCAGATGGGTCCGGCTGGTCTCCGGCCTTCTGTGCATCGTTAGAAGCCAGCACTGTATTCTCAAGTCTCAGCCACACTGACTGTGTCTTTCTTTAAAGTGCAAGTGTTTTCAGAGCAACCCCTCTGCCTCCATCACAACACAGACCCCGGCGCTTTCAGAAGCTGCACTACATCCTTGTCACTCAGCCAGTCCTACCTAGCCACTCAAGGCTGGTTTTCTCACTGTAATACACTGACTGGTTTCGGTTGACTGGATCAGGCACCTTTATACCCTGATTTATCTCAAACCACTGGAAAAGAGAGAGTTAGAAAATGAAACTACAGGATCAGAGTAATAGCAATTCCAAACAAGAAATAGGCTTAGTACAGAGGGCCCAGTGCTGCCCAATGAGCCATTCTGCTCTAGAAAACTTGACAAAGCAGCTTCTGAGGAGATCTGCTGTGGCTAACTGCTTTCATCCCAAGCTTCATGTTGTCTTACAATGCAGCCTTATTTACCGTGAACGGCCAGCCAATCTGCGTGGCAGTAGCCTCAGAGGCCCCTCCCTCCTACAGACTCATGCAATCCCACACCTGCTCAGTGTGAAGACCCTCCAGTTGAATACAATAGCAGTGTTAGTAATTAGGGTTAGTTCTTATTTTGTCTTATGTCATTCAAAATGGATGTGAAATTTACTGGCATACCTAGGCTGCAGCCCCATGCAAGCAAGCAAAAAGCAAAATATTGAAAATGGAAGATAAACTGGCTCGCAGGCAGCTAAACTCACCCTTTTGTACAGCCTATGATCCACCAGAGGGCTTTGGGCAGTAAAACAATACCAAAGAGCTATTAGCATATGAGGGTCACAATAGAAATCTTATCAATAGCTTTATTTCAACCAGAAAGGATGTAGAGTGATTTCTTTGGAGGGCAGGACGACAAGGACGGTGATGGTGGGGGATGTGAAATGAGCAGGTACAAAATTCGCCATTTTTAAGTCTTAAAAAACCATGGTGGTCACATGACTTCGCAGGGGCTCCAGATTGCTGAAGCCTACTGTCTACCTACCTTGTCATTTTCTACATAGTGCAGACTTTAACATTAAATGACCAAGAATGGAAACAAGACTGCATACATCAGAGGGAAAATATATGTTTGCATCAAGTCTTGGGTGGGCCAGACACTTAGGACCTTTTCAAGTTCTTCCACTATATTAATTAACTATACAAGAATGGAAATGACTATTGAGCGTAGGTAACCTGTTGTCAAAGGATACTAAATTTTACCTGTATTTTTAAGTATCTGAATTATAGGTTGAAGAAAGCCAGTAAGTGTCTTTACCTCATGCCAAATCACAAACAGAGCCCACAATTTCTGGTCTGTTCTTAATGAACCTCCATGTCACTCTTATGATGAGGTGATATTTAGCTAAAATATAAACCTAGGAAAAGTTAAACACTTTTCTACTAGAGTGGCAGGATCTGTCGCTCATCTTGCTTTGGGAGGCAGCCTTTTGTTTAGGTGTGCTTCATTTAAGTGTCTTCCTCTTGATACATACTCCACTTTAAACACCAAGCTCTGCCTGGCCATACAAAAATGCAAAGGAAAGCACGTGTAGCATTTTATGTAATCCTATCATCCTGCTTTTTCTGTCCCTATGCTCCAAGTCTAAGGATCACCCTAGGAGGAATGAGGAAAGAAGGAACAGATCGGTGTAACTGATGTTTTGGTCTGTGTGAAGTGGTCTAAGGCAGAGCAATGTTGAGATGATTGTGGTAAAAATAAAACCTTTCGGAACCAGGTACTGGTGGCTCAACTATATAATCCTGGCTACTCAGGAGGCTGAGATCTGAGGACTGTGGTTTGAAGCCAGCCTGGGCAGAAAAATCCCTGTAAGACTCTTATCTCCAATGAACTACTCAAAAACTGAAAAGTGAATCTGTGGTTCAAATGGCAGAGCACTAGCCTTGAGCAAAAAAGCTCAGGCCCTGGGGCCAGGAGTTTGGCCTAGTGGTAGAGTTCTTGACTAGCATGCAAGAAAGCCCAGGTTCAATTCCTCAGTACCACATACATAGAAAAGCCGGAAGTGGTGCCATGGCTCAAGTGGTAAATGTTAGCTTTGAGGGAATAGCCCAAAGACAGTGCTCTGGCCTTGAATTCAAGCCCCAGAACTGGAAAAAAAAAAAGAGCTCAGGCCCTGAGTTCAAGCCCCACCACTGACAAAAAAAAATTAATAAAAAAACCTGTCTGGGTGGCCAGGAGTTTGGCCTAGTGGTAGAGTGCTTGCCCAGCATGCACGAAGACCCGAGTTCGATTCCTCGGTACCACATATATAGAAAAAAGCCAGAAATGGTGCTAAGGCTCAAGTGGCAGAGCTCTAGCCTTGAGAAAGTCCAAGGACAGTGCTTGGGCCCTGAGCTCAAGCCCAGGACTGGCAGAAAAAAAGGAAAAAAACAACAAAAAAAATCCTGTCTGGAACAGATGCAGCAGTCACCTGAAAGAGGAGTTTGCTCAAGTGCTCTGAGTCCATCGGTCTCTGTGCTGGGCCTTTCATTTTGGAGGCAGAAGAGGAAATGGAAGAGGAGACTATGAACACCTAAGACACCAGGACACACCAGGGAAGTCCTTGGTGTATTTTTGCCCGATGAAGAAACTTCACTGATTTACCTGCAGTAAGCACCCTAATGCTAACTAAGAGGCACACCGAACGTAAGGAGGAGAGATTGTAAAGTGTGTAGAATCCACTTCAGTGTCCTGCTACCCTCCCCTCGTGGTGTGCACTTCCTAGCAGGACTTGCTGTGTCCCATGTGGCCTCACAGCTGGCCTCACTGGCCATGGTGTGAAGGGCACCTGTGCAGCTCTCACCACATGCAGGCTAGGAAATAGTACTTCATTTCTGTGAATGCAGGAGCCGCATGTGTTCCCCTCTACAGTCATACAAACGTGTCCTGGTGAATTAAGTAAAAGCACAAGGGTTAAACCCTACAGAGTCTCATAGGTAAGGGACTCCCAAGCTTGGCAAACAGATGGTTCAAATGGAAGTAAAGTGCACTGTGTAAGGGACCTCACTGAGCACAAATGCAAGGCCCCGGCATGCTGAGAGGAGAGGAAGACAGAGGAGGGCCTGCGCCAAGCCTGCTGCTCTCACCTGCACCAAGAAACAACACGGACACGAGAATGTCCACTAAATGCAGCTCCAGTGGCCTGTTGTGGATTCTGGGATAAGATACTTAGATAGAAAAATAAACCACCTTTCAACAATCCCTCAAAGTCTAGGCTAAAAAAACAAAACAAAACAAGAAAGAAAAAGAAACTCACTCTTCATGCCAAAACCTCAGAGTAGAGAAAAGAGAGCTGAGTTCTGTGAGGAGACATTACATCCTCAGGGACTGCTCGGCACCCAGGATCCCAGCTCCTTCTAGCCAAAAAATATCGTTCTAACCCCAGCTCCCTTTGCCTCTGCAGTTCACCCCAGTCATTTCTGCTATCACAGACTAACTCGTGTAGAAACAGAAATGGCTGTTACAGCCAGCAGAGGGCACCACCTGCTAGTGGAAATTTCACAAAGAAAACCTGGATGGCAGGAGATGCACCTGTCTCCTCCCCTGGGAACACGCACTTCCGTTATTTTGTCTGGATGCACGCTGATGTCGTAAGGATGCGCAGTGAGGAGCACAATGCTAAGTGACATGAATGGCAGGTTAAAGGACACCTTGAACTGACAGCTACTGACTACATCTCAATTACACTCACTCCCAAATAAAAACAGAAAAACACTGGCTTGAATTGCCATGGCTGACCAAGCACAGCCATCTTAAGTCATTCCCAGAGTTCCAGAGGTGCAGCCCAGTGCCAGGCTAGTGAGCTCTGCCAGGGACGGGAGCCTCACACAGGCACAGAGGACGGTTAAGAGGTTAGTGCTGAACAAACCGAACGCGGAGGGTTGTGTACCTGTGACGACATCGACGTAGAAACCTCATTATTTTCCGAGCAGCTTGGTCCTGCTTTTTGGTTAGCAAACTGCTCCTGGAAAAGTGAAAACAGGATTGCCATTTATGAAGAGTTCCATAAGGAGCACTATGCAAAACCTGGCGGGAGTGAGGGGCTTTCAGTTCAACGCTTCATGAAGCAAATCTAGCTGCACAGCACATGTACACCATGGTGAGAGCACTGTCCAGACAGCCCGCTGGGACACTGCAGGACCTAAGTCTTGTCCCCCAAGCTTTAGGGAGAAAATAAAGATGGAAAACAAGATGTCCCATAAATGCTCTCTTACTCTCTGCTTTAATTTTTTTATTTTGTAGCCCACCCAGGCTGGCTGTGGACATGTGGTCCTCCAGGCTCAGCTCCTTCTCTACTCTTTGCCACTTTCTTCTCTACTTTTATTTTGTTTATTTATTTTTGCCAGTCCTGGGGCTTGAACTCAGGGCCTAAGCACTGTCCTTAGGCATTCTCAAGGCTAGTGTTCTACCACTTGAGCCATAGCACCACTTCTGGCTTTTTCTATACGTGTATGTGTATGAAGAATTGAACCTGGGTCTTTGTGCATGCTAGATAAGCACTCTACCACCAGGCCAAACTCCCGGCCCTGGCTTTGTTCTTTTTCTTTTCTTTTCTTTTTTTTTTTTTTTAAGGCATTTTGTAGCCGGGCATGGTAGCTCACACCTATAATCCTAGCTACTCAGGAGGCTGAGATTTGAGGAACACAGTTCAAAGGCAGCCTGGGCACTAAAAAGTCCATGGGATTCTTGCTAACTTTCTGCTAGGGCTGGCTCTGAACTGCAGTCTTCCCAAACTCTGCCTTCTGAATAGCTGGAATTACAAATGTATACAACAACCAAGCCTGTTATCTTTTGACTATTCTCTATTTCTTTTTTTTTTTTTGCCAGTCCTGGAGCTTGAACTCAGGGCCTGGGCACACTGTCCCTGAGCTTCTTTTGCTCACTTGAACCACAGTATCACTTCTGGCTTTTTCTTTTTATATGGCACTGAGGAATTGAACATAGGGCTTCACACATACTAGGCAAGCCCTCTACCACTAAGCCACATTCTCAGCCCTATGCTCTATTTTTAAAATCAATACATTTCATTCTGCTAGAAGTTAACACTCTCAAGCATGGAATAGCTTTAACACTCATTACTCCTCCAAGGTCATGCTGGCGGCTCTACAATGCACACAACTCTACTATAGAGCGATGGCTCCAAGTGTGAACTTCATCACACTAATGGGTGGGAGGGAAAGAGAAGTTCAATGGGCAAACGAGACCAGGAGCACAGGCAAGGCCATACAAAGTGACACTCCCTAGAACAGTGAAAAGAACGTGACTGCACACACTGTAGGTCCCACAAAGAGGCTGGCGGCAACCCAGCAGAGGGCGCCTGCTTGAGGGCGCAGGCAGGGGAAGCTCTGGCACTGACTGCTCCAGCTTTTGCGCCCACCTGAGCTTCTGCTGCACGATGACGGCGGTCCGGCGTGCCTGCCGTCTCTTGCCGCATTTCTTGTAACTCCGGTAGTATTTCTGGATTAGGACGGCAGCGCGCCGGCTCTGCTGGAACCGCTTCTGCTCGTAGTAGCTCCGGAACTTGCTCTGGATAAGGATGGCCGCCTGGGTCATCTTTTTATAAAGTGCATACTGCAGAGGAGACAAGAATGGGCCCGACAGTGACAAGAGGAGCCACACAAAGTGTGAGCCTGCTGAGCTTAGGGAAAGGCAGAAGAGAGGCCCTGAACTGTTTCTCAGCCTGTTCTCTGCTTGGGGCTTAGCCACCAAGAGGGAAGGAAATCTTCTCACCTTCCCAAAATGTGCAGTGTTACTTTAAGGGTTGCCTATGTGTAGATAAAATAATGCTCTGCAATGTGCTTTTCCCCAAAGAGAGTGTGTGTGTGTGTGTGTGTGTGTGTGTGTGTGTGTGTGTGTGTGTGTGTGTGTGTGTGTGTATTTTTGATTCGTTGTGAAGCTTGAACTCTGGGCCTGGGCACTGTCCCTAAGCTCTTCAGCTCAAGGCTATCAGTCTACCACTTGAGTCACAGCACCACTTCCTGTCTTCTGTGTCTTCTGGTAGTTAACTGGAGATAAGAGTCTCAGACTTTTTAATGCTTGGGCTGACTTTGAACCACGACCCTCAGTTCTCAGTCTCCTGGGTAGCTAGGATGACAGGCATGAGCCACTGGTGCCTAGCTCAAAGTATTTATTTATTTATTTATTTGGCAGTTGTGGGGCTTGAATTTTGAGCCTGGGCATTGTACCTGAGCACTCAAGGATACTGCCCTACCCTTGAGCCAAGCCCCACTTCCCTTTTTCTAGAGGTTAATTGGAGATAAGAGTCTCTTGGACTTTAGTACCTGGGCTGGCTTATGAACCTTTATCCTCAGCTCTCAGCCTCCTGAGTAACTAGGATTACAGGCATGAGCTACAACTCCCAGCTCAAAATATTTTTAATAGCAATAAAGTTAGACATCTATGAGTCTAAAATGTGTTTAGAAAGTATAATTTTAAATGCTTATTTTAGAATTTGTTATTCAATTTGGAAACATTTTAACCCTTTTTATGCCTCCCAGTTCCCATGATAAAATACACAGATCTAGCAGCTAGCATCTGATTTCTATTGTTCTGTATGACAAAGTTCTCACTGAGTTACAAGGTCCCAAATACAAGGCTTATCATGAAACGCTGACACCTGTAAGTCATTTTACCCTGAAAAGAATAAACATTTGTCAGGCTGACAGTGGACCATGGAAGGGCGTCAGAGAAGAAGGGATGCTTAGGAGCAAGGTCCAGCACGAAGGGAGGGGAATCCCAGAAGGCACCGGCAGTATCCGTCTCTAGGCATGAGAAACACAGGGCTCACATGGGTTGAAAAATGCAGTGTCCTCATAACAAGGGAACAGACCAGGACTCGGAGACAAGAAGTCTCAGCTTCAAAGAAGGCAACCTACCGCCCTTAGGAAAAATATCCCTCAGAGCCCCCTGCATAAAACTAATGATGTCTCTGGATGTATAAGAAACACAGAAGCTTCTGCAAGAACCTCCTTCGGTCGCAGTTAACCTGCTTTCCATTTCCATCAGCGCAAAATCTTTTACGACAAAAGCACTGTATCCTACAGGGCTTGCGTGGGTTCCTTGGTCTTAGCCTGCACACACTGCACATTTAAAATGACTGGGCTACCTTAAAGGCCATCAGAGAAAGAGATTTACCTAGTGGCCTCAAACTCATTGTATTTGGCTTACATGAACCGACACGAGCTAAGAAAATGCCTTATTACCATAATGCCAAAACCCACTCCAACTGAATAGGCCCAAGGTCCCCAGAGTACAGATGCACTGTGGTCAGTGGCCTGCTCAGGGGTGTGATGGTGACCGTGACATCCTAATGGCCCTCCTCAGAGGTGGTGATGGCGTGGAGTTTGTGACTGGTGAAATGGTCTGTGAGAGGACTTGGTGTGTCATTACCTTCAAGGCTATCCATGTCAGCTTAGGGAGAGACAGAAAATACAAGATTAATGTCAGATTGCTGAGTAGAATGAAATTAAAATCTAGAACCATAAAACAACCAAAACAAAAAAAAGGCAGTCTGGTTATGTTAATGCCTTCCATTTTCCAAAATACCCATCTTGTCACTGTTTCCTAAAGCAGTGCCTTCCATCTTCCTAGCTGTGGACAGTGCTTCTCTGCGAGGGAACCTTGTAGAAAAACCCTGCTGGAAACAGGCTGGGAACCTTGCTTCTGTTTATGTCTTAGGCTAACAGCGAGCCTGCTCACCAAACAAGCCAGCTGGGATTCCTATGGCAGAGCTCTAGAGCCTGTGGTGTCAGCGTTTACACAGTAAACCCTAGCTGTCTGGGATCGTGAACTCAACTGGCTGGAAGCAGATGTTCCTTCTCTGTCCCATGAATGAGTTTTAATCCTAGGAAAACTTGAGAGCATGAATGCGACCCATATCAGAAATCAAAGCTTATATCAGAACAAGAGAGCATAAACCCTAATTTCCATGCAATTTTACATGTTAGCATTTATTTTTCCTTAAATAAAAATGTAGAATCTACTGAGAAAACACAACCTAATAATAAATGTTCTAGGAACTTTTATTTATTTATTTTTATTTTGGCTATGGGGCTTGAACTCAGGGCTTGGGTACTGTTCCACCAGCACTCTACCACTCTGAGACACTGCACCACTTCTGGTCTTATTGTTGTTCATTGGAGATGCGTCTCACTGACTTTCCTGCCAGGGTTTGGCTTTGAACCGTGATCCTCAGATCTCAGTCTCCTAAGTAGCTAGGATTACAGGCCAGTGCCTGGCCGAATCTTCTCTAGAACTGACACAACTTTTTAAGATAGGCTCTCACTATGTAGTCCAGGCTGGTCTTAGATTCATGATGCTCAGTCCCTGAGTGCTGGAATTACAGCAAGGATGAGCTATCATGCCTGGTATGAGGAGTAATTTTAACATGCAAACTAGTCAAAGCTCAACGAGGCAACTTCTAGTATTTTATAGCCATCCTGATGGTGAGAAAGTCTGATACTGATGTAATTTGTTAATTAGCTTCTTCATCTATAAACAGAACTGTTCCCTCAGAGCAGCCAAGGAGTTAAGTTTATGGCGTGACCACAAATGTGGTCTACTCATGCCCACAAGCACCAGGCCCCTCTCCCATCTGACAGCAGTTAGATAACCCTGAGGCTCAATGCTGTTTCCGGAATACAATCCTGTCTCAAGGAGGACTGAGATGTTCTCGAATCTTCTAAACAAAGCTTTGTGGAAGACACCTTTGTTTTCTTGTTCTCTGGATTTATATCAAGGCAAGTCAAGCTATGCCTTTGTTATTATGAACTGTACCTTGTACTCCTCAACCAAACTGCACCCCACGGTCCTCAGCCCCACTTTAAGTTTGCATTTTCCTTCTGTGACCTGGAACTGAAATTTACCTGTTTGTATTTCCTGTAACAACGCTGAATGACAGCAGCAGCCACTTCCTGCTGTTCCCGCAAGGGTCGGCCCTAAGGGGGAAGACAGGGGGAGAATGAGCAAGGAGGCTGGCATACGGGAACTGTCTGTTCTCACAACTCAGACCCCCTTTGCTACTTTCTTACAACGGAGACTCCAGGTTTACCAAAACAAATTAACTACAAATATGTTAGGAAGAGAAATGAATTTATAGAAAAAAACTTCTAGTTTTCCTTTTTAAATCAAACTCTGATGATATTTGGATATTAGGAGACTTAAAATATTCACTTTAAGACAACTTAGCAGATATTGTACCATTTGTCTTACCAGATCTCCTTCCTAAAACAACCCCAGCCACTTTATTTTCTAATTGATGGTTATTGGCTTTCAGGCTATACAGAGTGGAGGCCTGGCAACATGGGATGCGGGTAGAGAAGGTGGGAGGCTAGAGTTACATGTGTCAAGCTGTGCAAGATCCTTTCAAGAATCTATGAAAGACTATTGATAGTCTCTCCACAAAATGAACATACTCAATGTTCCTACATAATTCCCAGGAAGTTTGTGGGCGACTAAAGTCAGTCACTCCCAGGCCTTCAGGTGAAAACCTTTGTTTTATGCGACAAATTCCATGTAGCAGAGACGTTGATTTACTTGTGTTAACTAAATAAAATCCATTATCATCAAGTTGAGACAAGGACAGTCATCAAAATACTGGTTAGTCTTATTTATTTAATTAATTCATTTATTTATTTTGCCAGTCCTGGGCTTGGGCTCAGGGCCTGAGCACTGTCCTGGGATTTTCTCAAGGCCAGAGCTCTACCACTTGAGCCATAGCAACACTTCTGGCTTTTTTTCTATGTATGTGGTACTGAGGAGTTGAACCCGGGTCTTCAAGCACGCTAGGCAAGCACTCCACCACTAGGCCAAACTCCCAGCGCCAGTTTTATTTATTAATAATCTAATATGTCAAAATTAATAATTTTCAATAAAAAGTCTATGAATCTAGAGGGAAAAAAAAAGGATGTGATGTGTTTCTGCCTTTCATCTCTTTCCAGACCTTGAGAACACCACGACACGAAAACGCTCACACTTCACCTTGTACTTCCGGAAAGCTGTCTGGACAAGCCTAGCAGCTTCATAAAGTTCTCTCTGCTCATGGTCCGACAGAGTTAGCTGGGCAAACTCATTCTCTACCTTCTCACTGGTAGATGCACTCAGGAACTCTGACCAGTCTGCCGCGGAGGGAAGGTTAGGTTTCTCAAACGCTATTTCACTGACGGGAGAGCCTACAGGGCTCATGCTGGTATTAGATGAAGGGGTCAGAGGCTCATTATATGCACTTCTGAAATGAGAAAAGGGAGACATGGTTCAAGATGGATGTGCACAATCCATTACCTACCACTTGAGGAGACAAGACAGCACCCCCCCTACAGCCACTGTGAGGCTTTAAGAAAATGCTTCATTCTGTCCGGTGACTTGCTAAACAGGCTCAGAACTTGAATTCTTGCATTAAGTTGGCTCATGCTTAGTGCCTGCTGTGATTTGATACTATTGCTAAACAGTAAGCTAAGTAAACTCCCTTGCCATTATGAAACTTCAGTTAAAGTAGGGAGACCTTAAAACACCCTAAACTCTAATCTAGGGTGAAAATAACAGAAGAGCAAGGTCAGAACCAGAAGGACAATGGGATGGGTCCTTGATTCCCTGTATCACATGGCGTTTCCCTAATACACTTAACCATGCCCCCCACCTGCAGTTGAATTCAATGGCGTTTATCTCAGGCAGTGACCCCCAGAATCTCCCTGACCTGATCTGGGCAGCACTTGGCAGACGATCAGCGTCCGCTAGGTAACTGGCCAGCCAGCTCATTGTACTGCTAATGGAGGCCGGGTCTGTCCTTTCCAATGCAGAGGACTCCATGGGCACAAAGTTCTCCTGCTTGATCCGGTCAGGGGTGGCTTCGATGATGTGTTCTGCCAAGGTCATCATGTTCACCTGGAACAAGAAGGTCCATGAACACTCCACGAGGAGTTAACCTTTCCCCGTTATCAGGACTATGGACCTCCACCCCCCATCTTCGGAAGAAAACAAACAAGCAAAGGAAGACAGACAGGCAGGCAGGTTCTCATTACAGTACAATGCATTCAAACAACACGAGACCCCGAGTGCTGATTATCTATAAATCGTAGTCATAATCATCGTTTGCCAGAAAGCTTTAGTCCTGCCTCTGGGAACTTCTGTCTGATATCTACTGTTTATTTTCAGCTAGATTAACCAGCTAATAATCTCCTGTCTGGAAATTCCAATGGGAATCTTGATATGCCTAACCAATACTCAATCACGCCAACTCCCTTGCCTGGGATTCCCAGTCTTGTGGAGGATAGCAATGTGCTAAACTCCCGGAGATAGCTTGTGACTGCTCTAAGCCAATTATGAGACTCCTCTTCTTGATCTTCCACTACCCTGCACTGGGAGGTGGGGGTACAACCTACTTTTGGTCCCGTAAGACCAGGCAGATGGAGGTGCTGTCCTGATGAAAAGGTACCCATATGCTTCGAACCTGGCCATTCTTCTTTTCAGATAAGCCTGAGCAGCCGTAACTATAGAGCCAATGACATGGAGAGGAAAGCCACAAGTAGACCTCTGGACTTCTTGTCATGGTGTTTAATTAAACCAAAGTAGTTATGTTACTGGCATTTGTATCCCTAGATATTCTTAACATATAATTTAGAATCTTCAAAAAGCTGATCTCTCTTGAACTGGTAATTTCTTTACTATTATATGTTCATAAGTATAGTTCTAAATTGGTTAATACTGACATCTGGTATGGGTTCCCTCAGAAATAGTTAACAGGGCTCAGTAATCATACCAGGCTGAATCAGCCAGCTATGTAAATCAAGTTTCACTGGAATAAAGCCACACTCATTCATTTAATATCCTCTAAAGCTGCGTGTGTGTGTTATAGGGCAGATTATATGACTATGACAAAGTCTTCATGGCTCATAAACACTATCAGTGCCTCATGGAGGAAATCTGCCAGTCCTGTGATGCATTACTTGATTTAGGCTGGGAATGGTGGGCACACCTGTAAATCCAGCTATGTGGTAGGATGGGGGAGAGGAATCACAGATTGAGGCCAGCCAGGGTAACCTAGTGAGACCCTGTCACAAAACTCTTTAAAAGGGCAAAGGATTTTATTCAGTCGTATGGTGCTCATTTAGCATGTGCAATGTCTCAGTCTAATCCCCAGCACCACAAAAACCACATAAGAAAACCACAAATTATTTGATTTAGCTTGGCAGGAATCCTCCTGACTGCAGAGACTGGCAACTCAGTGGTGGTGGCCTTCCATTCTCCGGGAGTGGAGCACATGGCTGAGCATGCATTGATCCTTCAGGAGTGGAACAGGTAAGCATTCACAGATGTGCTAAAGGCTGGGGGTTGGCAGGGAAGAGGATGGGCTGGCAGTCAGGTTTCTCCAAGGACAGCTGGCTGTGATGCAGGGTCTCCTATATCCATCACCTCTATAGGATGAATTACTAAGAAAGCAGGTCTTCCTTTTGCTCTTCTAGGTTGTATCAATGAAAACTGCAAGAAGATATCCAACCCAGTTCTTACCTTTGGTTCTCCCCTGCATATTTTAATTGCCAGAATTTATTTAATAGCTAGGGTCTCAAGTTTACTTTAATATATATTATCTTAATCTATAACAACTTTAATGGGCAAAGGATTCTGTGTTTTATAGCTTTTTTTTTTTTTTGGCTGGTCCAGTCTTGAACTCAGGGTCTGGACTATCCTTGGGCTTTCTCAAGGCTAGCACTCTACTACTTGAGTCACAGTATCACTTCCAGCCTTTTCTGTGTATGTGGTGCCAAGGAACCGAACCCAGGGCTTCATGCATACTCGGCAGGCACTGTACCACTAGGCCACACTCCTAGCCCTGTTTTATAGATGTTTTTGTCCAGACAGCCAATGAGCAGCCTTAGACATCAGCTTTGAAGATACTTTTAAAATATTTATCAATCATCACTGTTGGACACATTTCATGAAGACTACTAAAAGCCACCTGCCATATCCACCTTTTACAAAGGCAGGCAATGGTTGTGCCAGTCATCTAGATCATCCAAGCATTCTAGCTATTTTAGGGCTCTGAGTCTATTATAACCGGCACTTGAAACAGTGAAACTGTCAGGCATCAGTGGCTCATTCCTGTAATCCTAGCTACTTAGAAGGGTGAGACCAGAGGATGGCAATTCAAAGCCATCCCAGGCAAAGAAAGTCTGTGAGGCTCAGATCCAATAAAACATCAAAATAGCCAGAAATCGAGTTGTGGCTTAAGTGGAAGAGTGCTAGCCTTAAGCTAAAGGAAACCTCAGGGACAATGCCCAGCTCCTGAGTTCAAGCTCCAGGACCAGCACAAAAGAAAAGAAAAACAACACCCCCCCCTCCCCAAAGTGACAGTGAAGTTTTCATCCTGGAGGCAAGGAGGATGCAGAAGACTGTGGCTCACAAGTGAGTTCTGAGGAGCTGGCACCAGAAGAAAGCCTTTGCCGAGACCTGGGCCCCGGCATTCAGGCCCTATTCACAGTGCCTGATTCACGGAAAGAAAATGCAGTCCAAGGAAAGAAGATACTCCAACATTCTCACGCACAAGACCAAACAGCAAGACAATTCTATGACCTTTGGAACTCAACCAGAGAGACGGCAGCTGCTCTCGAGGTTCCAGTCTCTGCGGGCTTACCTGTCGTGCGCTCACCTGAATGTCATCCACGGGTGGAGAGCATCCCACGTGCTCTGCCCCATCTCGG
This sequence comes from Megascapheus bottae, assembly GCF_031878675.1. Taxonomy (NCBI): domain Eukaryota; kingdom Metazoa; phylum Chordata; class Mammalia; order Rodentia; family Geomyidae; genus Megascapheus; species Megascapheus bottae. The sequence goes on from NC_143514.1 coordinate 80,082,650, forward strand.
TAGGCCCCCGTCTCTGTAGTCACCACCTCTCTGTTTGCCATCATCAGCACACTCATTGGTTCCCGTGGACGCACCTGTGAAGGCGCTGCGTCCTTTCCTACACTGGTCCCCTTCGGATTTCCAGTCACCTGCACTGTAGACACACCAATGTAAAGATCTTTGGAACTCCACTTTACTACTGGGTGAGATCCAGAGGCTTGGAATGCTGCAGTCTCAGGAGTGGGAGGGGAGGTTTCCCGGCTGCAGTCCCTCACTCCTTCACTGGGGCTCATTGTCTCGGGGGCAGATTGCTTAGAACTAGGGCTCTGCTTCCTGATATTTGGCTGTTCCAGACTCAGTGCAGTGGAAAGTAGCTTCTCCTGCCTTGCCTGGAAGTACTCAGGGTTCAATTTATGCTTTTTGGGAGCCGGATAATCTTTGTGGCTCTCACTGCTGTAGTAATTAGAGGGTTCAGAACGAGGTCTTCTCAGCTCTGAAAAGTACAGTAGAAAGGACAGTCAGGATAGGCGATAAAAAAAGACTCGGAATCCTAAAGAATTAACACTTTTTCTAAGCCTGAGAGACACAAAGTACAAAGCTGGGGCTCAAGACATATCCTTAATGTTAAATTCTTCCCCAGCAGCATATATCATAATCAGAAAATCCTCCAAAAAATGGATATTTATTGCATGAACATAAGATTTTTTGTTACGTTCCATATTCTGAGGAGAGGGGGTCGCCAGGCATTTAAAAAGTAAAATCAGAAACATTAAAGAAACACCCCCATTTAAGACATATGTGACTAACACATAGACGGCAATGGGGACCAGTACACAAAGCAAACTGGGGGGCTGTCAACTTCTGAGATGCAAGCTTTGAATTTTTACCTGGATTGGTACTTGCAATGACAGTGACTCCTTTGGGTATTTCTGGAGAGCTCATGGCCTCACCAGGCCACTGGGCCATCCAGTTCTCTGCACTTGGCTCTTCACTCGGGGGACAGTGGATCCGGGGGTTCTGTCCAAGCTGGGCCTGTTCATCTCTCTGCAGGTGCTCCAGACACTCTGCCAACTTCACATGACCCCTGGACCTGGCAATTCCCAAGGGCAGCCTTCCTAGAGAGTCCGGAATGGAGATGGCCCGGCGGTCCCACTTGTACAGCACCACAGCAGCCTCCAAATGTCCCAGGGCACAGGCCCACATCTGCGGGGAGACACAGCAGGCTTCCTCAACAAGAGGCCCGACGGACCTGACCAAGAACTCGGGTCCTTGCCGGGACTCTCAAGAGGGTCCACACAACACTGCCATTTTAAAAGCATCTCTCTGCCTGGCACCAGTGGCTCACATCTGCAATCCTAACTACTCAGGAGACTGAGATCTCAGGATTGTAATTTGAAGCCTGCTTGGGTAGAAAAGCAAAAAGCAGAATGCAGGTAGAGCTCAAGTGGTAGAAAACCCAGCTTTGAGCATAAAAGTTAAGGGAGAGTGCCATGGCCCACAGCTCAAGCCCACCCGCCCACCCACACACCCACACACTCGCCTCTTTTTGTCTTATCATTAAGAATAATTAGGGGCATACCTGACACTTCATTACTGAGTTCCCAGTCTGGAAAAAGAGTTAAATTCATTGTAATACAACAATTGACAACTAATTTTTAAGTAGTGTTCTCAGATTTCTTACGGATCTAATATCCTTCTGTTAGACTGGAAAAATGGCGAGGAAGTAGCCAGTGAGCTGGTTCCTTACCAGAGGAGTACAGGAGAAGTGGTCCACGTTCAAGGGATCAACTTCCAGCTCCAAATCAATGCTATCAGCATGCTTCGTGCTGTAAGGGATAGCACCAAAGGTTACCACACCACTAAGCCACGGTACAAGGAAACACCAGGATATTATAAACCCACAATAGTGAAGACAAACCAGATATTTAATCTTCCTAATGTGAAAAGACAAAGAGTTCTGGCTTTTGAAGGTAATTTGGACTCTCCCTGGCAGAAGCCCAGAGCAAATAAAAAGGCTACGCTTAGGTAGTATTTCACTCAGTCTCGCTGGAAAGACGGAGGAGAACGCCCTGTGTTCCTGGGCTGGAAAGCTTTCACTCGTTCACCAGGGGAAACGTGGTTGTACAGTGATGAGGGAAGATAATCGGCACTCCAGCCTTACCGCCACTTGATGAGGGTCTGGATGAGGGTAGCATAACCCTGGGCAGCAGCCAGGTGTAAGAGGGTCATCCCGCGGAAAGTCTTCGAGTGGATCAGATGCTTGGACTTGGCCCAGCAGGCTCGGCTCATCATCTTCTCACACACAACGACCACTCGACTCTCAAAGCAGCTCCCCAGGGCCCCGGTCCCAGAGGCACACTGCCAGAAGAAGGAACACGTTAGGACACTCGGACCAGGGGCCCTTCACCGTGCCAGCGCTTGGGCAACTCAAATGGAAAATACCAAACACTGAGAGCAAGCGCCAATGTGAAAGAGAGAGCGGAATGGGCTTAGTTTCAGCTCAGGACTTCTTAAGTCTTGGTTCAAGGTAACTGTCAGTCACTGGGTGAACAGCAAGCAGTCCGACAGAGCTGATGCTCTGTGACGGCCATGCGGACAGGTCTGAAGAAACAAAGGCCCCGGCCCCAGGTGACGCTAACACTGAGGGCAGACACTGTGGCTGTCTTCATCGGGGCAGGGGATCTAACTCTCCAGTACTTCTGAAAGAAAGCTGTCATTTAGATGTGGCTTTTTTCTTTTTCCCTAAAGGACACACTTGAAACTTTCCAATAATGATGTTCACCCTTTTAGAAAGTAAATATAAAGCACAGGAAAACATGAAATCTTGAATCTAAGGATTATTACTACCAGGAAGAACAGATAGAAAAGAGAACATTATTTTACCAACATGGCTTTCCTCCTGTGAATAGTAAAATAAGGAAATAAAAACTGGTAATTGCTACAGCCTGAGTCTCTGTGGTAGCAATTTTCTGTCTGGCACTCTCCCACATGAATGTCATTATTAACCTAATCCATGTCTCTGGTATTATTTTAGTAATTTTTTATAATAAGTTCCTCAAAATCTAGTTAGTAGCCAGATGCTGGTGGCTCATGCCTGTAATCCTAACTACTCAGGAGGCTGAGATCTGAAGATCATGGTTCAAATCCAGCCTGGGCAGGAAAGACCGCCCCCCCCCCCCATGAGACTCTAACTACCAGAAAACCAAAAGTGTTGTTGTAGCCCAAAGAGGTAAAGTGCTAGCCTTGAGCAAAAGAGCTCAGGGACAGCGGCCAGGCCCTGAGTTCAAGCCCTAAGACCCCCCTCCCAATCTATTTAGTAGAAAATACCATTGCTTTACACTGCTCATTGTTATTAAATGAGGAAAAATGGCCCCAGCAGATAAGGGGATGTACTGTCATGCCCCGCAGAGTCCAGCTAGCCCGACACCCCGTACTCCCGAGCTTGACACAGAAAACCCCTTCTGAAGATGAGCGAAATTAGAAGAAAATTTGAGGTTATGCTTTTTGGGTGTAGAATATTTGTTTTCTTACTATTATTAAGGATTGCTACCACTTGACACTTAAACAAAGATCATAAAACAAGATACGTCCACTTAAAAAGGAAATCCTGCAAAGAAAAACATTATCTTGAAGAGAAAGAGGGGGATTATTTTTAATTTCTGGACAATGACTGAGCAGTGGAGGAGAGAAATACCACCAAAGCCGTTAACTTTCTCACTGGGGTCTCTTGAGTAATAATTTCTGCCTAATAAGCATTCTCATAAGAGCACCTACATAGAACGTACATAAAAGCTCCAAGACCAAAAAGGTGAAGACGAATCGTGCCTGCTGCTTTCTGTGTGCTTGGTAACAGCATCCATCCTTCATACTGTTCTATACTGAGGACAATCTCCAGAAACAGTTCCTTGGGCCCTTTTGTCTGATCTTCTTGAGGTTATAACGGGCTTATAAAAATTACCGTATTCGATGACGTTTTGAATTTATATCCTTAAGGCATAAAATGTGGAGTAGAAAGACTAATTTAACTCTGAGCCCCACAGGTCTGAGTCTGCTTTTTGTGGCCTGTATTAACTAGCTGTGTCCCCCCCCCCCAACACACACCCCTCTCCTCACCCCAACTGCCAGGTAGACCGAGATTCCTGAGATCAGGCATAAAGAAGAGGGAGAACACAAGTAAAACCGGACGTTCCACAGTGCCTTTCACATTACACCCGGGATGCTCAGAAGCTCAGAGAGTGTGAAGGACACCCTGGGGCTTTTGGCCAAGTTAAGGAATGACCCTGGTGGCGGGAGAAAAGGGGCCTGGAACCAGATGCCTTGTGTCACACGGGTGCAGTGAATGGCCTGTACGTACCTGAGCTTGACTTGCTCCATTCCCGCTCCCGCTGCTACCTCCACCGCTGCCTCCTCCGCTCGCCTGCTTGTGCTGCTGGGAGCCCGTCATCTCAGCCATTCTCCTCTCCATCTGCTCCAGCCGCTCCAGGATGGACATCCTGAACTGGTTATCTAGGGCAGAGTAGGACGAGTGAGGCTGTGTTCCGGAAGAACAGCACTTGACCTGTGGCCTTTGCCAGCTGTGGGACTGACATCCAAAGGACTGTCAACAAGCCTGGGCCTGTGGCCAGTCCAGGTTTCCCCAGAGCAGCAGGGGGCCGTCCCCAGCAGGGGCCCACACAGCTCAAGTCTCTAAAGAAACAGAAAAACCTAAGTTGTCAAAGACCCTGCTTTTGGGTTTCTGCCATTCCACCTCTTTGTCAAACTTTCCCCAGACAGAAACCCTATGAAATCTGGTAGAGGGCCCCTGGAGCAAAACCATGGCACAACACACTTTAACATAAGCTAGTAGAAGAAGGGGATTATTAGGGAAAGGAGGTAATGTTTTTTCTTTTTCTCAGTTGTAGGGCTTGGACACTGGGCCTGGGTGTTGTCCTTGAGCTCCTACCCCGGAGCCACAGCCCCACTTCTGCTTTTTCTAGTGGTTAATTGTAGAGAAGAGACTCTTGGTCTTCAGTGCCCTGGCTGGCTAGGAACTGAGATCCTCAGATCTCAGCCTCCTGAGTAGCTAGGATTACAGGTGTGAGCAACCGTACCTGGCAATTTTATTGTTTTTTAGCTTGCATTTCTATCTTAGGAGCTGCCCCCCCACCCCCCGCCGCCCCAGTCCTGGGCTTGAGCTCTGTCCTTGGACTTTCTCAAGGCTAGAGCTCCACCACTTGAGCCTCAGCACTACTTTTGGCCTTTTTCTACATATGTGGTACTGAGGAGTCGAACCCAAGTCTTCGTGCATGCTAGGCAAGCACTCCACTACTAGGCCAAACTCCCAGCCCCAGCTGTGAGGTTTTAAATGGCAAGGGTAACCGGCTTGGAAAGGAGGTAATTTTTTAAAAAATCTGTTTACCTAAAGGAGCTTTCACAAGACAAAAACAAAAACAAATCTATTTTATTTCCTGATCCAGGATTTAGCTTTTATACTTCATTTTAGCAACTTTATCATTCACTGCCAGAGTCCTCTGCACACTTAACACATGTCCCAAGCCATGAGGCAATGCAACAGGTGCTTTGTCCCTACATAAGGAGAAAAAGAAAAACAAAAGAGGACCTTAGGTGTGTATGGGGGAGGGGAAGACTAGGACTGTAACTCACGGAAAAATGTGGTTCTGCTCCACTGAGCTAGGATCAGACCTTTGCGCGTTTAGACACCCATGGTGTGCAGAAACACAAGGATGCAGACCCAAGCAGATTATCTTCTATATAAATAGGACCATTGACTGCTATAGCCATTGAACATGTCTCCACAGTGCTGTAACAGGAGGCTGTTAGCAAACAGGGCACACACAGGCCTCTTCCTGCTTCAACAAGAAGGCAGGAGACTGTGACAGGGAGGAGAATTTAGATGAGCCAGGGAGGGTAATACTTGAGTTTGCCCAGAGCAGAGAGAGCAGGGGCAGATGGCCATGGCTACAGATAAGAGCAAATGTACAGAAGAGGAGGATAGAGCAGGGAGGTGGGCAAGGACCTTGCAGTACACAGTTGCTGAGAACCCTGACTCTGCCCCTTGGGGCCTCAGCTTCCTCAGCTCATGAGGAGAGCCTCCAAAGGCTACAGGAAGTCCCCTGTGAATACACATCCAAGCTTACCACATGCTGCCTCCTAGGTAAGTGTGCCAGTCCCCATCATCTCCAGAAAGCAAACAGTAAATACCCATTTTACACAGAAATTTTCAGTATGGATACCAATTTGATTTTCTGCTACTATACCACTAAAACCAGGGAGAAAACTGCTGCTGTTATTTTTATGAAGCAACCCTTCCTCATGGAGGCAAAATAAACAAACAAAAGTTTTTTAAAAAAACAAACACCCCTGGTGTCTTGCTCTGGAGTCACATGGTGGAGGTGGAGGATTCGCCTGGGATCGCCTCCGGCAATGGCCGTGTGCGGCTGACCGAGCGCCCCTCACTCGGATAACTGCACGCAGCCATTTTCAGATGGTGGCTGCTAGAGGAAACTGCAGGATGGCAAAGGTGGCAGCAGTGCCCTCCCTCCTGACCCTCTGCTGTCCACAGGAAGCTGAAATCCTGCTGCTGGAGGCCTTCTCCATCGGAGGCCCGCCGCAGATTGGGAAGGAGACTCTTTAGTCAGTGCTCAGTTCAAAGCAACAGAGTTCAACAGGGACCACGATGACCAACCAGGCTCTCCCTGATCATTCCTGCTGGCACCTCCCAAATGCTGCTCACCTCTGCAACTAGAGATGCGTGTGCAGCCTACACTGAAGTGTCTTGACTGAACTCTACGCCCTAAGGGCTCCAGGCTGCCTACATCTACATACCTTGCAGCTATTACATGAGTTTTGGGGACTCAGAACACCTTTTTCAGAGCCTGGAAGTCTGGTGGCCAAGTGTCACACCCCAGGGCAGAGGAAGTGGCAGAGGCACAAAAAGCTCCAGGAGTGCTGGTCACACCCTCTTCTCAGGGGCAGCCAGACTCTGGAGGTGGCTTTGTCCTGTCCCCTCTCCTCTGGCCCAGACACTACACACACACACACACACACACACACACACACACACACACGCACGCACGCACGCACGCACGCACGCACGCGTGCCCTCCAGGCTACCTGTCACTCCTGGCCTCTGCTCCCTCCCCACCTGCATTTCCTGCCCAGACCCTGCACACACACACACACACACACACACACACACACACACACACACACACACACTATCTCTCTCTCTCTCTCTCTCTCTCTCTCTCTCTCTCTCTCTCTCTCTCTCTCTCTCTCCCTCCCTCTCCCTCTCCCTCTCTCTCTCCCTCCTGGCCTCTGCTCCCTCCCCACCTGCATTTCCTGCCCAGACCCTGCACACACACACACACACACACTCTCTCTATCTCTCTCTCTCTCCCTCCTGGCCTCTGCTCCCTCCCCACCTGCATTTCCTGTGGCTAAGCAGGGAGCACAGGCCTGTTATTAGGCTTCTGAGTCAGACTCCATGAAGACCCTGTGAAGCGGTGATTCACCACTGAGCACAATCACAGCAGGCCTCACAGCATCTTTGGGCCTCTCAATTCTCAAGGGAAAGGAGTGACAGCTGCAATAGGAAGTGACTGAGTGGCACCCCAGGAGCCCATAGAGTGCAGGCCTCTCACTGTGTACTGAAACAAGGCCTGGAGACTGGTCACACCCTCTCTCCTCCCAGCAGGCCTGGGTTCAGCCCCTGGGTTTTAAAGGCTTGCTTGGTGGCACAGATAAAATGAAGGTCTTCTATCTCACTGGCATGTACAGAGCAGCATCTTAAAGGGTACTTGTTTGGGTTTCACAGCTCTATGGAAAATACTTGGCAAATTCAGAGCTATGTACTACTTTAATTGTATACTGCGTGTGATTACAGGATAAAATTACTTAGAAGCAAAAATTAAACATTAGAGTGAAAAAAAGCTTATCTTAAAAAAGATTCTCTCATATGTGCACAAATATTTATGGAACACCTATTCCATATCAGGCATCAGGGAGTGCCTGGAATACTGAAAACACCCTCATCTGCTCACCAGCAGCCAGAGTGAACCTGGAGTTTTAAGCTAATCCGTGGGCCAGATGGCACTATGTAGACTTAGGGGGAGGGTGATGACTCTGACCCTGGTTCTCACGGCTGATTCTCAAGAGTCAACAGTGACTCACTTTGAGAGCTTCTAAGTCCCATGTCCTTTGGGACAGTCTGAACTACTGTTATAGTGAGAATGAGAAAGCCTCAGAGCATGTACAGCCTGGAGGTGGGTGAACACAACAAGAGATCCTGGAGGGCCCAGCCGAGACCAGTGGTTCTCACTCCACCCCTTGCCAGCCTAGTCCTGAAATACCAGTTCCTATCCGAGAGTATAAGGCCATGCATGTACTAACAGACAAATGGACAAAGGCAGG